>NC_065880.2:79383729-79911229 GCF_932274485.2 Patella vulgata
CATATAAAGACGGGGAACTGGTATAATAAGTGAAATCAACTGAGCTCATCGATTATCATCTCATCATCCAGTGTTCGGAGAAGTTCATTCTCAATAGCTAGTAGAGCTTAAGCTAGGAGTTTTCTCTTGAGTGAGGGTTGATCTTTTCTCACTTTTCAAATTCGCAAGTACACCAAGAGATCTCTCATCACCGGTTTCGACCAATCACAGAAAAGGTTGAGAGATTGCAGACTCACCCAGTCCCCACCCATCGCGCCACTAGAAGCCTAGACCGATCACCGAGTGCAACTTCACAGAGAAGGTTGAGGGATAGCTAATTCTCCGCCATTGCGCCGCAAGATCTATTACCGCGAAACTTTCATCTGGAATTTGAATTTTTTTCTTTTTTTGCCATTCAACCGCGGGGCGCCTAAACGCGGGGCCCTGGGCCTGGGTCCCCCATGCCTAAGCTGGGTTTTGAACAATAGTACCTTTTTTTATTTAAAATAAGGATATTACATAGTGACAGGTAGTGCCTATTGATTTAACGTAGAAATACTATATCAAAACATAGTACATATTGAATTAGAATAGGAATTCTGAATCAAAACATAGTGCCTATTGAATTTCAATAGCAAATGAAATGAAATGAAATGGGGTTTAACGTCCTACTGTTCTGCTCCGAACTGGGCTACTGAAGACGGGCATACGCCATACAGTATGCTACGAGGGAAATTTTGCCCGCCAGTGGCACTATAACCTACTCTTATATCGAATTCCAACTGTCAAGGGATCTTTTACGTGTACACGGGACCTCGGTTTTTGTCCCACCCGAACGACTAGACAGCTGTCCTTGTCAGGCCCTCCGTCCTGCATCACTGACAAGCGAGCACCACGACGGCAAATCTGGATGAGCTTTCTCGGTCAATGCAGGGATCGAACACCCGACCTCCAGCTAGCGAGCCAACGTATTACCCACTTAGCCACCGTGTTCCCCGAATTTCAGTAGCAATGCTAGATCAAAACATAATAAAACACAACGACTACTGAATTAAAATAGATATACAACATCACAACATAGTACAATATTGATTTGACATAACAATATTACACCAAATTAAAGTACCTTTTGATTTAACATAGACAGTAGGACGTTAAACCCCATTTCATTTCATTTCGATTTAACATAGATATTCTACATCACAACATAACACATCACAGCATAACATTGATTTAACATAGCATCAGTCCATAGTAAATACTGATTTAACATAGGAATGAATGCTACATAAGAGCATAATAATTATTGATTTAACATAGGAATGAATGCTACATTACAACATAGCACCTGTTGATTTAACATACTACGTCGCAACATAGCATCTGTTGATTTAACATAGGAATCAGACCATAGTCAATATGTATTTAACATAGGAACATTACATTACACAACATAGCACCTGTTGATTTAACATAGGAAGACTACATCGCAACATAACATCTGTTGATTTAACATAGGAATACTACATTAACCATAGTAAACATTCATTTACCATAAAATAAAAGTGAAGAAACCATATAAGATTATTCAGATAATGAAACATAGTACCAAGTGTTTTGGAAATAGCTTGAAAATCTTGGTTCACACAGGATAAATTCACAAGGACCCCGGCCGCTGTCGTTGTATTTGAAATTGATACTAAACATATTTGCAATCTGGGCGGACAAAGAAAGACAAGATACAGCGGTCAACGATATCCTGATGACGATCATACGACTTTTGAGCTTTGGTTTTCAGATTGAAAGAGTCAATAACATGAATAAACATACAAGTAAGTGTTCTGTGCCCTGTATATGTTAGAAAGTTAGTATCCGTAGAAACCTTGTGATATTCAATGTTTCGTCCTATCCCATTATAGGCAATCTATGAATAAACAGGTTGACGATGTTTGTTCAAAATGTGTGTTCCATCTCCACAATATTGGTTTCATCGGCAATCTAATTCCTCCTCCCGCAACGGCAACGCTAGCCCGTCCTCTTGTAATTTCCCGTTTGGACTACTGCAATAGTTTACTTGCCGGAATCAATAAAGCATCAATATATAAACTACAGCCCATACAAAACAAGGCAGCGTGGATCGTGAGCGACAGTATCTCCCCGGTACTTAGGTCGCTTTGCTAGCATCCAGTGCAAGCGAGAATTGACAGCAAATTGATGTCTCTTAAATATCAATGCGTGTCCCAAATTATTAACTCAACCCCTTTGGAACTTGCTCATTTGGTGTTGTTGCTGACTGTTAAGTTAAAAAATTTCAGACATAGATAACCAAGACTATTTCTTGATACGTATGTTCTACGTCACAGCTTTTTTGTTTAAGAATAATTTTTTCTGTCATGCGGGTCTCTTTTAAATAGTACAAGCCGCTCTTTGGTACTCTCTGATTATAAACTTGTTTTGGAACCTTGGTAGTAGACAACTTGGTATGTACATTATAATTGTTTTATAAGAAGATGTCATATAGTTAATGCTAAGAAATATTGTTTTGCCTGTCATTTACAAGTGATTGTGCTCGGTGCTGTTATGTCTCTAGTGCACTGATTGGGATCTTTGTATTAATTATTTCTTGCATATTTTGTATGAAAGGTTTTTGATATTTCTATGTGCTACTATTAGGTGCTAATCTAAGAATAATATGTTGTCTTTGTTTCTTCAAATTTGAATTATTTAGTGAAAATTTTAATATAAAACTTGGTACCATTCATTTACATTGCGTCTGCAAGCTGGTAATTTGGAAGAGTCCATTTTAGTACATATATGTACTATATAGACCACCCTTACAGAATCTTACTGTCAACTTAGGTCAAAGGTGATGAAAATTAATGTAGTGTTCCCAGAACTGATAAGGATGTATAGAAAACATAAATTGAAGATAGGGTGTGTGTGTACTTATTCTGGTACTAGTTACGTGGCCTAATAATGAACAATATATTTTGTAATATTTTATTAGCAATATATTTTATTTTATTTTCAGTTAATCGTCTCCAATATACTCCGTCTATATCTAAAATTACGTCTCCTAGATAGGTGTACCTTCCAGTATTGATGTCAATAAACTGTATTTTCCTCTAAATGTATTGTCACTGTTTTGGGGGAAAAGAAGATTATTGGTGTGTGTAGGGAAGCGTTGGGACGCATTGAGCAAACGCCTACACTGACAATTTGTGGAACTCGCCATCTGAGAATCTTCGATCCAGTCCATCATTAGACTCCTTTAAATCCAGATTTAAAACACGACCATGTGGAATAAGCGCGATATAAATGGACTGATTATTATTATTATAGACAGCAAGACATCCATTACAATTACAATATATATATCTGGATGAGCGTTTTAGTATAATTATGCTTATACTAAACTATAATTATATTTATTGAGTAGATATTTGAAAACAAAATTCTCTAGGTTTTGAGTTCGCTTTGTGTGCTGTATTCCTCAAAACAGCACAAGGGAGCTCACGGGGTCTGCCTCAACTAATTGACCTTGTTGTGCAGATCCGATGAACTTTCTCGCCCAACAACTAGAACGAATGCAATATCTCCAGGCTAGGTGGCCAGTATACTCACTCGGCCACCGCAGCGGCTCCCCATTTCGATTTACGCTTTGTCTGGAATAGCAATAGAAAAAATATATGAGCTCAGATTCCTCCATAGAATAACCGAACCAACGTCTTTTAACGAAATTGAGAAGTGCCAATCTCAGCAAATATATACATTGTATTTACCGCTTACATACGGTCATATTAGGTGGCGGCATAGATGAAGACAAGCCGAAGGATAAACAATTGTAGGCCTTGTCAAGTGACAGCTGCTCATGGTAAAACAGATTTCATATTCAAAAAGTACAAAGCTTAATATTCGTTAACGAGCATTAGAGCCCGGACAATCACAAATAAACGCCTAAATTTAGCGGAAGTCACGAACCAAAACAGTACATGATAATAGGACACAAGTTATACACATTTAATATAAGGGGCTGGGACATACATGATTTGTAAGTCAAGGTATTAAAGATTACTGCACAAGTGGAATGTGACATACGTTCCAACCGACGCTATGGTTACTGGGTTAAAGGTCAAGACTGGTTGTCACTGACGTGACCTTTATGTTAGACATTGTTATAACATAGTAGGCTGTCTAATATATTTTTTTATGCCATTTCTAAACAGTTAAAGTTGTCACAGTGGATATACCAAGATTAATTATCCAGCCAAACTTAGGCCTCCAAATAAAACAGGCTATATAAAACTATTGCAAGTTTTACAAACTAGGTGTGCTTGAGGAAGCAGTTAATATAGTTTCCATCTACTGAAGTATGGCAGTAAAGTCTAGAATATTCATCGGTATTATTTTATGGCTAGTTTCAGGTAGATTTTTATTTTCATTTGACAAAGCATTTAAGAAATGGCATGGCTAGGTTTTACATATATTTCAATCTCATGGTAAGATTGTACATGCGTTTAGGAGATCGCATGGCTAGGTTGTACATAAATTTACATCTGATGGCTAGATTGTACATGCGTTTAGGAGATCGCACGGCTAGGTTGTACATAAATTTACATCTGATGGCTAGATTGTACATGCGTTTAGGAGATCGCACGGCTAGGTTGCGCATATATTTACATCTGATGGCTAGATTGTACATGCGTTTAGGAGATCGCACGGCTAGGTATATGCATTTATGATACCGCATGGCTAGGTTGTGCATGCATTTAGGAGATTGTATGACTAGGTTGTACATGGCTAGATTATGATACAATTATATGAATCATTCTAGTGCTTTAAACATCGGAAATAACTGAAAAATATCTCCGTTCGTTTCTATACGCTCCATGGAATTGGCAAAGCTCAACGTTGGCTAGATTATGGTACAATCATGGGAATCGTTCTAGTGCTTTAAACACCGGAGATAACTGAAAAAATACCACCTTTGGTTTCCATACGCTCAGTGGAATTGGCATAGCTCAACGTTGATGTTTCAACTAGAAAATGATATATTTGCCAATTTTGAATTTTAGGATTAATAGCATTATTCCTTAACACGATAGCACTGTGTACAGATTCCATATGTTTTAGGGACATATTTTAACATATTCTAAACATAATATGCCTTAAAAATGCAACTATCCCTTTAATTTGGACACGCTTGACTGTTTTATAGCGTTTATTCTATTTTATAGAGGTTCAATTTCCACATCGTGGTGCTGATGATAGAGGTGGCATTTACATTTTCTCATGTACATCTTCCATTAAACAACATTTCATCAAATGTAACCCATTCCTGGAAATGAGTTCATGTGCTATCATCTTCATAGTATTGTTTCAATTATTTCAGCAAACGTTATAGATTGCGAAACAGCGTACGGCTGTTATGGACCACCCGGATCACCATGTACCCAGCATACTTTAAGCTGTGCCGAGGGTCAAGTTCTCGCTTTTTATAAAATATCTTATGGCAAAAAGAGGGACCAAGCCAGTTGTTCAGCTGTACAAGACGACCAATGTAGCAGTAGCGCGTGTTGTCAATATGAAAACTCTATTAAAGATATGGAGCCATTTGTAGATGCGAGTCTAGAGGATCGTAAGATGGTTAATGGGAAATGTGCTAATCAACAATCGTGTGTCTTTTCTTCACCGTACACACCAGGAAACCTCACAAACTATAATTATGTTCATTATTGGTACGCCTGTATACCAAGTAAGTTTTATTTAATGCTATCTTAAACCAAATAGGGGTCACGGAGGCTAAGTGGGTAAGACGCTGGAGGTCGGGTGTTCGATCCCTGCATTGGCCTAGAAAGTTCATCCCGATTTTCCGGCGTGATACCCCCTTGTCAGTGATGCAGAACGGAGGAACTGACAAGGACAGCTGTCTAGTCATTCGCGTGGTGCGAAAAACCGAGGTCCCGTGTACACATTAGCGTGCACGTAAAAGATCCCTTGACAGTTGGAATTCGATATAAGAGTAGGCCGTAGTGCCGCTGTCCGGGCAAAATTTACCTCATAGCACATTGTATGACGTATGCCCGTCTTCATTAGCCCAGTTCGAAGCAAAACAGTAGGACGTTAAACCCCATTTCATTTCATTTAAACCAAATAGTGAATGGAAGAGGGAAGGGGCGTTGGGAGAGGGGGCGGGTGAATCACAGACATCACAGGCATCAAGAAAAAAGATATACGCACGAGACCCTTAACATATTGTCCTAGTCCTCCAAAGGTTAGATCTATTTTTTAAGGCCACCCCGAGGTTTGGAAATGAAATGAATGGGGTTTAACGTCCTACTGTTCTGCTCCGACTCGTCAACAATCACGTGCCCTAACCCTACTTTCATGTAAGTGGCCTTAAGAAATAGATCTAGCCGTCCCCCAATAGAATGGTGAGTGTGGGGCGAATCACACACATCGACACGCGAGAGAGAGAAATGGGGTTGAACGTCCACCCGAAACAAACTAGGTCATATCGGGACTAACACATCGTTCAATTTTACTTTAATAATTCGCTTGCGCGTAGGGGTTTTTAGCACTGGGTGGGAGGAAACCGGAGGACCCGGAGAAAACTCACAAGGTTGGACTACTCTTGTCACGTACAACCGAGGATTCGAAATCACGCCAGTTGACTCAATGACAGACGTTATGATACAGCGCGCACGTACTAACTATTGCCCCCCCCCCCCCCCCGCGGGAATAGTAATGGGGTGGATGGAGAAAGTGTTGATCGGTGAAGCACGCAAACCAAACTAATTAGACACACAACAATCCAGTGAGAAAAAAAGGCACGGACTGTCTTTAAGTCTTTTTATGGGTGGGTGTCGTACTACTAAGTTACAACCGGAATGGTCGTTTCAGGTAATTTCCAATTTTCAAAACAATCCTGCTAATTCGTTGTAGTTCTAACTATTGAACAAATATATACTGCTGAACCGTATGAGCCAACCCGTGACTTTGAATCGCCTGTTAATTGCAACTTAAATATTTGCCGTAAATGCAACAATCGGTTTTAAACCTTTGAACACGAGTGGCCGGATATCCAGCCGTGACGTGCGTATTAGTGTCCCCAATACCAGCGGTAGACATCGTCACATGTTTACATCCAGATTTCATACGTCAGACATCGAGAACAAATATGTTGTTACGACTGGTCTTATTTGTTATCCGGAACTGGACTCCAGGTGCTGCTTACCCTGCTGTTCATCTGGTTATTATTCCTAGGGGCGGGGGGGGGGGGGCGGGTGACACTCTTCGAAAAAAGTCTAAGACTACGCCATTTCAAGTCCGATCAACAAGAAACTTGCCAAGCATATTACTTGGAAAATTGCTCATCGATAGACGGGGGGGCTGAATGGTTAGCGTGCTCGCGCTGTATCATAAAGTCTGTCATTGAGTCGACTGGCGTGGTTCCAACCTCGTGGGTTTTCTCCGGGTCCTCCGGTTTCCTCCCACTGCTAAAGACCCCTACGCACAAGCGAATTATTGAAATAAAATTTAACCATATGTTAGTCCCGAAATGACCTAGTTTGTGTCGAGTGGACGTTAAACCCCATCTCTCTCTCTCTCTCTCTCTCATCGATAGACAATTCCATGTTTTTAATCCTATTGGTGCATTTCTTTTTCTTTTTTTGTAGCTCTGAGAAATTTTAACCTCTTGAACATATCTCAGATGACAACATCTAAAGAGTTTTTGTTGTATTTTAATGGAATCAGTCGACGAGACCGGGGATTAAAGTGCACGTGTGATATAACCAGTAATGATCTAATCCGTATTGCCAGTTTATACATCAACCTTAGCCCAGAATCCTGTTCAAAAATCAAAATATCTTCACTGAATCAGACTTTATTCAACTGTTCAAATGATGGTGTGGTTGTTTTCTTTCAATATCTGGATGTAACAGGTCAACAAATTAAGCTAGAGATTGACGTCTCGTCTGTTAATGTGGAAGATGTTCTATGGATGTACTTTCATTCTAGTAAGATACATTAAACTATTATAAGATACATTAAACTTTTATAGTTTGTCTTTGATTCATTCTATTAAGACGTTTTAAACTAGTATATAGTGTGTCTTTCATCTCATCTAGTTAGATGCTTTAATCTAGTATAGTGTGTCTTTCATCTCATCTAGTTAGATGCTTTAATCTAGTATAGTGTGTCTTTCATCTCATCTAGTTAGATGCTTTAATCTAGTATAGTGTGTCTTTCATCTCATCTAGTTAGATGCTTTAATCTAGTATAGTGTGTCTTTCATCTCATCTAGTTAGATGCTTTAATCTAGTATAGTGTGTCTTTCGTCCCTTTTAGTTAGATGTGTTAAACTAGTATAGCTTGTCTTTCATTAATCCTCGTAAGATGCTTAACACTATTATAGCTTGTCTTTCATCCATTATAGTGAAATGCTTTACGCTATTATACCTTGTCTTTCGTCCATTATAGTGAAATCTTTACGCTATTATACCTTGTCTTTCGTCCATTATAGTGAAATGCTTTACGCTATTATACCTTGTCTTTCGTCCATTATAGTGAAATGCTTAACACTATTATACCTTGTCTTTCG
The DNA here is from genome assembly GCF_932274485.2 of Patella vulgata. Classification (NCBI taxonomy): domain Eukaryota; kingdom Metazoa; phylum Mollusca; class Gastropoda; family Patellidae; genus Patella; species Patella vulgata. The sequence continues at coordinate 79,392,314 of NC_065880.2, forward strand.
TCCATTATAGTGAAATGCTTTACGCTATTATAGCTTGTCTTTCATCCATTATAGTGAAATGCTTTACGCTATTATAGCTTGTCTTTCATCCATTATAGTGAAATGCTTTACGCTATTATAGCTTGACTTTCACCCATTCTAGTAAGATGTTTTACACTATTATCTTTCACTCATTATAGTGAAATACTTTAAACTATTATAGCACGCATTTCATCCATTCTAGTAAGATTTTTAAAACTTTTATAGCTTGTCTTTTATTCATTCTAGTGAAATACTTTCAACTTTCTTAGCTTGACTTTCATTCATTGTGTTTGTATTTGAAGATTCAATAATCATTTGACATCTGCGGTTGTTGCCTTGGAAATCAGTATTAATCAAGCCCTTCACGCACTATCCTGGATATTTCGGCACTAATTTCGATCGGCTACTGACCCAGGTGGGGTCTATCAGATTCCCCGATCATCGCGAATACTATTTCTCTCACTTTCTGATGCAAAGTTCAAGGTTCGTTCAAGGTCTCCGTGGAGGTCGCCATGTTTGTATTTGAGTGTGTTTGTGTCACAACCTCTGATTGGACGCTATTGATCACGTTTCTACGTTAAAGGGAGATAAAATAGCTAAGTTCGGGTTCACGAGGTTGACCAGGCTACCCTACTCGTTTTCACATACAAGCGAAGAATCGAAAGCACGCCACTTTTCTCAATGACAGACCTTATGGTTTCGCGCGCACGCGTTGGCCCACTAGTTCACCACCCCCAAGTGTTACAACAAAGTCTCATTTCACTTTATTTTGACGGTCATCAGAATTATTTTTTTATTTTATATTCTGAATAAGTGATAAAGCATAATGGATATAAACTTTTTAATTGTTTATTACAGATCTAGGGGATATTGATGTATCGTGTACAAATTGTGAAGGCAGAATTCAACAAAACGATTCAGGTATATATGGTGTTCCTATTATATATTTGTATCTTTCATTTTCCATTTGATGGCTCAGTGAAAATTGTTAAACACCGTTTCATTTACTTATTATGCATATTATATGATTTAAGCAGCCCATAAACGTTCAATTCTTTCGTTAATTATTGACGAAACTGACCTTGCCCATAAACGATCAATCAGTTTTAGCATCAATTTTCATTCTGACCGAAAACTTCGAAATGAAAGCATCCCTGTCACTGGACATGGTTATTGACCTCAAGGACATTCTAAATGGAAAAAAAGTTGAGTAAGAGGGCCAAAAATGCCCGATTTCCCAAGGAGTTAAGGGACGATGGCCCGGATGCTGTATCATATGACGAACGGTCAATTTAATTCACGAGCCGTCAATAAATATCAAAGGAACTTTGATCGGCCAATTAATTGATTCAGTTAAATTGTTTCAATTAATTCGACGCCAATTTAATTGAATAAATTAAATATACCGTGTGTTACTTTCATCTCATAGTTTTCGATCAGAATGAAAATTGAGGCTAAAACATTTATCGTGTGTGGGCAAGGTCAATTTCGCCATTTAATTTATATTAATTAATTGCCATCATTAATTGATTGACGAAAAAGATTGAACGTGTATGGGCCGCTTAATTTTGTATTATTTTTGCACGTTGTACTTTACTCATAATATTTAGATATGTTTATTTGACAGACAACTACTATTGTCATTCTTCCGTGACAGACGTGACAGAATAATAATGTCTCTTACTTTAGAAAAAGACATAAACCTTGCGTGATTATCATATATGAATTTTTTTCTATATGTATGGGTGATACACATCAAAGAATAATTGTCGTCTAATAATACAGGGGCGAGAATTAGAATTTAAATTAGGAACAACCGGAAGAGTTTATTGTCATTTCTAATTTTACTATTGTTTAGAAGATTATCCGTCGAGTTTTAGTTACATAATGATTAAAATATTCAATATGTACATTTCAATAATTGCAGGTGAAAATGTACAATATTATATACACAACAATGCATCGATAGTATGCTTACCCCCCCCCCCCTTGCCCGAACACCACCACACCCACTCTCCAATACCATCCCTCTTCCACCATGACAAATAATAGTTGGTGTGAACTAAAAATGTATAGCCTGACATTTCCGAGCCATACAACTTCCGTCATTATATTTGACTATTATTGTAGTTACATTTTGCGATGTAAGGTTATTTTTGACACGAAATAGATGTAAATGACAACACTGATGTATTATTAAATAAACTTTGTAAAACCATTTCATACAAGATGAATTGATGTCTATGTTTAAATGGCGTGTTGGTTTTAAAACACAATAATGAAAGACAAAAGATATAAACTTACATAGATAAAGCTTGTAACTACACAAAATTTACACTCTATGTCTACACTTTAAGCCATTTTAAGATAGCTCACACCCAGTCGTACGTGTTTTGACACGAATGGGTTGTATAGGGGTTGGTAGCTCGCAAACCAGTCGCAAGAGACCGGGTGAGAAATTTATACGGCTGGTCCAGCTCATAACTTGCCGTACCTGCTACTACGGGCAGTATACGGAGGAAATTTTAGCAAAGCCTAGCTCACAATCCGCCGTACGTGTTTTGAGACGTAGGATTTGGTAGCTCGCAGATCAGCCGCAAAAAACCGTGTGAAAATTTTGTATGTACAGGACCAAAAGTCTGTACGGACATTCTGCGACCTTCTACGGTTTCCGAACACACGTAGACTGCCAGTAATTTTGAACTAGGTTTTAGCAGATTACTTAACCCTTTCCAAAGATAATATAAATAACAAACAAAGCATCAATGACTTTTTTCCGTCTATTATCCGACCTACGGTTGTTCAATAAGCAAACCTATTCCTCTCTCCTGTGCAATCATTGAGATCCACCAACTCATCATCGAATCAGTGAGAGATCTATGATTTGCGTCTTTTGCATCTTGTAATATGGTCAGTCAACTACTGGCTTGATCATCCTAAAAATATAAATTGTTTTTGCCCCGTACGAACACACTACTAAATGGCTATTGTTTAAAAACTTACATAAAATCCCTTCATTGTACGAACAAACTACTACGTAAATGGTGGTTATATCTTTCAAATCACCCCTAGTTAAATAGAATCCATTCACATAGATTGACGTGGAAGCTTTCATATTGGTATATTTTCCAATTTAAACGTTTACGTGCATTTTGATGCTGCAAGAGAGAACTTTTTAATTTGTTAGAATATTTTATTTAACCGGGTCAGATTTCAAACACACAGGTAGCTTTTTGAATGATCTTTGATGTACCACAATGCCTATATTGATACATCACACATAGTTTATTTGTGTATTTAGGGAGCTAGGGTGGCTCAGTGAGTAAGACTGAGAACAAAAAAAAGGTTGGCTCGCTATCCTGGGGTCCTGTGCTCGATCCCTGTGATCCAGAATGCCCATCGGGATTTTAAGGGGTTGTTCCCCGTTGCTCAGGGCCGAGGAGCTGACAAGAGACACGGTATAGTCGTTATGGTGGGACAAAAAACGGAGGTCCCGCATACACACTGGCGTGCACATAAAAGAACCACTGAAAGTTGGAATTCGGTATAAGAGTAGGCCGTACTGCCGCCGTCCGGGCAACAACATTTCCGTCATAGCACACTGTATAACGTATGACCGCCTTCATTAGTCCATGGCAGTCAGCGCAGAACAGTAGGACGTTAAACCCAATTTCATTTCATTACATTTGTGTATTGGTAGGTGACAGATGTTATTTTTATATTTTAATAGCTTTAACATATCGCCTTGTTGGTGGACGAAGCCAACTTGAAGGAAGGGTAGAGGTTTTATACAATAATACCTGGGGTACGATTTGTGATGACTACTGGGGACCGGAAGAAGAAATGGTTGTGTGTCGACATCTTGGATATAACCCGTATGTAATGTATACCTATCTAACTCATGCCTATAATCTACCAAGCCGAAATACCAAATAAATTAAATAAAAGATGCATTATGTAAGGGAAAAATCTGCACATTGTATGTCTTTCTTTTGACGTCAAATGTTATAAAAATTATTAATTAGATATTTATTCGCATGACAAGCTCATAATAAAAGGTTATATAAATTATTAATTAGACATGTATTCCCATGACAAGCCCATAATAAACATTGTAGACCATCGGATGATTGTGATTTTGAACGGATTGAAACACTATCACAATTTAATAATTTAATTTAAAATTGGATAATCGAGACTTTGTTTATTATCGTAACATGGATATCAATGACTCCTATTTAAATAATCTGAAAGATATATCTGTTAGAGGAATATCAGTCCAAAATGGTTCAATTCCGTTTGGTATTTATGTGTGGTTAAATGGTCAAGAGCGAGACATTAAACAATTTAAAATACAGACACTCGCATGTGCTTTACAATGGAATACCTCACTCGGGTCCAAATTTCAACTAGTGTAAATAATGTACGCTTGGTTCATTGGCCGTACCATTAGTTGACAAGAAAGGGCATACCTGGGGTTAATAATCTCTTGACAGTTGAAATTGAAAATAAGAGTAGACCTTAGCATGTATGTACGGGCACGATTGTCCTCATTGCACAGACGTATATGCGCGCGATTGTCCTCACAGCGCGCTATATGGACTATGTCATCACTACTGGTAATATGTATTAATTTATAGGACAGGTATTAAAGAGTTTTACGGTCCAGGTGCTGGGCCTATCTGGTTGGATGATGTTCTCTGTACCGGCTTGGAGGCTTCTTTAGCGGATTGTAAACATTCTGGGTGGCAGAGACATAACTGTGATCACCGAGAGGACATTTCAGTCGTATGTAAAGGTTGGTCTCTTTGCTTTATTCTCTTTCGTTTTCAAAGTAAGGTGGATTGCGTGGCCGTAGGTCTGTCATTGAATTGCCGAAGTGCTGTATTCTGGGGGTTATAGCTTATTCCAACACAAACGACAATGATAGCCTTAGAACCGAGATGGGGGGAAAGCCTTATTTTCATATTAGTTATCTCTAGGATCAGCCAGTAACGGATAGAGGCCAATAAGAATTCGTTACTAGAGTAACTAATACTTTTCCACATATTGCTACATAGTTTTTGTTGAAAATGTGTAACATAGTTCATCTATTCATAAGGATGTGTAACATAGTTCATCTATTCATAAGGATGTGTAACATAGTTAGTTCATTTATTCACAGCGATGCATAGTAGACGTCAGGTATAATTGGTTTATTATCACGAACATAATTAATACACATAATAATGTTTTACATGTGCGTAGCTACCATGCTAGACCTTAAACAGCCGTCTGCTACTACTCAATTCCGATAACTGAACTCTCATAATCTCAGCTTTCCTATATTTGGTTCTTCAGGTGGCATGTCGTATTAACGAATCTGTATGCCCTTTTTAGTCCAAATAATTTAGGTATGGTATATCACAAACGGTTTCTGCACTGGGATTAAACAGTATATCTCTATTATGTGATATTTATATTTGCAAATAGAGTTTATCATTCAATATAAATATCTTGCTTTGTTACACATGATCTTCACTATTCCGTCGTTTCTAACTGTTCCAAAGAGACTGTGTGCAATATAGTAATTATTATTATTACTATTAATTTATTATTATCATTATGATTTATTATTATCAATTTATTATTATTATCAATTTATTATTATTATTATTATTATTATTATAGACGTGGAGTATCGTCTTGTAGAAGGTTCTGGGTCACATGAAGGGAGGGTTGAGGTGTTTTTCAACAACCAGTGGGGGACAGTTTGTGATCACGGTTGGGGAGAATCCCAAGCCAGGGTGGTCTGTAAACAACTAGGTTTTGAAACGTAAGTGAGGCCTTACATACATTTTGCTATCAGATTAGTTTGCTCGAATTAGTTTGGTGGACTTGGTAAGCAGGCTGAGAATGCTACATTAGTATATGGATACACACTGATTAAGATTAGCAATACACACACTCTCTCTCTCTCTCTCTCTCTCTCTCTCTCTCCGGGTCCAGCAGCCCCCACCCGTTGAAAAAAAGATGTAACACTCCTCTCCTCCTCCTCTCTATCTATTTTGCTTTTTCGTTAAGGCTGTTATATAAGCTGCCTAGAACGCTTAAGAATATCCTTTTTCACATACGACGCCAGTGCAAATTACGCTTATTCAGTACTTTTCAATCAGCTAAACCTATTGTCGATTCATCTTCTAATGTGTTGGGATTGACTGTAAAATTTCAGTACCCAGGCTAAAGCCTTTCCGCTAGCCCATTTCGGCGAAGGATTTGGACCGATATGGTTGGATGAAGTGATGTGTACTGGTAGCGAGTCGTCCCTGGCGACATGTAGACACCGTGGATGGGGAGTTAATAACTGCAGCCACAGCGAGGATGCATCAGTTGTATGTAAACGTAAGTACTACAGTTGAAAAACACTTTTTTGTATTTATATGGCTTAGTGGTTATTTTTTAAACAATATTTTATCTAGAAATTGTAAGGGAACAGACATAGCCTAAATACGGGAATAAATATGGATATATAAAAGAAACAGGTGAATAAACACCAAAACAATATAATAAATACTTAAAGACACTTTATAGAAGATTATATCAAGTTCTAACTAGTCAAACTGCTTCACCCTAAGACGAGAAAACCCTATATTAAAATCTATGTAGCCTCGATTGTCATTGTTACCGTTGTCACAATAATTAACAAAGTCTCGATTATCAAGTTTTAGGTTTAATCATCAACGGAAGTTGAACAGCAGATCGGATTCAAATCCAATGAAAATCGGACATAAGATGGCATCGAGAGTTGATTATGGTCTTTTCATGTTAATAATTGTCTAATTAATAATTTAGATAACATTTCAGGCCTAAAAAAACATTTGCATTATATATATTTACGCATTGGCTACGCAGTTGTTCATGTCCGCATTGTGATTATGATATTACACAGAACTTCTGTTCGTTCTGCATGCCGTACTGCTGGTAATCGCAAGTATCCGACCTGATTTAGTGGGCTGGGTGAATCCCGGATTCCTTGCTGGACGACAAGTCTGGTAAGAAGAGTCTCTAATCGTTGAAATGGAGCGAGAAACCTTGTATACCATTGGCGACAAGAATATGACACAAAACGTGAAACCTTATTTCATTTCTTTTCTTCACAAGATCGTTCGTGGTGACGATAGTTATAGTTATCAGTGGTGACACTCGCAGTGAACTGTTTTTGTCATGGGTGTATGACTATATATATATCAAGTGAGGCGCTCAGGGGTAGGAATTGGACAAAAACGTATGAAAGATTACATTAATATGAAAATTAACAGCTTCTATGAAGTCCTAGAATCCTTTCGGGGAGGGCGGTGCCTGGTCGTTCGACAGGAACGTAAAATCGAGATTTACACATCGTCTGGCACGAAAGAACTCCTGGTAGTGAGAAACATGGAAAGAGTAGGCGGAAGTGCCACTGTTTGGATAAAAGTATCCAACCTCGCACTGAACGAATAACTACAGAAACAAAAGTTCAAATTACCACTTGTTGATTTTAGTAATCACTCGAACAACAAGGCAACACGAATATCGAATATAAAAGGATACAGTGAGTAGTAAAAGCAACTATCGTGAATACCGGAAGTTGTCGGTACAACCAGGTGAGCCGAGAGTCGAGTTTTATAAACTTAGATAGCGACAGCCGCTTATAAAAAAAATACCGACTTCATTAGCCCAGTCGAAGTAGAACAGTGGGATGTTAAACTCCATTTCATTTCATTTTACTAAACAATGTATACGCTGCGGAACTAGAGTGTAGAGACCCAGTTGTTTTATATTATAAGCCAGTGATCTGATTGGTGGGTACCCGACACACATACGACGTATTATTAAATCGTAGATAACTATGTTGTTTTGTATATTATGACAGGTGTTAGCTACAGGTTGGTGGCTGGTGGTGTACCATATGCTGGTCGAGTTGAAGTCTTCCATAATAATCAGTGGGGCACGATTTGCGATGATGGCTGGGGAGAAGAAGAATCTGCGGTCGTCTGTAGCCAACTTGGATTTAATCCGTAAGTTAAGATTGATTACATTATTTTCATTTGTATATGAGTCATGGGTGTGCTAATATTACCCCAGAATGAGGCATAGCATATGAACCATGGGTCATGGTATGTGAGTCATGAGTGTGTGTATATTACCCCAGAATGAGTCATGGTATATGAGCCATGTGTCTGTGTGTGTGTATATATATATATATTACCCCAAAAATAAGTCATGGCAAATGAGGCATATGTGTGTGTGTATTACCTCAAAATGGGTCATGGTATGTGAGTCATGAGTGTGTGTATATTAGCCCGGAACTAGTCATGGTATATTATTCTTTGATTGTATGACCTTGAAGTCAAATAGCTGAGACATAATATATTTATGTACGGGTGGAGGTCTTGCAAGGAACATCTAGTCGTTCGGATCTAACGTCCAGTGTACCAGTTGACGTGTACGTAAAATAACCCTTGACGGTTGGGATTCGAAATAAAAGTAGTTCGTAGCGCTTTCGTCCTGGCAAACCACCCCTCATAACACACTACACTGGCCCAGTTGGACCAGAAAAGTAAAAGCTCCAACTGCATTTCATTTCATGTAATTATGTCCGTAGGATATGGAATGTTTGCATTATTCACTATGTAAGTAATGTGTTATTGCTATACACAATGAAATAAAATGGGGTTTAACGTCCGACTGAGCTAATAAGATTGGCATACGCCATACAGTGTGCTATGAGGGAAATTTTGACCCAGCAGCGGCACTATGTCCTACTATTATATCGCATTCCAACTGTCAAGGGATCTTTTACGTGCACGCCAATGTATACACGGGACCCTGGTTTTTCGTCCCATCCGAACGATTAGTCCTGCATTACTGACAAGGGGGGGGGGGGGCACGCAGGAAAATCTGGATGAACTTTCTCGGCCAATGCAGAGATCGAACACCCGACCTCCAGGCTAGCGAGCCAGCGTATTACCCACTTAGCCACAATGACCCCCACCCCCACACACAAACACACACCCACACACACACCAAATCTGATATGACAAATGTCTGCTTTGTGAAACAAATATTGATTTTAATATACAAATATTAATTTTAGTGTGCAAATGTCGAAATACGACAATAAAGAGCTGTTTGGTCTTCCATACTTGGGAGATCTTGTTCAGAAACTCTATTAATTCAACATTACTTTACATATAGACCCGCTATCAAATTTGTGTTTATATTCCAGTGGTGTAAGTAAGGCGTATTTTGGGCCGGGCAGTGGACCCATCTGGTTAGATGATGTAGCTTGTTCTGGAACCGAAACATCGATAACCGATTGTAAACACACTGATTGGAGTGTTCATAACTGCGATCACAGAGAAGACGTTTCAGTTGCATGTAAACGTAAGTGTCGACATACAATTCTGAAATACACAATTGCAGTCCATTATATCAAGTTTGTGTTGGCATATAGAAATATAGTCATTTATATCTACAGAGAGACAGACCATAGATTTAATGTTCACTCGACATAAACTAGGTCATTTCGGAACAAAAATATGGTTCAGTTTTATTCCAATACTTCGCTTGCGTTTAGGGATTTTTAGCAGTACTGGGGAAACCAGAGTGCTCGGAGAAGCTTCACGAGAGTGGACAGGCGACCCTACTCTTTGTCAAGCACAAACGGGGAATCGAAACCACGCCATGTGACTCAATGATAGACCTCGTGAGCTAATACGCAAGCGTTAAACCACTAAACCAAGCGACAGAGAAAGTTCATGGGATATTTTCCGGCGTGGCTCCCCCTTGTCAGTGGTGCAAGACAGGGTGCATGGCAAAGCACAGGGTATGGTCGTTTGGGTTGGACACCAAACCGAGGTCCCGTGTGTACATTGACGAGTTGGAATTCGATATAAGAGTAGATTGTACTGCCGTTGTCCGGGCACAATTTCCCTGATAGCACTATGTATAGCGTATGTCTATCTTCATTAGTCCAGTCAGAGCAGAACATTAGGATTTTCGGCCTCATTTTAATTTTTTTTTTTCACAGCAGTCTCTTAATTTCAGCAATTATCTGCCATTTACAATATGTTTATCGTTTATAACCTGATTATTTTCTTCAGCTGTCACCTACCGTCTGGTCAACGGTACAGGAAGACACGAAGGACGAGTTGAAGTGTTTTTTAACAATGCTTGGGGAACAATTTGTGGTTATGGTTGGGGAGATGAAGATGCAGCAGTAGTTTGTAAAGAACGTGGATTCAGCTCGTAAATATACAATTACGTACATGAAATGACAGGAAATAGAATAAAATAGGGTTTAACGGCTTACGTTTCTCTGTACAGATGCTGTGTAGTGTCCTGTGACACCAATTGCGCCTGGACTGCGGCGTTTTCATCGCCATACGGGTGGACCTCGTTTGTTAGTCCCACATCAGACGCTTGCCAATCCAAAGAATACTCTAAAGTTCTATGCTTAAGTTATTGTTCACGGGTAGACTGAGAAGTATCCTTTCAGTATGGTAGACTCGAATCCCTAAAGAAGTTAATATCCTCACGTAAACTTGGGACGGGTGGACCTCGTTTGCTCGTCACATATCAGACGCTTGCCAACCCACAGAATACTCTAAAGATACTTGTGTTATTGTTCTCGGGTGGACTGGGAATGATTCCGTGAGTATGGTAGACTCGAGCTGCTGATGAAGTTCATGTACTCACGTACATTGGCGACCATTTTCAGTCTTGAATTTACATCGTTTTTGTCTAATTGATAAGCAGGTCCTTGAGGTTGTGTACGAATGATGTACATTATAAAGCACCATTTGCAGTCAGTTTTTCAAATATTTTCTCGCACCCGGAGGGAGAGAACGCCCAGAGATTGTTCTGTCAGTAAATAGTATGTATATTGCTTTCGTTTATATTGACACCGAGAAGCACATCTGTATTATATTGTAAGTGCAATCATCTACGTAATATTACAATATTTTATAGAGCTGGAGCTGAAGCTAGAACTGGGGCGTATTTTGGAGAAGGCGTTGGATCTATCTGGTTAACAGAAGTAGCTTGTGCTGGTATAGAACCAACTGTTGGAGAATGTAGTCACCCTGACTGGGCTGTTCACAACTGTACGCATGATAATGATGCTTCAGTTATCTGTAAATGTAAGAATTACTTAAATTTTAATAAATACAGTAACCGAGTGAGAGAAGATAGAGAGCGAAATGGGGTTTAACATCCACTCGACACAAACTAGGTTATTTCGGGTCTAACATACAGTTCTATTTTATTTCAGTAATTCGCTTGCGCGTAGGGGTTTGTAGCAGTTGGAGGAAACCGGAGGATCCGGAGAACAACCCACGAGGTTGGACAGGCGAACTTGCTCCTTGTCACATTCAATCAAATCATGGATTCGATCAAATCATGGATTCGATCAAATCATGGATTCGATCAAATCATGGATTCGATCCAATCTTGGATTCGATCCAATCTTGGATTCAATCCAATCTTGGATTCAATCCAATCTTGGATTCAATCAAATCAAGTCAAGGATTTAATTAAATCAAAGGATTGACTGGAATGGAATGAAATTGTTTATGTATTTATCTATTATAGATGGTCCTGGTGAACTCCTTATTAGTTCAGAAACAGAAATAATGCAAGTGGAAGGTCAACTACTGATTAATATGAAGGAAGACGATAATATATCATTAACATGTGCAACTGAATGTGTTCCGGAATGTCTAATAGACTGGTATAAGACCACTGTTGATAATATTTACAGCGACCCATTACCGTCTATCAATGGTAAACTAACTCTAACTGATATCAATAAAAACCAGAGTGGAAGCTATTATTGCGTCGCTGTTAACCCGGATGTACTTGGGATAACTCAAACCAAGGCAATCATCATAAATGTTATCTGTAAGTATATGGCCGTAGTTAGCTCCCTTTGCGATGTCTAACGCGATATAATGGCGGTATGATATCCGCCACGTTTCTATGACTGTAGTTAGCTCGCATCCCGAAGTCCAACGCGATATAATGGCGGTATGATATCCTCCACTTTCTATGGTCGTGACCCTAGCCCCCATTGCGAAGCCTAACGCGATATAATGGCGTTATGATATTCTCCACATTTCTATGGCCATAGTTAGCTCCCATTGGGGAGCCTAACGGGATATAATGGTTGAATGATATCCTCCACGTTTCTATGGCTGTGATTAGCTCCCATTGCGAAACCCAACGCGGTATAATGGTGGCATGATATCCTATTTTTATATGATTGTTAAACCAAGGTAATCATCATTGCTATCTTCTGTGTGTTTAAAGGACGCCATATTCAAAATAAATAGTTGTTAGCATACATTAGTATGAACGAATGTTACTACAGCCTCATTTACGCCCAGATTGTTTTAATAGTCAATGAGAAAAGTATAATATAAATCAAAGTATGAGACTTGCGTGTATTGACAAAACAAGGGAGCTAACTCTGATTTTAAAAGAGGACACCTCAATTTTGCCTTAACGCATACCGAGTAACAACTTAGCGAAATCCTTCAACTCTTTGATTTATTTTTAGGCATTCAATCTGATAAATAAGCTGTAGTTAAGAAATACCCTGCCAGTTTCCATTCAACCAATTTAATTTTTTACGTTATTTTCTACCATTTTATATTTTTATTAGATGGACCGAACGACATCCAGTTAACTTTATTGAGTGATATTTTAGCCATGGAAGGGGAGATAAAGCGGTTGAATATAGTGGCAGGCCAGAACATATCTGTAACATGTTATACTGATTGTTATCCCACATGCCTCATTAATTGGTATAAGAGTACCACGGTTCGAGATCCTCTACCAACTCTTAAAGGGCAGTTGAGTCTTACTAAAGCCAACCGAAATCAGAGTGGTTTTTATTACTGTTCAGCTATCAACCCTGTAATACGAAATCAAGTTAAAACTAAATCTGTAGATGTGGAAGTTATTAATGTAAGAAGTGACATTACAAGTTACCATAGCAACTCAGGTCATACTGGGGATGAAAAGACCTGAATACCTAACCTAGCTAACATTCGTTACAAAATGTTTACTGCTGTTCCCCTGTTTCTATATACAAACCACTGCCATTTTGAGTGAAGCCTATAGACGCTTACGGCAGCCCCCCCCCCCCCCATCTCCTCACCCCACCCCCTCCTCACTCCTAACCCAAACACATACACTCCGATCCATTCATTTGATCTCATATTTTGTTGTTTATTACTTACATTGACTGTGTAACTTGTCCTGTCCGCGGGTTTGTCTTATCGGTTTTCTTTTGTGTGGCGTTAGTCTACCACTTCCGGCTTCGGGGTTATGACCCCCGAGCGAAGCCGGGCATTCTTCTAGTATACTATAATTATGTATGCATCTGCTGATTTGTACCATCTTTCTTTTGAAGAGGGGTTGTCACGGTGGCTAAGTGGGTAACACGCTGGCTCGTTAGCCTGGAGTTCTGGTGTTCGATCCCTGCATTGGCCGAGAAAGTTCACCCAGATTTTCCGACGTGGTTCCTCCTTGTCACTGATACAGGGCGGAGGGCCTGACAAGGACAGCTGTCTAGTCATTCGGGTGAGACGAAAAACCAAGGTCCCGTGTACACATTGGCGTACACGTAAAAGATCCCTTGACAGTTGGAATTCGATATAAGAGTAGGCCGTAGTGCCGCTGTCCGGACAAAATTTCCCTCATAGCACACTGTATGGTGTATGCTCGTCTTCATTAGCCCAGTTCGGAGCAAAACAGTAGGACGTTAAACCCAATTTCATTTCATTTTATTTCTTTTGCAGAGGTCGTTCAACTGATGTCGGTCATGGGTGTATGTGGTAAAACTGTATTTAGTAATCGGGGTTATAATGCCGACATAGTTTGAAGATACCGAGAACTGATTTGTTCGACTACGTATTATGTTTGTTAATTCATAATAATAAAATACAATTATGTAGTTTTAAATTATTTTGATTTTTCAACAATCACACGCATTCCAATATTGATGAATGATGGTGGTATGATGATGATGATGACGATGACGATGATGCTGGTGGTAAATGATGTGGATTTATAGATAGGATATAGCGCTTAATCCATTCGTGCGCGCTGTATCATAAGGCCTGTCATTGAGTCAACTGACGTGGTTTCGAATCCCCGGCTGTACGTGATAAGGAGTAGGGTTGCCAAATCAACCTCGTGGGTTTTCTCCAGGTCCTCCGGTTTCCATATGTTAGTCCTGAAATGACCTAGTCTGTGTCTAGTGGACGTTAAACCCTCTCCCTCTCTCTCGTCTATTGTATTGTCCCAAAAAACAGGAAAAAAACGTTCTTTAACTATTAAAAATATGAAATGAAATGGGGTTTAACGCCCTACTACTCTGCTCCAACTTGGTTAATAAAGACGGGTCATGCTATGCGGCATTTTGGCCGGACAGCCTTTAATTCATCATCGGTATCCCTAGTAGTGGCGTAGAGCGGAACGATGCCACTCGGGGTACCGAGGAGGCCTTTAACTATACAAATCGATACCCAGTAAATTTCACTGTGTTTTGTATACTGATGATCTGCTTGTGTTTACATATGGTGTATAATAATTACAACGGTAAAATATCAGTAGATATCACATGTTACTCATAAGTGTATTGCGTGAGTATATAACGAGCTTATTGCTTAGTTAACAACGAGCTTATTGCTTTAGTTAATAACGAGCGTATTACAGTAGTTAATGATGAGCTTATAGAGTGAGTTAATAACGAATTTAGTGCGTGCGGTAATAACGAGTTTATTACGTTAGGGAATAGCCAGATCCAGGGAGGTAACGCATGAACACTACTCTTGGCGACTTTATTTTTTCCAAAAAAGAATCATATGGTCTAATTATAATCTAATACTATTAATAATAGAAAACACCCATCCGGCCCTTATTTTAATATAGTTTGTAGTTAATTTCTGGAATATTAAATTCTTTTAGCCAATGAATAAATTCCTTCTGCTGTATCAGCGCTATGATCACCATTACCATCAGCACCACGAATAGCGGAATAATCTCCACTATCTTCAACAGAATAATCGACATCGCCATCACTCGGCAGCTCATGTCCATTTCCGTCCGGTACTTCGTCATGCGCTTCTCCAATGTAATTATATGTATCATCCGTCACAACTTGATGTCGATGACTATCTCCGATATGGCGGTAGTCATCCCTTTCCAGACCAGCGTTATTGTCCCCAGCAATATGGTTGTATGTATCATCAGTAATAATTTGAGATTGGCTCCCTCCTATATGGTGGTAGTTATCTTCCTCAGTGGTAAACAAACCAACATGGTTATAATTACAATCTGGGTCAGTGGTTGTCTTGCTGGAGTTAGTTCCCTTTAAAAAGTGGTAATCTCCATCTGACGCCACGACGTCCACTCCAATATGATCATAATTGTCATTCCTTTTAGATGGTTTTGTATGGTCATCTGCCCGTATAACCTCATAGTTATCACTAGAGGTCAGTTGGGCATTAGCTGAGCTCGTGTTGTTGTTCGACTCCAGTTCAAAATATACAGGAGTGGTGGTTGCAGGTAAAGTTACGTCAGTGTTATATGCCGACTCTACATGGGCATTGTTGGGTTGTACGGGATCTGCTCGTTGTCTCCGTGAAGCAATAAATTTTAAAACAACAATATTCAGTTAATTTATGGCAACACTAATTTTTATAGGATTATTTCTAATTTAATTTGATTCAATATATATTTTTATTTAATTCTGCATTCAGTTCCGATGGATTATTAAAAAAAACTTCGGATGTACTTATGTAAGCAACATCCTATTAATAAAAATTCACAACAATAAAGTTTTAATAAAGATTTACTGGTGTACTTACCTTTTAATAAAGGCTATGACAACACCAACTATAACACCAACTAATATAACACCGACAATTCCACCAACAATAGCCCCTATATCTGTGTTAAACAAATCCATACATATACATATACTATTCAAAAAAAGTAGGGGATATTTGATTTTTAAGTGTTATTAAAGTCACCTAATGAAACTGACGAAGAAACAAATGACAAAATGAAATGAAGTTCACATTTTGAATAGTATATTATATCACCGTTAAACCCTAAGGAAGGCTGAGTTCGAATTTCGTGAAAATCGGCCCAAAACTGACAGACAAAATGACCGCACTTCGTTCTCAACTAGCGTAAAAATATATAGTATATCAAGGTTGTGGAGGTCACAATTTTAATCCTATTTTGATGAAACTTGATATGTAAGTTTATAACCGTGAAGCAATAAATTTTAAAACAACAATATTCAGTTAATTTATGGCAACACTAATTTTTATAGGATTATTTCTAATTTAATTTGATTCAATATATATTTTTATTTAATTCTACATTCACTTCCGATGGATTATTAAAAAAAACTTCGGATGTACTTATGTGAGCAACATCCTATTAATAAAAATTCACAACAATAAAGTTTTAATAAAGATTTACTGGTGTACTTACCTTTTAATAAAGGCTATGACAACACCAACTATAACACCAACTAATATAACACCGACAATTCCACCAACAATCTGTGTTAAACAAATACATACATATACATATACTATTCAAAAAAAGTAGGGGATATTTGATTTTTAAGTGTTATTAAAGTCACCTAATGAAACTGACGAAGAAACAAATGACAAAATGAAATGAAGTTCACATTCAACGATTTATTCCAAATGATCGTTAGACTAAGTAAGGCACAGACTGACCATTATAAGGGTAAAATGATACCCGGGGTCAAACAGCAAAGTTACCACAGCATCACAACCAAGTCAGTAACGGGTAAATCCTCCTCTGTTTGCCAAACAAGCATTGATCCGACGTGGCATACTCCTAATGAGACGTCTAAGGTCATTTTGGTCCAGATTGTCCCATTCCTGTTGCAACGCAGCAGCAAGTTCTTGGACATTGGCAGGACGTTGTTGACGTTGACGTAACCTCTGTCCAAGCATGTCCCAGACATGCTCGATGGGGGAGAGGTCGGGACTCAGTGCTGGCCAAGGTAATGTGGTGATGTTCTGTTGTTGGAGGTAACCTGTAACGATCCTGGCCCTGTGACATCTTGCGTTGTCATCCTGGAAGATGAAACGGCGGCCATGACGTCGTGCGAACGGCACAACATGGACTGCCAAGATGTTGTCCCGGTAGTACTGGCCTGTAACACGCCCTGCAACAACATGTAAAGCCGTTCTTCCAGCAACAGTGATGCCTCCCCACACCATAACAGAACCACCCCCAAATCGATCATGTCTGATGACGTTAACGTCTTGGAAGCGCTCGTTTCGACGACGCCACACCCTCCTACGTCTGTCCAAAAAATCAACAGTGAACCTTGACTCATCTGAAAACATCACATTGCTCCAGCGTCGATTATCCCAGTGTTGACGATCCCTACACCAACGACGTCTTGCCTGAATGTGATGATCTCTCAAACAAGGGATCACGCGAGGACGTCGGGCGCGAAGGTGATCCCTATGCAGTCGATTCCGAATCGTCTGGCCACTCACTCTCACACCAGTGTCTGTTTGAAGACGAGCGCTGATCTGATTTGCTGTGATGACACGATTTCTCAAGGCCAAGGTACGGATAAATCGATCCTAGGCTTGAGTTGTCGCCCTTGGTCGACCTGAGCGTGGTCTGTCCTGTACAGATTGTGTATCACGGTATCTGGACCATAGCCTGCTTATGACAGACTGAGAAACATTCATCGTCCGCGCCACAACCGCCTGTGTTGTGCCGATCTGTAGCATGCCAAGGGCACGTAACCTTTCATTTTGGGTAAGCCGACGCATATCAAAATTTGTTTTCTGGTCACTAAAACAATTAAACTGATGTTTCCACCCTGGAATTCTATGCCACAATGACTGTAACATTCAAAGTCAGAGTCGTGCAAATCTTGGGTTGGACCCCCATGATGATCCCAAGCATCACCTGCATTCCATGCGGTAGCTATTGGTGCGTTTGGGCGTCACATGTAACTGGAAATGTTTCTTCTGTTAGGTTCTATAGTGACTTTTTTCGTAGTCATTTGCATATTTTAGTATTATGCCCCCAAAATCAAATATCCCCTACTTTTTTTGAATAGTATATATATCAATTGTTTCTTTTTGAAATAAAGAATTACCACAATCCATGAACATGAACCGTATCTTACCCGACATTTTCCAGATACCGAATTGAAGAATAACTTTAATTAATTGTCTTTATAAAGGACTACTTTTGTTAATCGCTCACATTTGTAAATATACTTTCATCACCCCTGACCGTCGATATACCAATATGTCTGTCCGTTCACAATTCTTGTTCGTTTTTTTCTAAGAAATTCAGAGACGCCCAAACATTTAACGCCCATGACGCGAAACTTTGAAAACTCTCTACACACCATAGTTTCTGGGGTTTCAATATAGCGGGGATTGCTCGGTTAGTCCCACGGAAGGGACAAATATAGGGTTTAACGTCCTACTATTCTGGACCAAACTTAAGGAGTAATCGTATCGGGCCGAGTCTCATCCAAATTTGCTAGGATTGTGGAGCTGGTTTTCATGGGGAACTCCCGTTAATATTAGTTGACCCTAACGAAAGTCATTTTTCATACTTGTATATTTGCTGCCCGGAATTACTATGCTTTTGATTCTTACTGAAACTAACAAAGATTAAACTGACCTGTTTCATCCTTGCTTTGTGCAGCCCCTATAATAAAATAGTTGGTGTGTGAAATTAAGGTAAAGCAAATATAGTCTGTGTCAATGGGTCTAATGACCTCCACATTCCTGAATATTGCCATAAATCTGCGATATGGTGTTAACACCACCTATAAGGGGCGAGGAAGTAGGGTGTTGCAAAGGCATAGACTTAGCCTGATACCCAATCCCGTTCAAATATCCTGAATAAAAATATTGTTTTAAGATTTAGCTCATATAGTCGTGGAAGGCGTTGTTGAAGTAAAGTCAGTAGTACGTGATGTAGTCGTGGAAGGTGTTGTTGAAGTAGAGCCAGTAGAACGTAATCTAGTCGTGGAAGGTGTTGCTGAAGGAGCTGTAAGACAAGTATGTTTACTTAATAAAATAAAATATGGGGTCCGAGCTAGATGTCAACTCGGCACAATTGTCTGTCGCTACACATCAATTTGGTTAAATACCTAATATCTACAGTGTAACGCTTCAAACTTATAACTCAACCAACGCCCATTTTATAAATAGCAAATCGAGTTGATAAACGCGGGTAATAAATTTCATTTAGATATAATTTAAAGAATTGTTGGGTTTATTTTGCTGTTTATATCAACTGAGTATGATTGTGCACAATAGTAAAAATAAAATACAGTATAGCTGTTGCATTAGTTTAAATGAACTGAAAATGAAAACAGTATTATGGTGTGATATGATTTACGCTCTTCGTTATAATTTATTTAATAATTCATTTAAAATTTCTACCAAACTGAATCAGTAAACTTACCAATTGTATCCCATCTGTATGTTATCTTGCTGTGAAAACAAATTATAGCCCTCGCTAAATACTGACACCATGTTTCTGTAGACTTCCGACTCATTTGAATACAATTTGAGTTTCCGTTTTGTATTTTTGACAAAAACGTCTGATTACAACGTGGGAAGCAGTTCTGTCCCCAGCATGTTTTATTACCACAGTTGTATCCATAAACATGAATACATCCTTGTTTATACCAAAATGTTACATTAGTTATTGATAGAACCAGTCCGTGACTGCAGGTAAGCTTTGGTTTAGCACAACCTAATGCTACACCACGATAACATTTTGTACTTTTCTTTGTTTCTGAAATATGAACGAGAATTGTTGATTATTTTTTCAACATTTATATTGTCCATAAGTATAATAAATATAGTGTTAACTGGTAACGAAATCCTGCCCATGAACAATTCTATAAATATTATCACAATTGTATAAACTTATTCGTGCTATTTGAAAGTTATTTTTAAATGCCCGTGTCATTAGGTTAATATTGTAAATCATCCAAGTGAGAGAGAGAGAGAGGGGGGGGGGGTAACGTCCACTAGATATAAACTAGGCCATTTCGGGACCAACATATATTATAAGTCTATAATTCGCTTGCGCATAAGGGTCTTTAGCAGTGGAGGAACCCGGGGGACCTGGAGAAAACCCACGAGGTTGGACAGGCGACTCTACTTCTTGTCACGTACAACCGAAAAATCGAAACTACGACAGATGACACAATGCCACACCATTATGATACAGCGTGCACGCACTAATCATTCGACCCCCCCCCCCTTCCCAAATAAAAAGGAATAAACGCTCTCGAAAATTATGTTTTACTTATGAAAGCTTGTACAGTTTAATGGGGTAATTAAACTGTAGATCGAAATTCACCGAATCCTTTTATAATTTCAACAAATAATTACATGTTTTAAATATGCAATTTTAAACGCACCCGAATTATTGACGGGCGTTAATTGACAACTTATGTTTGTGTATGCCAGTCAGTCTGTCAAGTCTTTGAACATGGATGACACACAGGCATTCTTTGTTGAAATATAGTCTTAAAGTGTAATACATGTAGCCTACATAGAGACCTTCATCTTCATTCGCAGGCCAAGTCAAAACATGAAATCTGGAAGACTGTTATCAAAAACAAATCGCCATTGTATGCAACAATACTTTATAGATTACCTGCTGCTTTCACGTGCATCAGGTACCAACAAACCAATAACCCTGTAGTTTTTCCAGTTAGCATGTTGATAATCTATTTATACACACAATACAAGGTTCATTATCCAGGCAAACTCCTCTAAAGACAACACAAAGACAACACGTATTAGATAAAATATTATGATGTTAATTTATAGTTTTCTGAATCTGGTAGTGTCTATTCATGATAGGTTGATAAAGTAGGGCTTCCAAGGGGCTGAATTGGGGGTATATGGGTAACCTGAGCAGAAGTGTGACATAGACCTGGTGGCGTTGCGCTGTCACTTCCGGTTTCGAAGTTTACGACCGACCGATCCTCCACCCCACCCCGAATAAGGAAGCGTCGCAGCGCATGGAAAATAAATACTTACTGTCATTTTTATTACTCTAATTTTGAATTCCAGTTGTCATGGGCTCTTCTACATGCACGACAAATATTTATTTCAATATTCGCGTGTTCACAGGTGTTTTATCAGTATGAGGATACCGGGGTCAGCAACGACGTTAGTCAGGCTTTCCCAATCGGTCTCATTGTCACACAAAAACGGAATTCATGAACGAAAATCCATCCATCCCCAACAACGTGCAAGATACGAAACCTATTATCTAAAACATTTAAATGTTACTGTAAATATTTCTAGTCTTACCTTGACAAAGAATATCACCAGCATATACGTCATAGACATTAGTTTACGAGAAGAAAGACAAGTTACACATACTGACAAGGAATATCACAAGATTATATGTCATAGACACTAGTTTACAAGTAGAAAGACATGGAACATATTCTGCAAATTTTAGTAGTAATCATATGCACAAGTAATGGGTAGTGATAAATCCTGACTAAAAGCAAAGACAGGACATCAGGGAAAAGGAAAAAAACAATCGTACGGTGGCCTATGTGTGCCATTCGTTAATTGATACCCATTTCTAGTAATGTACCTCATATGCGAATGATTCAGTCTGCTATACGTCCAACCTCGTGGGTTTTCTCCGGGTCCTCTGGTTTCCTCCCACTGCTATAGACCCCTACGCGCAAGCGAATTATTGAAATAAAATTAAACCATATGTTAGTCCCGAAATAACCTAGTTTGTGTCGAGTGGACGTTAAACCCCATTTCTCTCTCTCTCTCTCTCTCTCTCTCTCTGCAATACAATGAACGAATGTTTCACAATGAAAACTATTGTAAAAAAAAGCAAACACATGAAAAACGTATTCTCATTGGGGTAAACCTTTTCTCCACGATGGAAATCTTGTCTCCGCTGTGTAACCCTTAAATCCACGTGGAAATCTTTTCCTGCCGTGACAACCTTTTCTCCGCGAAAACAATTATCAGAAAAAGGTGTAAATTAACGAATGGCTCCAATTGGTTACCGTACAATCTATAGTGGACTTCCTCAAGTATTCAAATATCATCAGGTGTTCAACTTTCCTGTCCTATTATAATACAATTAGATATTATTATCAGACTTGGTTACAAGTTAAAGGGACAAGAAAGGCACTGGGTGGAAAAATGCTCTATTGCTCTATCTCCATAGATTTATAAATAACTATCGAAAAAATATAAGGGCTTTACTTTGTACTGAAAAAAATTCGTAATATCGAAACAATCCGAAAAAAAATCGAAATTACGGAAAAAAACCTCTGAAAAATACCTAAATACTTTTTTGGTAATTATAATTACAGAAAAATAATCCCCAAAACCCTAAATAAAACGCAAATAACCAAACAAAACCTAGGCCACACATAAAAATCGTAAGGTAGGTCAAGGGTCAGGCTAGACCACTTATAAAGATTGTGGGGAACTCTATGTCCGGCATGAAGATGGTGGACACTCTAGGCTGGTAATGTGTCACGCTAGACCACTCATAAATGTAGTGGGATATTCTGGATTGTTCGTTGATCACAATATAGTCACCGCGTTAGGCTTGTAGGTCACTGTAGATGGACCATGGACCAGGATTGGCCACATATAAAAATTGTGGTGCATTCTTTATGACCTAGTTATAAAACATTCCAATGCCATTTGTAAGCATACGACTTTTGATCCTTTAGTTTTTGGTGTTGTGGCATTCAACCGACCATCGAAATAACACATTTAAAAGTAACAAAGAAAAGGAGAGGAAAATCCTAGCAGCATAAAAGTTAATCAAATAAGTCTCAGTCTCCTCCTGGTAAAAGGCCATGACGTACATGCAGAAAAAAATTGTACAAGTCTTATGCGGAACCTATTGTGACCCATGTCTAACTAAGAGTGTTTCACTATAATTAATGAGTGGCATAGCGTGACCCATTACCAACCTAGATTATTCATAATTTCCATACGCGACCTTGAAAGAGAGAGAGAAATGGGGTTTAACGTCCACTCGACGTTCGAGACTAACACATTTTTGAATTTTATTTCAATAATTCGCTTGCGCGTAGGGGTCTTTAGCGTGGGATGACACCATGCGTAACCTACAGTTCGCCACAGTGTTGTGTCGCCCAACCTAACAATCTTTATGTGTGGCTTAGGGTTTTTTCGGCGATTAGTGTTGTTTTTTTGTGTATTTAGTGATTTTTCGGTATTAAGTATTTTTTCGGCAATTAGTATCAAATAGGTATTTTTAGTATTTTTCCGGGATTTTTTTTTTGGGTAATTTTTGGTATTAAGCACAACCGGAATATAATATTTCAACCGTGGTGTTAAACTATTGCATTTTGGATGCTTACTGTAACTAGGTATAATAGTAGTGCAAGGTATAATTAATGTAGCATTGTTGCATTTTTAGATTTTACTCTACGGATCAAATCGTAAGCTTATTTGTGTTTCAGCCCAGTTATAATCATACTACAAGGAATTGATAAAGACATTAGAACAAGGCAGTACCGTCTGTTATATGAGACCGAGAGGGAAAAATTGTGTTTAACGCCAAGTCGACACAAACTAAGTCATTTTGGGACTAACAATTTAATTTCAATAATTGGCTTACGCAGTGGGTGGGGGGGGGGCAGAGTAAACAGAGAAAATCCACGAGGTTGGCCGGACAACCATACTTCATGTAACGTACTAGCTGGGATTACACGCCACTTGACTCAATGAAAGAATTTGTTATCTAAAGCGCACATATTACATCATTCGGCCACCCATCTCCCCACTAAAAAGAAGAGACACAGAATCCTTAATAACTTCATCATTTCCTTGTTTCGATAGATCGAATTTCTGGGTATCACATTAATTTTAACCACTTTAACCCGTAATTTGAACAAGGAAGGTTTTATATCAGATAGACGGACACACCCATTTTAATAGTTCCCCGCGGCGGACAATAAATATAACAGAGGATAATGCGAAAGTAATTATAAATGGCTGATTCAGAAACGACAGAATATACATTAGTTTTATATTAAAAATGCATTATTTAAGATTTTAATAAAGAGTTCGCCATTTTTAATATGACTCAAACATAAAAAAATTGAAAATTTCAGTCAAATTACTTTATTCTGAACGGAATTATCACTGTTGAAAGTTTGGACTAGAAATAGGCATCAACTGTCTCAGCACTGTCTGACAGACGATAACACCGCCCACATATTCTCGATTATCAAGTAACATTTTCAATCCCTACGTTAACCTCCTTTCATCGGCAGTCTCCGGTAGCTTGGTCAGCCATTTAATTATATAATTATTAAATGGACGACTGTTTAAATTCAAGTTGTATCCAAGCCACCCGAGAGTCTACAGAGTTGATTTTGGACTTGTTGTGTAAATAAAGGTCTAATTAATCATTTCTATAACATTTAAAACATATAGAAAGACTTGCAATAGGCATATTTAGCTCTTAACACAGGTCGTTTTATATTAACAATATGCCTCTTTTAAGCCTAGTCGCTTTAAATTAACTATATGTATCTTTTAACACAGGTCATTTTAAATTAACTATATGCCTATTCTAACTTTAGTCGTTTTAAATTAACTATATGTATTTTTTACAACTACATGTATCTTTTAACACTGGTACTTTTAAAATAACTGTATGTTTCCTTTAAAACTGGTCGTTTAGAATTAACCGTATGCCTCATAATACACTGGTCGTTTTAAATTCACTGTATGTCTCGTTTAACACTGATCGTTTTAAATAAATTTTATGTCTCTTTTAACCATATGCCCGTTAACACTGATCGTATTTGTAATTAACTGTTTGCCTATTTTAACACTGCTCGTCGCTTTAAATCAATTGTATTCCCTCTTAGCCCCTATTTTGAAAAGTGGTGGTTTTATATTAATTGCAGAACATTAGGTTGTTAAAACCCATTTACTTTTAGTATTTAAATTCATTGTATGCCTCTTTAACCAGTAGACAATATTTTGGGCTTATATTAACATTATATGATAAGGCTTACCATAAAAAACGCATACAACAATGGAAGTCTGACCATGTTTGATTTTTAACGATATATCCATTTGGACACGTGTTTTTAAATGGCTCAAAATATGATCACTCCACATTGGCAAGTGGGTAGAAAGTTGGTGGGTGGGATTAAACATCCACTCGATACTATAACCAGGTCACTTCTTGTCTTGACTTTAGGGGATCACGTGGCTAAGTGGGTAAGACGCTGGCTCGCTAGCCTGCAGGTCGGGTGTTCGATCCCTGCAGGGCCTGACAAGTACAGCTGTCTAGTCGTTCGGATGGGATGAAAAACCGAGGTGCCGTCTACAAATTGGCGCGCACGTAAAAGATTGCTTGGCAGGTGGAATTCGATATAAGAGTAGGCCGTAGCGCCGCCGCCCGGGCAAAGTTTCCGTCATAGCACACTGTATGGTGTATGCCCGTCTTCATTAGCCCAGTTTAGGAGCAAAACAGTAGGACGTTAAACCCCATTTCATTTTTTATCATGCCTTAAACAAAATATATATTCTAATTCACATATATTCATTCGTATGCAGTCGTCTTTAGAAGTGAACGAGACCATGCTATCACTGCAACAATATATGCCAACATTCCTGCTTTGTTTCATATATATGGTACTTTTTGAAATAAAGAAAGCTAGGAGTTGGATTTGTTTTGCCAAATATACAGACTAAATTTAACACAGCGTGCTTATGACACGGCCCCTGGGGGTCGGGACATGCACCCAAATAAATAGTTGCTATTCTTACGGCATAAGGAATAAATATGCCAAGTTCCAAGATGATCCGTTCAGATTCAGAATTCCAGTCTGTAGGAAAAAAAAGGAAAACATTGGTCGTGGCCCTGCCCCGGGGGGTTGGAAATGGACCAATATAAATAGGTACAACCTTATGATGGATCATACTGAATTGGATCCAAATATGTTAATAATTGCAACCTGTAGATTATTTACAGAAAAATATTAACAAAAAGTGGGTATGGTACCGCCCAAGGTGGGGCGGATCATGTACCAAAATCAATAGTTGCCGTCCTTGGGGTATAAGGAATAAGTATATACTTAGTTCCAAGATAATCCATTCAGAATTGTGACGCTAAACACAACAAAAATGGTCGTGGCGTCGGAACATGCAACAAAATCAATAGTTGCCGCCCTTAGGCTATAAGGAATATATATGCCAAGTGTGAAGATGATCCATTCAGATTACGGCCAGTGTACGATAAACACAAATATAAGTGGCCTAGCCTGACCCATGACCCACCTACAATGCCCTACAAGTGTTACGCAGGACCTAAAGTGATCACCCAAATGGTGAACACATCTTTAGTAGGCACACAAGTATGTGAAACACTTAAAACGGCCCATGTGACACCCCTCATCAAAAAATCAACCCTTGATCCTGATGAGCTAAAAATATTACCGACCTGTGTCGAATTCATCTTTCATTTCGAAAATTATAGAAACAATTGTTCTTAATCTTTTTAAATAGCATTACGTAATCCTGCTAGAGAGGCTTGAAACTCGATACGTGATATCTGGAGACGCACTGAAGTGATTTGAGTCCTGTCTGTGTGGAAGACAGCGGTGTATTGTTATTGACGCATCTCAATCAATGCCTAAAGTTCTTGATTTTGGTGTTCCCAAGGGATTTGTATTGGGGACGGTTTTGTTCACAGCATATACTGCACCAATTGGAGATATCATCCGTGAGATGGGTCTTAATTATCACCTCTATGCGTATGATACCTAGTTATATGTTGAACTTGAACCTCAACCAGATACCTCTACATCAGATCTTGAAGCATGCATTGAACAAATTAGAATCTGGATGCACTGCAACTTTTTGAAATTGAACGATGAAAAACAGAAAATATAATAATCGGGAATAAAAAGAACATTGACATCAACCATGTGACGATTAGAAGCACTGCCATAACCCATCCAACTGTGTCAGGATTCTTGGTGTGTTCTTTGATTTTTCCGTCGATATGAAAACCCATGTATCCAGGCTGTGCAAAAAGGCAATCTTTCACCTGTATAATATGGGCAAAATTCGACCCTATATTGACCTTGATACCACTAAAATGTTAATAAATGCTTTTGTTATGTCATCTTTAGATTATTGTAATTCATTATTGTATTCTCTTCCTAAAACTGTTGTAACGCAGCTCGAATTGCATCTCTCTTCAAAACTTCTGACCATATTACACCTGTTCTAAAACAGTTACATTGGCTACCGGTTAATCAACGCATCATTTTCAAAATTAACACAGTATCTTTTAATTGTTTAAACGATTCTTTGGCACCATCATATTTATTCGATTTGATTTAACAATAATACCTTCTCGTTCCCTACGTTCATCTCATAAAACCCAACTTGTATGTCCAGTACAGAAGTCAAAATTTGGTGAGAGATCTTTTACGTACGCAGCACCAACAGAATGGAACAAATTACTCCTGGAAGCCCAAAATAGTGCAAACTTGGCTATATTAAAACGAGGTCTAAAAACAATGTTTTTTACCCAAATTTTTTAACTATAATTTAAATGCTCCATTTTCCATTTCTATATTGTAATTTGACTATTTTTGTATTCTTTTGTTTATTTCTATATACATTTATGGGTTTTTTATACGCCCACATTTTCATGTGGACGTATATTGTCGTCGCCCCTGTCCGTCCGGACGTCCGTTCGTCCACAATTTGTTTGTGGACACTCTACAGGTCACAATTCTTATCCGATTTTGACGAAACTTGCAATATAGGTTTATCTCCAAAAGATCTCGGCTGCTTTCGATAATGGCATGTATCGGATCGAAACTTCATGGATTATGGCCCCTGTTTGTACGAAAAATCACGTTTTTAGCTTGTGGACACTATAGAGTTCGAATTTCGTGAAAATCGGCCTAAAATTGACAGACAAAATGGCCGCCGTTCGTTCTCAAGTAGCGTAAAAATATGGTATATCAAGGTTGTGAACCCTACAGAGGTCACAATTTTTATCCGATTTTGTTGAAACTTGAAATGTACGTTTATTCGCGCATATCGGACCCTAACTTCCTGAATGATGGCCCCTGATTGTACGAAAATTCGCGTTTTTAGATTGTGGACCCTATAGAGGTTATAATTTTTATCCGATTTAAAAAACGTATTATTATATCAACGTTACACCCTAAGGACGGCTGAGATCGAATTTCGTGAAAATCGGCCAAAAATTGACAGACAAAATGGCCGCCGTTCGTTCTTAAATAGCGTAAAAATATGGTATATCAAGGCTGTGGACCCTATAGAGGTCACAATTTTTATCCGATTTTGTCGAAACTTGATATGTAAGTTTATAACCCAATGATCTCAGTTCCTTTCGATATTCGCGTATATCAGACCTTAACTTCCTGAATTATGGGCCCTAATTTTACGAAAAATCGCGTGTTTAGCTTGTGGGCCCTATAGAGGTCACAATTTTTATCCGATTTTGTTGAAACTTGAAATGTAAGTTTATAACCCGAAGATCTCGGTTCCATTTGATATTTGCGCATATCGGACCGTAACTTCCTGAATTATGGGCCCTAATTGTACGAACAATCGCGTGTTTAGCTTGTGGGCCCTATAGAGGTCACAATTTTTATCCGATTTTGTTGAAACTTGAAATGTAAGTTTATAACCCGAAGATCTCGGTTCCATTTGATATTTGCGCATATCGGACCGTAACTTCCTGAATAATGGCCCCTGATTGTACGAAAAATCGCGTTTTTAGCTTGTGGACCCTATAGAGGTCACAATTTTTATCCGATTTTGTTGAAACTTGAAATGTAAGTTTATAACTCGAAGATCTCGTTTCCTTTTGATATTTGCGCATATCGGACCGTAACTTCCTGAATTATGGCCCCTGATTGTATCCTGCCTGGGAGCCGCTGGTTGTACATTGTAAAGCTCCATAGAGCAAAATGGAATGAAATGAAATGGGTTTTAACGTTCTACTGTTCTGCTCCGAACTGGGCTTATGAAGACAGGCATACACCATACAGTGTGCTATGAGGGAAATTTTGCTCGGACAGCGGAACAACGGCCTACTCTTATATCGAATTCCAACTGTCAAGTGATATTTTACGTGCACGCCAATGTGTACACGGGACCACGGTTTTTGTCCCATCCAAACGACTAGACAACTGTCCTGGTCAGGCCCCCCGTCCTGCATCATTTACAAGGGGGAACCACGCCGGAAAATCTGGATGAACTTCTTGGTCAATGCAGGGACCGAAGACCCGACCTAGCGAGCCAGCATCTGACCCACTTAGCCACAGAGCAGCTAGCAGAAAAGTTAATTTTACTCCCTTTGCAAATTATGAAAGTTGATTAGTTTGGGCAGCCATTTTGACAGAACTGTCAAAGTTCGCGGAAAAAAGGCCAAGAATCATTCGGCGCATGCGCAGTAATCCGTACTGAGAACCGTTGCTGCGTCTCTACTATTTCAGCCTAGCACTTCAATCGGAAGAACTAACAAACTCGTGTGTAGCTAAAAATTAACATCTTTATTTGGATCAAATTATAATTTAGATACATCGCATTAAGGGGAGATAATTTGGGTGAGACACCAAACCTATGGATAACTTTCCGGGTATGGAAATAAATTAGGGAAATCAATACATTTGCCCTGTCAGGCCGGTGGATATGACGGAAATAGGTCTGAATTTGGTGATGTAAGAAAATGGTCAGATTTAGGGGAATGGGTGACCCACAACTAACTTGGATCAAACCAATCACGGTACAACCAAACCTATGAGCCTTTAAATAGGAGACCAATTATGGATAAATTCCCACAGCCAGAGCTAGGATATTAATTCCGTGCCCACTTTTGGCTGTCCATTTCCAATCCCAAAATCCGGATAGCTGCCAGTTGTGATAGGAACTTTAATAAGTGAACCGGGTGACCACTGAGGATTTCCTCATGAGCTAGGTCCTTGTTTTGTGTGGGCACGGGGTGGTTGATTAAGTCAATCCTTGATCGGCAGACGTGGGTGCAGGAGGGGCAAGGAAACTGCAGCTTGTCGTAAGGATTGGTGGTTGACGCCTTTCTTCTTACCCGTGCTGCAGTCACATCAGCTCTCCTCGAATTTGTCACGCGCCTGGATGGTGAGGGCGCGCCAACCTGGTCTGTCCATAGCATACAGCTCCGGCTGCTGGGGAAGTATGTCAGAGCGTTTGATGTTGGACTTCACGCAGTCCTTAAAGGAACAACTCACTTCTGTAGTATGGAAGACCAAACAGCTGTTTATTTAGTGTTCTTGGTCTTTAATTCTTAATTAATTCATAGTCCTTAATTCTTATTTCTTCATTGTACACTAAAATTAACAATACAAAATTAGCCTACATTTACATTTCATCAACGAAATACAACGAGAAAAAAATCTGGAACAACAAATTTCTAAATACAAATCTCCAAATACAAATCTTGCAAAACATTTCTTCAATAACATTTCTGGAAATCCATCGAATCGTAATATTATGACGACGTGAGCGGAAATCAACCTGGCATACAATAAGTCACCATACAAATACGACAACAAATGAAAAAATAAAATTTAAGGGGTATGAATTGAGGACTAAGAATTAAGAACACTGAATAAAGAGCTGTTTTGTCTTACATACTGCCGCGGTAAACGTGACAATAATGACAGCGAAATTACTTTTATTTTAATAACAGGTGAGTGGCTCAATATAAAACATGAGTAAAAATAGTAATAAGTATATACAATTCCATATATTAAAGTGTAACATGCTGAAGGTTATATTAAACACTAAAAGTCATAATTAATTTGCGATACATTTATAATGATATATTCACAATGATAATAACATTTATAATATTGATAACGACATTTATAAAAAATATTTATAATAACATCTATAATCATTTCATACATTAAATTTTAATTCATACTATGGGGTTAATATTCACTTAGTTTTTCTTTTGCATACTCAAACAGGGCGTCTAATTCGAAAAACTTTGCCTCTTGCATTATGGCGGTTAGTTTAAGGTTCTGCAAGGGCAATAAATGTAAAAAGGGGAATTAAGATTTCGAAAATATTCAAGTATTACATGAAAGAGTTCTGTGCTGCGGTCTAAAAAATAATAGCTGTTGTCATTTTCAGGTTTATATGGCTGAAAAGGTAAATTTGGATTAACCATTTGTGCCAAAATAAAAAATGGGTCCTTGCTGAGAATATAATGACTTATATGAAACAAGGTACCCCCAACATTTAATATGATGCGGTGGTCCTGGGCGGCTTGGAATGATTTAAGGTTTAAAACGTTTCTACTGGTCGTGTGCAATTCCGCTACCTCGCTACTGTGGGGGTGTAAGGAAACACCAGTATGAATGGCCGGTTTAATTACATGTATATCATCATCATTTTATTATTATTATTATTAATTGACACGGTTTCATTCTTGTCTTTCTTAGCTGATATCGCCGAGGCTGTCTTGTGTAAAGCTGTTGGGACAGATGATGGTGTTGATGATAATGATGACAGTTGCAGGTTTTTGATAAGGGTGATGGGTTACTGTTTTTTCTCCGGGTATTCATTGGCTTTGTTTGCATTGCAACTGTTCTTGTTTTCTTGTGTGTGGTGATTTCTGGTTCATGTAAGTGCATTGTTGGGGAAATCTTGTTCAATTAAATTAGGGGTAATGGCTGGTTAATTGAGATCTTGGGGACTTTTTGTCCGTTGTATGGTTTTTCTGGAAGTCTTCTTTTTCAAAAAGGAACTTGCAGCTGCTTATCTGCTGTAGGCATGAATTTCTTTGTAAATGTGAGGACTCTTTTTCTTCCGCAAAAGGTTTTATACTCTTCCTGGTCGTGTTTGCTGAAGGTCCTGGTTACTTTATTGATAAGATTCATCCTGACAGTTCCAGGACATTTTTGGTGTAATGTCGGTGTAATGCCCTTCAAGGAGGTGCCGCGTTTCAGTTATCAGTCTATGGTCCAATTCCCGGTACTTCATTTCTCTGAGCTTCATAGAAGCACCAGCAGCAAGCTGTTTACAAATCACGGTGGTTCCATATATATTATCCTCTGAAAAGAGCTCATCATCATGTAAATATGATAAACACAGTTCACATGTCATATGCTAAGTGAGTAGTCTGCTGAACGATTAATCTGCTGAACACAGTTCTCTGCACCATGAAACTGGCCCATTTGATTAAGGTGTTAATTATAATCCGATAATCATTAACTGTTCAGGGATTAAAAACTGGCATAGTGGGGTGACCCCGTCACTACGGCCTACCCTTATTTCGA
Source organism: Patella vulgata (assembly GCF_932274485.2). Classification (NCBI taxonomy): domain Eukaryota; kingdom Metazoa; phylum Mollusca; class Gastropoda; family Patellidae; genus Patella; species Patella vulgata. The sequence goes on from NC_065880.2 coordinate 79,424,787, forward strand.
ATTCCATCTTTTATGGGCACGCCAATGTGTACATGGGGCCTCTTCTTTTCGTACAATCCGATCGACTAGACACTGTTATTTCTGAATATATCAGATTTTATCTGCCGTTTTATAATAGTTATATGCCTAAGGCATTATCCATAAATATAATTACAATTAGAATTCAATATTTGTAGCGCTATGAGCATAAACTTGTGTATGCAGTTTAGCGCGTTATAAGTGCACAATTATATTTCTATAATATTGGTCTATTTTAATCAATATTGATGGTGTTATATTGCCGTAAAAATATGGGGTCCTTATATCCAATATTTAAGGAAGGGTCATGAATGCTATTCTTTCAGGCGGCATTTGTAATGAACAAAGGAAAATATATTCTAAAAGACAATGCGCAGGTAATTAGTAATGGCGGATTCACAACCGACAAAATAATGAAAATCAAAAGAATGTAGAATGGACTAAGCAGGCGTGAACTATTGTCGTTCAATCTGGACTGTTCAGGTATTTCACCGAACATATAATTGGGTAGAAATTACAAACTCATTTTTTTTTTTATTTGAAATATAAATCACTTTATATACATCCATATTACATAAATGTGTGCTTTTAGACCTATTTTCGTCTATTTTACGGTTCCAAAGAATAGAGCAATACGCCCCTTAACTATGCAATGGACAGAGGGATTTTCACTGTGGTGTCTTTAACTGGTGTATAATATAAATTACAATGGTAAAATGTGAGTAGATATCGCAAGCAACCCATCTGTTATATTGTTATATTGAGTTAATAACGCATTTATTGGGTGAGTAAATAACGAGCTTATTGTGTTATTAATAATGAGCTCATTGCGTGAGTTAAATGGAATGAGGTCTAACATCTCGTCAACAAATATTCCAGTTAGTTTCTACATAGGTATATCTATGAATGAATTTAACCATAAAGTCTATCATATCCGTAATTCCAGCCATGTCACAAGACAAGGGAGCTAACGTATGTAAGCTACTCTAGCCGAGTCTAGTTTTTCCTAACAGACATCATATGAACTGATCTAATAATAGAAAACACCCATTCACCACTTATATTTTAATATAGTTTGTAGGTAATTTCTCGAATTTTAAATTCTTTTAGCCAATGAATAAATTCCCTCTGCTGTATCAGCGCTATAATCATCATTACCATCAGCACCACGAATAGCGGAAAAATCTGCATTATCTTCAACAGAATAATTGATATCACCGTCACCACCGTCCAGTACTTCGTCATGAACATCTCCAATGTGATTATATGTATCATCCGTCACAACTAGTTGTTCACGACTATCTCCGATATAGTGGTAGTCATCCCTTTCCAGGCCAGCGTTATTGTCCCCAGCAATATGGTTGTAAGTATCATCAGTAATAATTTGAGACTGGTTCACTCCTATATGGTGGTAGTTATCTTCCTCAGTGGTAAACAAACCAAGATGGTTATAATTACAATCTGGGGCTGTGGTTGTCTTGTTGGAGTTACCTCCCTTTAAATAGTGGTAACCCCCATCTGACGTCCCGACGTCTATTCCAATATGATTATAACTGTCTTTCCTTTTAGACGGTTTTGCATGGTTATCTGCCCATATAGCATCATAGTTATTACCAGAGGCCAGCTGGGCATTATCTGGCCTCGTGTTGTTCGACTCAAATTCATAATATACAGGAGTGATGGTTGCAGGTATATTTACGTCAGTGTCATAAGTGGACTTGGCATGGGCATTGTTTGGTGGTACGGAATCTGTCCCTTGTTTCCTTGAAGGAATAAATTTAAAAACAACGACATTCAGTTAATTTATGGCAACACTAATGTTTTTAGGACAAAATTTCTCACTTTATCTGATTCAAAATAAGTGTCATTTAATTTCACATTCAATATCAGTTCCGACACAGGATAAAACAACTTCTGTTGTTATTAGATATGTAGCTTTGCTTATGTAAATTATAAGAGAGCGAGAGAGAGAGAGAGAGAGAGAGGGAGAGAGAAAGAGAGAGAGAGAGGGGGGGTTAACGACCACTCGACACAAACTAGGTTATTTCGGGACTAACACGTGGTTCGATTTTATTTCTATAATTCTCTTGCGCATAGGGACCTTTAGCAGTGGGAGGAAACCGGAGAAAACCCACGAAACCACACCAGTTGACTCAATGACAGACCTTATGATACAGTTCGCACGCGCTAACCATTCGGCCATCCAACCCCCCTAATAATAATAGTAAAATTATAACAATAAACTTACCCCTCCATATAAAGATAACCAATTAGCAAAATTCATAATAAACTTACCTTTTAATAAGGAATATAACAACAACAACTATAACACCAACTAATAAAACACCGACAATTCCACCAACAATACCTCCTACATCTGTGTTAACAAATGCATAATATCATATTTATTGTACTGGACGTTAAATCGGTAATAAACAACACCAAGAACATAAAGGAAATTAAAATTTATTTTGAAAACACCCTAAATACGAATAAACGAACATATGGTATTTAACTCGGCATATATCCGACAAAGATAAAAATTACATTCAAAATTACAATAGAACATAAAAATCAAGTCCTATACCACATTTGTTACTCATTTTTCTTGGCAATGAATAAAACAGACCCATATTTCGTTTCGTTATTATTCCCTGTTTCACCACTCGCGTACGCGTCACGCGTCATGCTTTTTAAATAATTCCACTATTATCAACTAATAAACCGGAATTTCCCCCATATTTTCACAGCCCGAAACGACTAACTACCGTTTTATTTAAATATAAATACAAATACATATTTAATTGTCCTTTCAAAATTAATGCTTTATTTTATTTTTATTTCTAACTAAATGTAGAGATAATTATAAACTTACCTGTTTCAGCCTTGGTTTCTGATGAACCTTAAATATAATGGTTTAGGTGTTAATTTAAAGAAAACGGTAATATGTTGTTGTAGAGATAAATAGACATGTCAAAAGGTGCAATTCTGTTCATAGGTACAGATGACGTTATATAACTAAATAATGGGAGATTAATTCAGTGAGAGGAAAGATTTTAAATATTAAATATTAAAAGAAAACGGTAATATGTTCGTTGTTGATCTCTCAGGCAATCTAATTAAAATACAGATCTATATTTCTTTTCGTTTTTTTTTTACTTTTGATGGCCTATACTACACGAAGATCTGACAAGTTATAGTGGGAGTTCACGTCACGGGTCAAACGACCGACCTTTGACCCTATGTCGTCAGACATTGATTGATCAATCAGCGTTGACGTTTCTAGTGGTTTACCAACAGTTCCGAGCACCAAAAGGTCAAGAACTCGCCGTAACAAACCGTTTCATTGGCTAATCCCTCACATCATCCAGAACACGTCAATGATAACAACTCTTCCAGCTCCTAGTGTAGTAAGGACAGGTAAAACGAAATTTTGAACTAAGAAACGAAACGAAATAGGATCTGTGTTTTAATCAGATTGTCTCTCGGCTATCATCAGTCATTGTTATGGATTATATTGCTTGAATATTATCAAATACTGCTAACTCTCGCGGACCGCGATCAAGAGTGGATTTAGATGACGAAAGAGAGAGAGAGAGAAATGGGGTTTAACGTCCACTCGACACAAACTAGGTCATTTCGGGACTAACATATGGTTTAATTTTATTTCAATAATTCGCTTGCGCATAGGGGTCTTTAGCAGTGGGAGGAAACCGGAGGACCCGGAGAAAACCCACGAGGTTAGACAGGCGCCCCTACTCCTTGTCACGTACAACCGGGGATTCAGATGACGAAAGGTCCTAGACTATCCCCACGACTAAAGGGAGAGTAAAGTATGTTTTAAACATAATTGTACAATTGTTTAAGACAACAGTCCGTGTAAAAAAGTTTTATGACAGTGTCAAAAATAAAATACACATTGACCGGAGGCCCCTTAGATCTTAAGGCCTAAAGCCTTCCGAGTCAAAAGGTAAATCCAGACTGACGGCGAGGAAAGCCGCGATAAGTCATAGATTAAAGATGTCACCAAAAATGAACATTCACAACCCTAAATGCATTATACTCATTCGCGATTACACAAATAACAAACATTTGTAGTACAGTTGAAACAGGGGGGGGATGGGTGGGGGTGATTAAGGTACAGGGAATCTAAACCACGCCACTTGACTCAATGCAGTTGTACCAGTTGTGTGGAACTATGCGACTATGGTTTGAGTGGGTTTAAATTACCTTTCTGTTATTAATTTACAGGTATGCATTTCTCAGAGATAAACCACTAAACTAGAGCTTGGTCATGTCTTTCCTACGAAACAATGTCAAATTGCACTGCAGACTTATAAAAACACGGTTTTCACTAACCTCACTGAACCGACATTGGGAGGACACAGATTAACCTTTAAAAAATATTCCAGGAAAAAAAGTGAGTTGTGTACCTTGTTTGAATGCGTTTGTATTAACAATAGTTGGTGGTTGGATGCTTGTTGATATGCTTGGGATGGATCTACTAATTTGTATTGTTGACTGTTGAGTTGGAAATGTAACTGTATTTAAAGTAGAAGTTACTACGGTAGAAGTAGAGTTACCAGGCCCTGGTGTTGTAGTTGTGGGATAAAATGCTGTAAGATAAAATACATGAGTAAACCACGGTGAGAACTTTAATGCCCAATCATCGGAACTACTTAATACTAGTTTTGGACTAAAATATAACATATTTTTATTTCAGTAGAAAGAGGTGAAACCGAGATGGTCAAATGATCAATTGAATATTGTCATATTACGAGGGTCGGAGGCTTTGAGGTCCCCGTGTGTGGATTTGATCAGGACAAATGTTACATTTATTAACTGATCTTCTAATCATTCGAAATCCGATCAGATTGTTTGTTTACTTCGGGCGTTGTGGGGGTAGGTATATTCAATTGGTCAGAATAGTACTATCCGTTCCTTTACAATTAAATTCTGAAATAAGCGAGCTAGACAAGCGTTTCTCCACCACGGCATAGAAAATAATGTTTTTAAGATATTTAATCCTCGTAATGTAGACTCAAGCGGCCTTTTTAAAAGTTTCCGTTATGGATGATTTGCATAATTTGCATCCTGATTTATTGGCACTAGCTATATAGTCGGATAGTTGCGAAGATACCCACAGTAAAGATCATAAAATTATTACTATAACAGATCTTGTTCAAATAAGAAGTGAAAGGGCTTTTCTGATCAGATTCAACTCTACAAACCAGTATAATTGTTTTAAACCTGCTGCTCATGGAAAGCTTTAATTGTAAATTACAACTGAGGGCAACTGGCGTTTCGGCAACTGGGAGGTTATGGTTTACTAGAACAATACTGGATTCCCTGTAAAACGCCTATGGGCCAAGCACTGGGCAAAAATGTCAGGGTATCACTAAATGGCAGCCCGATGGATTGTTGTTTGCCAGCTTAATTAAGGGGGCGGTTGTTATTTCTTGATCAAATGGTTAGGTGGTTTGGGGTACTGGTAAGGCAAGGCATCATTTGTATTAGCTTTGTTCAAATCTAAAATAGCACATATGCGAACAGAAACCCAATTTTATGCTGAAAGCGGGTCTTTAATTTGAATTAGTTTAATTAAAATTAATGAACTCACTTTTATCCACACAATCATATTCGACAATGCTGTAGCTATGAAATCTATCACCAAAATCACAGTATCTAGATTTTTCATTCAGTTGATTCTTGTTAAGAGAACATTTCAATTTTGTGTTACACGTCTCTTGTAACTCAGATAGAATAGTTTTGTTAAGGGGTGTAAAACAATCGTCATCATCTATTGCACAACATTTTCTGGTTTTTCTCTTACAGTCAGATACACCCACAGATGAACACCTTTGTCTATAGCCAAACCTTACACTAGTTAGATATATAACGTTTGTTGTTTGACATTCCAATATATGACCAGTACAATAAAGACCTGGTGCTCCATAGCAAACTGTACTTGTTTTTGTTTCTGTAATATAAACCACATTTTAGATTCAGCTAAAACAGTAAAAAAAATATTAAGCTATTTAAAAAGATAAATAGGACTTTTTGTCTTCAAATGTTATAATCAACTCTCTAGACAACTGGATGGTTGTGGTTTTGAACGGATTCAAACACGATCGTCATTTGATAGTTTGATTTAAAAATGGACAATCAAGACTTTGTTTATTATCATACCAATGGCAGCAATGAAATCGACACTACGGTTTTCTTCATATTTTCATAACTGCGCCCAGAATAACGTAATTTGAGAACTGTCAGCACTTCGTCTAATTCTTACATAATGCATGCATCTCTAATGATACATGGAACTGTGAATAGGTATATTTAGTACAGAACCACATTTTAAACGGGACGAAATAGTGTTATAATATCACGGAAACATTCATAACTCTGTCCCTTGCAATTTTATACATCCAGATACTAGTTTGTGCAATTTAAATTAAACTGCTTTACAAAACAAAATGTAAAGTTTTCTGTTAATCTTTAGTTAAAGTCAACAAACGGTTGCCATGCAAGATACGCCTAAATTTTTTCAAGAGATAGACAGAGAACTAGCTAAACATTAATGTGATTTTTTGTACAATCAGGGACCGTAATCTAGGAAGATATGGTTCGATATGCGCGAATACCGCGTACGAGTGCTGCCATTTTGTCCGGCAGTTTTGGTCCGATTTTTACGAAATTCAAACTCAACAATCATTACGGTGATATATTCAAACGGTTTTTTTTAATCGGATAATAATTGTGACCTCTAAAGGGACCACAAGGTAAAAACGCGATTTTTCGCACAATCAGGGGCCATAATTCAGGAAGGTATGATCCGATATGCGCAAATATTGAAAGGAACCAATATCTTTGGGTTATAAACATGCATGTCAGGTTTCATCAAAATCAGATGACAATTGTGAAGTCTAGAATGTCCACAAGCTAAAAACGTGATTTTTCGTACAATCAGGGGCCATAATCCATGAAGTTTCGATCTGATACATGCCAATATCTAAAGCAACCCAGATCTTTTGGAGATAAACCTATATGTCAAGTTTCGTCAAAATCGGATAAGAATTGTCACCTGTACAGTGTCCACAAACAATTGTGGACGTACTTACGGACGGACACGGGCAACGACAGTATACGTCCACATGAAAATGTGGGCGTATAAAAAAGTATAAAATTTATTAAGCTATTTAATGGACTGTTTAGTTTCGTAATATATCACACCAGAAGTACATGTTACTTAGATTTTAAAGGGCTAATCCCGATATTTTTTGCAGAATACAACTGCTTAATTTTGTGTTAAAATCCCTTAAATTCCTCTAGCTAAGGGCCGAGCAACTAACACAATATTTGTGATACGTTTTCAAACAACTTAAACCCGCCAGTCTGCATCTGGAAATGGAGACCTGTGTCTCAAACTGTATTATGCGGTGTCTGCATAAAACTAGACTTTTATTTTATAATAATAATGTGTAGGTGAAATTTACCTTTCGTTATCAAATAGAGCACATGGGTCATTCACTATATAGACCTCCCAAGGAACGGGAATCGATTGTCAGGTCACCCAACGAAAAAACTGACCCGAAATCTTAAAAGGGTTACGTGTCCGGATAAGCAGTTTTGACGTTCACGTCCAAACGACTCAATATTTTGAGTTGGAATTTTGAGAGAAGGTAAATACACCATTTTGGCGCTTAAATTTCATACGTACTCCGACTTTTATATTTGAGACTCTTTTGAAATCGGGATAGTCCCTTTAAATGACGAAAAACAATTTAGCCACCGTCAAAATCTGTTATTTTCGTATTCCAAGATCATAACGAATGTCCAAAACAACGTGGGTTTAGGGCTTTTACAGTCTGTGGTAACAGCAAAATAATATCTTTGAAATCATTAGTTTGCCTTTATCATGGTTCTGATTTAATCGCCTTTTTGGTACAATTAAATATATAGCTTTCGCCTTCTGAAATAGTGCTGCTATCACTAACGATTGGTGTATAAAAATCATACCCATCTGTACCACATTGTGGAACACCGTCAAGTACCAAAACAGCACTAAACATTCATTTCTTCTTATTAACATGTTTGCCTTCTATTCAGGCACCAAAAAACTTGGACTTGGTGATGATCTGGGTTAACCTATTGGCATTGTCGTATGTGACTTTTGCATGTTTACCTGGAATAAAATTTTACCATTAATTAACAAATATCTAAAAGAGAATGGTATTTTTTCAGATTTATTAGTCATTTGAAACTGGTCGAAAACGGGCCGCTTTGTTGCGTTCTATATTGAGGGAATCTTGTGTGCGAAGATTATGCTACAATAGGTATAGCTAGGTTGGGGGTGGTTGCTTACTCGCTTTGTAGCACCATAGGTCTTTTGTCTGACGTGGAGAGCGGACGTTGTCAAACCGGTCGCCACATCCTACATACGACCCATGCATCTTTTCTAACTACATATTTCTGTAGCCTTGTGATCGTCTTGAATTTGTCTCTAGCTGTATTTACTTCTTACAGTTCCTTAAGACGTCTGTCTTACCAGGAATAACAATGCAACAGTTCGCTTCTACATTTTATATAGCATAGCCGAATACATGTATACAAGCACAGATTACAATACTAGCTAAAATAATTTCTTCACCCTAGCCAGCATCGCGGCTGTCTAGGAACTCAGATGTAACCTCTCTAGAATCTAATGGAAGTCTAACGAATTCTCACAATTATGATAGTTTTGTAGCTGTGGGTTTTGGACGTTCAATTATCTCATTGGTCAAATATCATACAAATACGTATACAGATTTGTCAAACAAGCCAAATGATGCAATCGTAATTTTCCGTCACATGTTTTTCGACACAATCTATCCTTGAACTCAGGCCCTCTTTCCTGTTATTCTCAATTAATTTGCGTTTTAAATAAACTCATACCATAGCTATTATACTGACAATAGAGAATAATTTGTAAAAATAAAAAATGTTGTTTAACCCATCTTATTTCTCTATTCCTTGTCTATAAATTTAAAAACGATGTCGTAACGACGAAAGTGCTACAGCTTGACTGTTTCTTTCTCGATTATCCTAAAAGTAAATTAGTCTCTAAATCACACGAGGCAATCTGTTTCACAGAGTATTACGAAAATCTTCTAATATCTCTATAAAAGATGACTGCCTTCAACAAATGACGTCATATCACGCGGCGTCAATCATTGGCTCAATGACGCCTGCATTATTTACACAAGACGTTACAGATTCGAGCAGAATAGCGCCTTTTACTCATTTTAATACCCATTTACACTAAAATGGGAAATAATTTTTACCTACAAATACTTCAAAAGTCTTTATTTATTTTTCTAATACATAAAAAAAGGTTTTAAAATTTAATTTGTCGGAGGAAAAAAGTTAATATTTGTGGCTCATTAAGTCGCATTGATGTCATCATTATCAGTGATTGTCGCGGCCTGGCGAATATTAACTGCTGATCAGTGTGCACATGAGGGTGTTCAACTTGTAAGTTTATTTCCAGAGTGGATATATATGTTGCACTCTGCTTGAGTTTATATACATGATTAGCCCATTAAACAATTAATATAATAGCTTTAATTAGACAGCTGGACTAGTTTGAATCGACTTAAATTATAAATCTCTAGACTTTAGGTAATTAAAACAATGAAATTAATTTACTTACTATTCTGTCAAGCTTGAGAGTTAATTAACGTCTATAACGAATAAGGTGTGTATTAATAACAAAATATATACAAAACTTTAAATACATAATATTTCACAATTAATGTGGTATGTACATGTAGAGTTATAATTATCACAAAACATATGGTAGATTTTGTATTCGACACACTAAATGGGCATTACAACATCACTGCCGTTGCTTTCGGAGAGTGTCCATTTTTTCTTAAACGAATGTTTATACCCCCTTAAAATATTTAATATCCAATGCTTTACATGTAATATTTAATAGTTTGTATTGTTTTATTTAATATCTAACAACTGATAAAAAAAATTAAATATTAAATACCTGGTGCTATCAGTTTGTTATTGTGGGTACCATGTACAAAGCAGGGTATGTTAACCCTTTCAAGAACATCGGGCACCCCTTCTCATATAATGTACACTTAACACAATCTAGGTCATTGCGAGCATTTCATAAGTCGCGTGCTCACATTGGTTTAGCCGTATGAGGACACCGGGTGTCACCCACGAGGTTAGTCAGGGTTTTCTAATCGGTCTCATTGTCACACACAAACGTAGGGTATCATGATTTTAGCATATCGGGTGAACTAGACACGGGAATTACGCCATTTAAATTGAAATCATTCAGTTGGACTTCAGTGTGTTAATTTCCTAATTTCTACTTTTCAAGTTGCATTTTGGCTTGGTATACGTGTTGGCATCATAAATAAATACAAAATATGACCGAGTCGAAAGTCGACAAGACGGTATACAAGCCAAAACGCAAGTCGAAAATTAGAAACTAGGAAACAACGAGGGGCGCTATTATCGTTGTGTATTATTTCTTAATTTCCTGTTTTCGAGTCAATTTTGGCTTGTATAGCCTGCTGTAGCCTCACATTTTGTCCTAACTTCTACTTCTTTTCGACTTTCGTGTTTTCAAGGGGCGAAGAGTAGAAATTACAAATGGTAGTTATAGGCTTCCATAGTTAACAGAGTACTTGTTTTAAAAAAGAATGTCAAATCAAGTTTGCCGGAGTGAGAAGTCACCGCTCAAATCACAGGTCTAGCGCTCATCATAGTGTTATCACAGTACGAGTCTTAAAAGAGTTTTGCCAGGACTGAGAAGTCACATAACAGGTTATATAACCAGAAATCTATGGTGTTTGCTATGGTAATTTGGACTGATAAAGCGGACGTACAATGAAGGTTGACTCGAAATATTACTTGACTCTGCTTGAAAATGGAATACTACCCGATTGCCATAGCCTCTATCCGAACAACTACATGTACTATGTATTCCAGCACCTTGGGTGGCAATCAACATGAACAGATAGACGAAGCATTTTCTCTTGGATGTCATGGCAGACATAATAAAGATCAGCCGCTGTCTCCGGACCTGCATCCAATGGATTACGCCATCTGAGACAGTCTCTCGGTAAAGGTTTATGAAGGACGCACGAAACCATGTACGGAAAATCAACTGAAGAATACAATTCGGTCAAAATGGGCAGACATAAGCTTAGAAGAAATACGAAATCCGAATTGTGAGTGGAAAACGGTCTGACGTCATGTTGTTTATGTAAACTGAGTTGGATGTGATATGACTTCTTACTCCGGCAAAACTTAAATTTGAAATTAGTTTTTAAAACTCGTACTATGTTAATACTATTTGCGAGGTGGACCTGAAATTTGAAGTAAAATTGTCAGACATCCACCATATGGTACAAACTGTTAAATGTTACATCAATGATATACTGTTTGAATTATTCCACTCCCTATTCTGGGACAACTGATATGTAATCTAAGGCGTACACGTTAGACCGCCCGTCCACCCATCCGAACAACGTGCTAGACACGACACCTTTAGTCTAAGACAGGTGTGTCAAACTCATTTCGATTCAGGGGTCACATGAACTTAAAGTTTACATCAAGTGGGCCGGTGATATACAAAAATATCAAGATAAACTAAATGTCCTTGAACTTTACTGAATTCTAAAAACAAAGCCAAACGTCCTTGACACAGGTATTTTTTTAGACTGGTTTCCAAATTGCCAAGATATAATAATGAACACAACGTTCTCTTGTATTGCATGCAGGGGTGTGGATGGCTGAGTGGTTAGCGTAGCTGTATCATAAAGTCTGTCATTGAGTCGATTGGCGTGGTTTCGGTTCCCCGGTTGTACGTGACAAGGAGTAGGGTCGCCTGTCCAACCTCGTGGGTTTTCTCCTGGTCCCCCGGTTTCCCCCCACTGCTAAAGACCCCAACGCGCTAGCGAATTATTGAAAATAAAATTAAACAATATGTTAGTCCCGAAATGACCTAGTTTGTGTCAAGTGGACGTTAAACCCCATCTCTCTCTCTCTCTCTCTTTCTCTCTCTCTCTCTCTCTCTCTCTCTGTATTACATGCAACTTAGATATCTATGACGTACAGTACAGAAGTCTGAGTTTTACTGAATTCAGAAAACAATAATAAATGATTTCCATCGCTAGTTTCTAAGAATTATCGACACGTGTGTTTGTTGAAATTAGTTCCATGGGCCACATTTAAACCCTTGACGGGCCACATGTTTGACACCCCTGTTCCAAACATCAATAAACATTCATAAATATTTTAACGTACATTATGCAAGAGCTAAATCTGTCTATTTCAGCTCTTTCTTTAGACCTGAAATGTTATGTAAATTATTAATTAGACATTAATTAACCTATCCAGACCATAATCACCTCTAGTAATGATGATCAAGGCTAGCCGGAAATTTCAACCGCTTAGTTCTCGGTTCATAGTTGATCAGTTTGAATGAAAATATCAGCAAATTGCCTTTACATTATCTAGTTTTTAACTATTATAGTGAGAACTGCCAACTCGTTATCGAATCTCCCATAAGGTATCTTTAAGTAGTATTAATTCTAGCTTGACAAATAATATCACTATTACCTACGTCACTAACACTAGTCTAAGTACACAAGACAGGTGATACATACTGCAAAATCTTGGTCGTATAAACAAGTATTGGACGCCACAAATCCTGAGTAAAATCAGAGATAAAACGTCTAAATAAGAGTAAGTCGACTTCCTCAATGAAATGTTATCAAATGTTCGCAGGCAATGTCCTATACATCCTCTGTTACCCAGTGTACTCATTCCGTTCTACTCCACTATACTCTTGGGTTAATCCACAGTGTTTCCACGATTTCAAATTATCTGCCCTGGCCTAGAATGTAGATACAGTCTACGAACCAATCAGAAAACAGTTTACAAACCAATCGTTTCGCCTTCGTTTTTATAAGGGTAGATAACCATATTCATGTCCATTTACTGAATGATTTATGTAAATAATATATATATTTATAATTTTTTTAAATTTAATTGTATTATCAAAATCTTTAGTATGTGTTGTTGATTTCAAATATGTATAACATCTATATGTTTGACTTTTGTTATTATTATTACTATTCGTTCTTTGTCTGAAATATGTCATTCTGTTATGTTTATTATTATTGAACTTATACTTGGCAATTTGATACACAATAACTTGTCTACGAGATCACGTGGACATAAAATTCCGGGAACGAACGAACGATTCTAAATAAAACTAATGACCCTACATTATTATATATAATTAATTGTTAATAATTTCGGATAACTTGAAAACGTGTCTCCCCCGTAGACTAACCCAGGGTATAGTGGAGTAGAACGGAATGAGTACACTGGGTGACCGAGGATGTGTCCTATAATACAACACTAGATATATTTTTTTAGCCACATGACCTGGCTATAAATAAAACAAGTTAAAGATACAAGATAGGCGCGAGCGAACTATTCCCTTTCACGTACAAGCGGGTCGACACTCTGCCACTTGACTCAATTACAGACCTTATGATCTAAGGCGCAGAAATTAGACCATTCGACCACCATAACCCCCATTACCAATAATAGACAAAGAATCAATAACCACAATTAAATTAAAAAAGAAGTAAAAACTATTCAAATTCACATTTCCTTGTTTCGGTATTACAAATTGTTGGAATTTGTATTAATCCTCTCAAATCCATACTTTTAATAAGTTTGGTTTATATTAAAGGATTTAAACCTCTAAAATAAAAACAGGAATAAAAATTCAATATTATATTGATGTTATCTTACCGTGTGGGATCAAGATATCTAATATTTAGGACGCAATTAACATTCTAAAATCATTTATTTCAAGATTCCAAGAAATATAGCTATACGCCCTATAATTGTATGCCTCTTTTATAAACACTGGTCATTTAAAATTTATTGTATGCCTCCTTCATCAGTTTCTTTTAGTAACACTGATGGTTTTAAATTCATTGTATTACTCATTAACACAAATTGGAGCTGCGGTAGATAAGTGGGTAAGATGCTGGCTCACCAGCGGAGAAAGTTCATCGGGATTGTCCGACATGGTTTCCCCTTGTCAGTCGTGCAGGAAGGAGGGCCTGACAAGGAGCACAGCTGTCTTGTCGTTTGGATGAGACACAAAACTGAGGTCCCGTGTATACATTAGCGTGCACATAAAAGATCCCAATTCGATATAAGCGTGGGATATAGCTCCGCTGTTCGGGCAGCATTCACCTCATAGCATGCATGGCGTATGCCCGCCTTTTTTAGCTCAATCGGAGCAGAACAGTAGGACGTTAAACTCCATTTCATTTTAACACGAATTATTAATACTGATGATTTTATATTAATTGCAAGCCTCTTTAATCCGCATTTTAACACTGGTCGTTTCAAATTAATTGTATCTATCTTTAACCAGTTTTTTTTTTACACAAGGGGTTTTAAATTAATTGTATTCCTCTTTAACACGTATTATTAATACTGGTGGTTTAAAAAGAATGTTATGCCTCTTTAACCCGTATCTAAACAAAAGAGCTTTTTTTATATTAAGTGTTTAACCAGTTTAAATGGCGGTGGTTAATGAAGCGTGGCATATAAATAAGAGTCTCTGATGTTTTACTATTTCAGCCTTACTCTCTTGACATCAAAATAGATGTTCACCATCATATCAACTAGCTTTATGAGTTGATGTATAGCAGAATGACTGTTTTTAACTGGGCGTATTTTTTATTTATTTATGTGTTACCCTGTAATGTATCTACTCTGATATATACATATAATACAAAAGATGAAATTAGTTTGGTTTTTTTTCTAAAAACCTCATATTTCTATATACTTTTACCTGAGATCAGAATCATTTATTAAGTAAAATGTATATAGTTCATAGTTTATCCAATTAATAATATAATACATGTACAGATCCCATATATAGTTCATACAATATTAATATAGATGTTACACCATAATACAAGTCTATGTCTCATATATTTTAGTTCGTAAATTATAATAGAGTTATATACGTACCTTATATCGAATATACCTTTTGTTTTAACACTGAGAACAATACGACCACTTCTGTCCAAGATGTAGACACCATTTACCAGTCTCTCAATTAGAATTCACAGGGTATTCTTACACGAGTACATCTTCTGTTATAGCCATATCGAATACCTTTTGTTTTAAGGCTCAAATTGTAAACAAAACAACCCGTTTTAACATTGAGACCAATACGACCACGTTTGTCCAAGGTGTAGATACCATTTACCAGTCTCTCAATAAGAATTCACAGGGTTTTCTTATACGGTTACATATCCTCCTATTATAGCCAATTCATTGTCACAATTAAAAATATTCTCATGTAAAGTAAACTAAACACGTACGTCATACTTCTGTTGCCGAATTTATGATCGTGGGCATGAACAAGTATTGAACAAGTCTCTATGACAATTTGTGTGCTAAATTGTATTAGAAACTTGCATGGGCAAATACTTTAGATCTCAAAAGTGTTTGCTGTCTGTCACCGGTGTTTAAATGATTGACTGTTCTGTTCACCTCCTCTCTTATTACAGATAATACATTTGTGCAGTCACTCAACCGTGTCTTTGCAGCAACTTGATCAATGGGGTTTTGCTCGTCACATGCGCGGTCTCGTGAATCTAAAGTGGAAATGTTGTTTTCCTAGGGATTTTCAAACCTGCCGTCTTTTTACCTCCCGATCCTAACAGCGCCTGGGCGTGGATGGCCGAATGGTTATCGAGTGCGCGCTGCATCATAAGGTCTGTCATCGAGTTAACTGTCGTGGTTTCCATTCCCCGTTTGCTCGCGAAAAGGGATAGGGTCTCCTGTCCAACCTCGTGGGTTTCCTACGCGCAAGCGAATTATTGAAATAAGATTGAACCATATGTTAGTCCCGAAATGACCTAGTTTGTGTCTATCATATCGGCAATATCTATTTGTTAATCTTGTAGTTATAATTTCAGCAATATTTATATGTACAACCTGTAGTTATAATTTCAACAATATCTATATGTAAAACCTGTTGTTATAATTTCACCAATGTCGGATGCCATGTGATTACTGAAGATGCTGTTTTATTTGACCAACTTGATCATTGTAACAGTGCTTTAATTGCAACCGGAAATAAAATAAATTCCAATAACTTCAATAAAAGCCGCCAGAATCGCCCTTAAAACTAAACTCTATGAACATAATTCCCCAGTATTGATTTGATTACAGTGACTTTAGAATTCAAATTCAAGTACACGATAAATGAAACAGAATCGTCATGGCTGCAAAAGCCCATTCGTCATTATTCTTCGTATAAAAACTACATGAAGATCTGATGCCAAACCAATCTGATTAAAATACAGATCTATATTTCGTTTCGTTTTTAATACTTTCGATGACCTAAACTACATGAAGATCTGAACTATAAAAAACGAACCGAAATAGGATCTGTTTTTAGTACTCGATCAGAACTGGATCACATGAACTTTGAATATACCATATGTGTGTGGAATAGTGCTCGATAAATGGTATTATTTATGTTATTATTATTTATCTTGTAAACAAATTATTTAACTTCCGATCCGCACCTAACTCCCCAAATAATTACTGACATGAATCCAGTTGGGGGGCAGACCACCATTAACAAATTTTACTATCTCGATTGTAGTGTGTCTATTTATAGCAATTTAGCAATTCTCCCTCTCTCTTCTCCCCTTTTGCGTGCCCATTTTTGTTGATTTGTTGGTCTAGAATGGACGAAGAGGGTTTGAATTAACATGTGATGCCAGGTTTTGGTAAATATCTATGATTTAGTAGCGGAAGGATAGCAGAGTTAACAGGTTTGCTACTGTGCTATGTACGGCGAATAGTTGCATGATTTTAGTATGCTTCTTCAAGTTTGTGTGTCTCAAAATTTTGGTGTTCAACCTCATACAAATTCTGGTGCAAAGACATGACCGTTTGTTTCTCTGTCTATAGTGAAAAGCATTCAGCCCAACGAAAATTTGGGGAAAAGTTGAAGCCGGGCAAAGAGACCAGAATTAACGTTGAAGTCACATTGGATGTTAATGGTGGTCTGCGTCCAGTTACAATAGAGTTGTCCTGTAGTTATCCCCCTTTATACATATCTTCATCCTGCTCCACACAGGCGAAGGAATGGCGCCGTGAACTTGCGTCACGCATACTCATTTAGAACACCTGATAACATTCGTAAATTTTGGAAAGCATATACACATTATTAGTTATCCATTTCAACCTCAAACTTTAATTGAATTACAGAATTAAATCTTGCCACCTTTGCCATATGCGCGTGTGGGGCAGTTGTGCGTGGCATAGAACCATTCTTTTTCACCAATTCAACGTTTTAGATATATATTACACAATAGCTGCCAAGTTCAAATTTGTATGAAATGATTAGCATGAGATTATTTTATACTGTTGTTGATGAATTGGCCACTGGTACCCCCCTCCCCCAAAGACACAACCTTAGGAAGAGGGCTCAAGAATATTGCTTTCCTGGTATCTTGCAAAACTTGATGTATCTTGCAGTTTAGATGTCACAAGAAAGTCAGAAGAAATTGGGTGGGGTGGAATTAGACGTCCACTCAATACTAACCGGGTCATTTCTTGATTAAAACATAATATACTTTAATTTCAATAATTTACAAGATCCTTTAGATTTGACGGGAAACGGGGTATCCTGAGACGGCCCACGAGGTTAGACCCCGGCATCGAAACTATAATCCATTCTGATCACTTGAGTCAAGTTTTGGTTCGGTAACTTGTCCTTAATTGCCTTGTTCGTCCTCAGGCGACGCTCTTTGAAATGAAGCCAAAGGTTCTACCCAAACCCTACTCGTTCACGATCGACAAGAAGCGTGATAAAGGGTTGGGAGGGGGTGGGGTGGGCGTGGAATGTCCTAACGCTCCCTAACAGACCAGTCGAGATAAGAACCCAACTCACTAACAGACCCCCCAAATTATATCTAAGTGGTGGCGGGGTTCGTGGTGGGGGGGGGGGGGCGAATGGTTTAACGCTTGCCCGTTAGATCATAAGGTCTTTTATTGAGTCAAATTGTACGTAACAAGGAGTAGGACCGAGTGCACAACCTATCGTTTTTAGTCGGGGTTCCTTCCAATGGTCAAGACCACTAAGCGAAAGCGAATTATTTAAATAAAATTGAACCATCTGAAGTGACCTAGTTTGTGTCATTGGACGTTAAACCTCATTTAACTCTCTGCCTGAAACTTGGCATGCTTGTTGCTTGTTTATTATATCTTTCCGTATAATATTTGTTTATTATTAGCACAATATTTTATCACCGTCTGATGTCTGACAGTTTTATCTTAAGCTGTGATATATCTTACCTGTTGCTCTACACGGATTAATGTTTTGATTTATACACCCACTGAAAATCTTAATCTGACCTATGACAAAACTAACGATAGCTTATCTCCCCCTTACGTAAATGATGAACTAAGGGCGATAATTTGTAAAACTTGATTAGTCAAGAGACTGAGATCTTGACACGAGAGAAATAAAATGAAATGAAATGGGGTTTAACGTCCTACTGTTCGGCTCCGAACTGGGCTAATGAAGACGGGCATACCTCATATAGTGTGCTATGAAGACGGGCATACTCCATACAGTGCTATGAGGGAAATTTGTCCCGGACAGCGGCAATACGGCCTACTCTTAAATCGAATTCCAACTGTAAACAAAGGAGATCGAATTCATTGACATAATATATATATAGAGAGAGAAATGGGGTTTAACGTCCACTCGACACAAACTAGGTCATTTCGGGACTAACATATGGTTTAATTTTATTTCAATAATTCGCTTGCGCAGTGGGAGGAAACTGGAGGACCCGGAGAAAACCCACGAGATTGGACAGGCGACCCTACTCCTTGTCACGTACAACCGGGGGTTCGAAACCACGCCAGTCGACTCAATGACAGACTTTATGGTACAGCGCGCGCACGCTAACCATTCAGCCCCCCCCCCCCAACAAAATATAGTTGAATATATGGGTAAATACAAAACAATTGGAACCTTTACCGTTTCTCCAAAATATGGGAAGGGGTTGAAACTGGTTTGGGACCCGGTGTACAATATACATGTTACTTCCTTGTGAGGAGGGGGGTGGCCCAATGGTTAGCATGTGCGCGCTGTGTCATAAGGTCTGTCACTGACTCAACTGGCGTTGTTTCGATTCCCCGGTTGTACGTGACCAGGAGTAGGATCGCCTGTCCAACATCATGAGTTTTCTCCGGGTCCTTGGGTTTCCCCCCATTGCTAAAGACCCCTACGCGCAAGCGAATTATTGCAATAAAATTGAATCATCTAGTTTGTGTCGAGTGGACGTTAAAACCCATCTCTCTCTCTCTCTCTCTCTCTCTCTCGTTATTTTCGTGATAGGTAATGGGGGAGAGGGAATTTACCCGGTTAGTGTGTTAACGTGTACTTTTCTTCACTTGTCGGTCTGGGGCCTGTTTCACGAAATTTTAACTAAGATAAAATCCAAATTTTAGTAATATTATCCAATCAAATTACTAAAATTTGGATTTTATCTTAGTTAAAATTTCGTGAAACAGGCCCCAGATCTACAAGTGAAGAAAGCATTCTCAGACTTGAGTTAATAATTGTTCACCTTATTTTAACTAAAATATAGCCCTTTACAGCCCTTTATAAAACTTTTATTGTTTTAATGTATCAAATACATCCATAAGAAACTATGTGCATAGTTTTGTGTTTCTGGATCAAAGATATTTCTCATAAACAGTGGTTGAAAGTTGAGTATATTCTTAAGTCTGAGAATGCTTTGGGAACTCGGGGCCTGGGTTTTCGATCCATCCAAACCATTATGAACACACGTATTCTCGTCGTAGTTGCACCATCCCCATAGATCCTTTTTAGAACCCACCATGTCTACATTAACAAAGTCGGAGAAGAACAGTAGGACGTTAATAGACTCCATTTTATTTCAATTCTTAGTACTCGGCCCGATCGGTGCAGAACAGTAGGACGTTAAACTCCATTTCATTTTGTAATACCCCATGGACGCCGCACCGCACCCTTTCCATTGGACGCAATACGAAGCCAACGACCAACACGCCCATTTCCGCAGGTTGACACTCCTTTAAATGAAAAAGGCCTAAATATTGACAAAAGACAATAAATATATCTGATTTTCTTTATTTAATATAAACCTACCCGTCTCCATGTTAAATAATTTAAATACAAGTATTTTACATAATATAAATAATATTGCATAAATTCGTTGATAAATTTTCAAGAAGTTAGTTATTTGTTGGATATATAATATAAATTATTCTCTAGAAAAATTATAATCTGTCGTCTTGTGTCTCCACCTTGATCCAATTCTCTGTCCCCATCCTGATGTTTTATGTCTATTCGATGCTGAATAGGGTCAGCTAATTTCTTTAAATAATGATATTTTAATTGAGAGTCTATTCGATGCTGAATAGGGTCAGTTAATTTATTTAAATAATAATATTTTAATTGAGTGTTTGTTTGTGTCTATTCCATGCTGAATAAGGTCAGTTAATTTCTTTAAATAATGATATTTTAATTGAGTGTCTATTTGTGTCTATTCGATGCTGAATAGGGTCAGCTAATTTCTTTACATAGTGATATTTTAATTGAGTGCAACAGCTTTTTCATCAATAAAGATCGAATGATTTGTAATTTTAGAGTATAGGCATAATAGCTAGTTGCTTTTCCTTATGGTTGAGACATTGGACCTTGTGATCTAAAGACCACCCCGCCACGAAACTCCTCAGGGCATTTAGAATACCTCAAATCATTTGGTACTAAGGTGAAGACATACAACGCCATACTCCTGTTAAAAGGCAAAACCTAGTAACTCACTTTTTTATCAAAATTGAGTTAGGACCAAATTTGTAGTTACTGGGGTATGTGCTTCCTGTTGTTGTACTAGATATTCCAATCTTTTGATTTTGTAAGCAGTTACACCCATGACACAACCTAGTAACTTCCTTCATTTGCCTAGTATACCACAGCAAAACCTAGTAACTCTATAGTCAAATCAATGGATGAGCTGGGGTTTAATATTCATTCATTACGTTTTCCTTTGTTTTCTCAAAATAAGAAAAAAGCGAGTTACTAGGTTTTGCCTTTTGACGGGATTGTATAATTCTTTCTTAACACATGCATAGATATGAGGTATATGTTTAAAATAAATACAAGTTCCATCGCTCGTTTAAAACAGGTGCGTATTTATTTGGTTCCCAAGTTTACACGTAAAATCACGTGATCAGACTAAGCAACATTGATCATAGAAAGAACAAACTTTTCGTGCCTTCGAAACAATCACGCGGGCGCCTATTTAAAATAAACAATGTTGGTTCTTAGTATCCATACTGCATTTAATGGCCATACTCTACGTAATGACCAGTGAATTCACGCTAAGATCAAATCAAAGAGCCGATATCGTCATCGATGACGTAGTATTTTTCAACTCAATGGCTACCCTCGTATGTCCGTGACCAATGTTTTTAAACCGATTACGTCACGTCACGCGTATCCCAAATCATGATAAATATTTAGTTCATGACAAATCGAAATATTAAATATATTTAATTAAATTTACAGTGTCATAATTCTTAAGTACATTTGTCTAGTCTCTGTTCGAGTAGTTTTTCAACGATATCAACCAACCAAAGCTTGTTATAGAAGCTTATCACAGCAAAAAATATATTTAGTATCACAAACAATTATTTCAAATTCCATGAAAAGTTCTTCGTGTAAAAGAAATTGTTCTCCAAGTGACAGATCTTGAACAGCTATATGATTTCAATATAGACGCAAAGGCATCACTGAATGTTTCGCGCCGAAAATTATCCACCCCATCAATTCAAGATGGCAGCCGCATTTCCAATTATTTTGAAATTCAGAAAAAAACCGAAACGAAACGAAAATATAATCAGATTTCAATACGATTTTTTGAGACATACATCCATTCAACTTGTTCTGTAGCACTACGCATATATCGCCCTTTTTTCTGAGATTCTCATCGAAATATATTTTGGAAATTCAAATAGATATCATTTTCCGTATTCGGCATCTCGAGTTATCGAAATACATAAAACACTGTATATGACGCGAGCCAAAATAGCCGACACCACACGCTTCAAATAAATTTTGTTCGTTTTAGGACACTTCATAGCCCTTCAAATTTATTAGTAAACGTTTAATATCGTGTTGTTTATATCAGTTTTCCAACCACGATCGGTGTCCTATCAATTATCTTCACCTGTTCCGAAACATGAGAATCCACAGCATAGATGTATTTGCTACATCTTACAAGAATCAGGAACTCCTAATGACGTAGCACCAAGTTGAGAATCAGACAAATCGGAATCCGTTTCCCGCGATAACCTGTTTGTTTTCTTGCCAGGTTTTAAAGATGGCGACGATGGTGGTTTCTTTCCTTTAGTTTTCGTTTTAGATTTCTTGTCCTCCTTTTTCTCTTTTTCTTTTTTTGCTTTCATTTCCTCTTCTTTTCGTTTTTCTTCTTCTCTTCGTTTTTCTTCCTCCTCTTTCAAGTATTTTTTCTCGTCCTCTTTATCATCTTGAATGGAGAAAATACGAGAGCGGACGTACACGAATGGTCGTGTTTTATTTGGTATTTGAATTTTAGGGGGTTCAGGGGGCGGTTTGGGTGGTGGCGTCCATTTTGTTGTTGTATGAATAATCTCGGGCTTTTGTTCTGCTTCTTTCTTCTTTTTGGAAAAAAGTCTTTGCATAAAACCCGCCTTTTCGCTTTTTGGCTTTGGTTTAGAAGTTGCTGGGGTGCTGGTCCCCGGTTTATCAATTGGCTTCTCCATCGGTTGTGGAGCTATTGCACCAGCTACTTGTTCGCTCGTTCCTGAAGATACAGTTCCTATGGATGGCGTTAGCGAAAGACTCATGGAATCTCCAGATGTTAAAGATAAAAAGGACACGTCCGAGGAATCTGAACAAGACGACGGGGTTCTGGTCTCGGAAATTGCTGGAAGAGAAGGTTTCTGTTGTGCTTTGGTTTTCTGGGCACCGCCATATATGTCCGTCATTGGTTGCTCTGGGGAGCATTGTCGACTACTAATGGGAATTTTACTCGGCGAAACTTGTCTTTGGTTAGAAGTTCTTAGCGGTGGTGACTGTCCAGCTTTTTTCAGCAATGTATGGGTTGGCACGGTTGCTATTCGTCCAGGAGCTGAGTTATATCGTAACAGAGGTAGGCGACTTGGCGGAGACGTTTGAATTATTAAGGCACTAAGTGGCGAATTTTCTGTGGAGAATTGACGCGGAAGGCTGCGTGTTTTGTAAGTATTGTCATCTTCTGCCTTCTTTCCTTTTAGGGTTGTAATAGGTTGTGGCTTGCGCTTTGGAACGTCTATTTTCTTCCTCATCTGGACAGGAGTGGTGTTGGGGTCGACTTCAGATTTGGCCTGGCTGATATCCAGTTCATTGTCCAACTCCTTAAGCCTAGATTCAAGGAGCAATGGGTCCGTGTCTATCGTCTTATCTGGAGTTTTGGATAACGTCCTCCTAGGTTTAATTACAGGTGTTGCAGGTGAAGATACGGTTTCTCGAGGACCAACACATTTCGATGCTTGACTACTACTGGACGTTTTAAGAATGGATTTTATGGGCGTTGGATTCACAGCTGTTTGCGAATTACTTCCAGGCTTTAAGGAGTCGGGTTTTTCTGGCACTTGGGGTTTTGATGTTAAATGTCTTTCAGCTGAACCAGATGATGATCGTTTCGACTGTTTTGCATTAAGCGCAGTATCTTTCTTACTGACTGCTTTGTTGTCTTTAGGCTTCCTGGTCGTTTGTGTCTCGGCTAAAAGCTGCTGCAAATGTTTTTGTCTCTCTTCCTCTGATTTTTCGCTGGGAGAACCGGGTGATAGTTTTCCTTCTCGGAGACTAGATGAACTGTCTGTTAATATTAACGAGGACGTCAGCTCAGACGAATCTGACCCCCTTTTGTAGAGAAAGGATTTATCAAAGAATACATCGCTATCACTGCTTTGTCGCATGGTTGGGCTGTTTAATCGATCGGACACACTTCTTAGTTTGGTGATACATTCTGATATTTTCCCGTCAAGAAGAGTCTGGTCTGTTTCTACAGATGCGTCTCTTTGTTCAGCTTTGTTAGTCATGGTATCCTTATCCGAAACCAGATATTTATTTGATTCCCGACCTACACGACCCCCAAACTTTGCGGATTCCGCTAAATATCTGGATTGGTTGATAGTGCTCGTGGCTTTATCTGTTCTTGAGACATAAAATGTCATGGTACCTTTTGAGAAAAGATGTCTGATGGGAGTACAAGTTTCTTTCTCAAATGTTAACTTCTGATGGGTGTTTACTCCAACGTTTCTGAACAGTTGCGGTAGATCGTCGGTGACTGGTGTGGAGGTTCCAGATGGTTGAAAGGTCTGAGTTCCTGTTTCTATTCCATCTAACCAGTCTGTTGATGTTTCATCATCTACCATTTCAACATCATCTTCCGATGACGAGTAGTCAGACACCAGATCAAACTGAGCTTCTGGGAAGACGATCAAATCATCAACGTCAATCTCACTTAACAAACCTATGTACGGAAGAGATTCGGTTGACGTTGCTGCATCGGTGTAATGCAGCAAATTTTTGGGAACTTCTTCGTGCTCAAAGGCAGCCGTCACAGACTTATCACTTGTAGTAATTTCACTGGTTTGGGTGTCAACATCTACGACGTCTGGAGAATTACCATAAATGGACAGAGCCATGGTCCCGACTTCTTGAGTTTCATACTTCTGCGGCATTGTTCCACTGTCAATGTATTGTTTTTCATCATGAAGAAGATTTTCACACCGAACGCATTCTAAAATATCTGAATAGGAATTATTGAATGAATCGTCTAGACTTGAATTCACCAGGGTCCCCTCGCCTAACTTTGTTTTTCCACACTGCGTTTCTTTAGAATATGTCTGGGTATCTTCTTTGCATGTGCACAGTTCTGCCATGGTCATTTCATCCATCATCTCTACTTTATCGGTTGACGTTTCCGATTCTTCTGTTTGTATTTCAACGCACGTTTGTGCTTCTGAGGTTTGGATCTTTTCGGTCATAGTCTCTGATTCCGCCAAAACCACAACTGTTGCCACGCCCATTTCTTTATACGTTTTCACATCTGTGTATGTGGCCTGTTCCATGGTTATTACGGCATTTGTTGAGACACCAGCGTCAAAGGTTGCTGGTGTTGGTGGCGAAACGCCCGTGTCTATAAACTGGGGTTTGTTGGTTAACGTCCACTTATCAGTATACTGTATTTGGTTGGTACCCGTTTCTTTATCACAGAGCCGAACATCCAACGTTTCTGTACTTGACTCCATGCAATGAAAACTAAGGCGATCCATACTTTTCGTCCATACATCCATATTTTCGGTTCCAACACAAATACTTTCATAGTGGACATCTTTGACACCATTAACCTTTGCCGGCTCCGTTACACCATTTGAAACGACGTTTTCGTTAACCGGCAAATCCGTCTGTGACTCCCGTGTTGCCAATCTACGAGGACGCATGTTCGTCGCGACGGTTCGTTGTCGTGGTCGCACTTGCACTCCATAATCGCCATATTCCACTGCTTGTGTTGCCGTGGAACGTTCATTTAACGTTGGATTGACCGTGCATGTCGCACGCTCTGTCGTCATCATTTTCTCTGTCCACGTCACTTTCGATTCGCTGGTCACGTGTGGAGTACCTGTTGCACAGTTAACGAGAGGGACCTTGACAGTACAAACACCTTTGTGCTGTTGGCCTTCATAATCAGTTGCAACTGACGAGTTTTTCGTTTTAGTTATCGGGGTTTGTGTTTCTATAGCTACAGATATAGGTGAAACCATAACACTCTGATCTTTTTGTAATATTTTATCCGGGGATGTTTCCTTATCTGTCATTGTTGGAGCAGAAGTAGAACGTAACCGACTAATGTTATTATAATCACGTCGCGCCATACTTGCACTGGTATTATTAACCTCGGCATGCCCATTAACCATATCATCACCAGTCATTAATGTACCGTTGCGAAATGACTTATCATCTTCGGTATTATCGATAGCGCTAATGTCTGTCTGTATTTTTCGGCTACGAATCCATCTATTTTGTCTATTATAAGAGGAATTCGTATCGCATGCTGAGTTCGTGACATTTGAACTCGATTGAGACCAGTTATCTCCCATGGATTGAGGAGGAGGTATGCTAGGTATTGAGGTCATGCTAGTTTGGTCGTACATTGGAACTTTATCCGTTTGGCTTTTTAGGGATCTGACATCTAATGATGGTGTCATGGTCCCTTTTGTTTTGGATTCCATTGTGAAAACTGTTACTCCACGATCTCGTGTCTCCTTCACCAGGGTCGACGTCTGTTTTGTGCACATTGTTAAAGGCTCGGTTTGCATTTCGCAACATGTTTGCATAATTTTCATGTCCGCTGCCATTGAGGATGTCCCCACACTATATTCCTTAATAGTAGTTTGAGTCGACTGAGTAACTCCTTCACTAGAATAAATAGAATCTTTAATAGATTTTGGTCCCTCGTGTTCCCCATTAACAGAGAGATAACCCAACCTGACATCGCCGGGAATAAACCGAACATCCTCGGGCAGATTATCGGGTACCTGGGGTAATTGTGAATCAAGCAGGTGCGCGAATTTAGCCTGTAATTCACGTTTTAGTAACATCATTTCCACCCCTTTGTCTTTCATAATTATTTCAGTTAAATTACACGTACTTTGAAGATGATCTAAGTTCTCTTGTAACCAAGATTTGTTCTGAATGAACTCGAGAACATCACTTCCGAAAAGATCATCAACTTTTTTGATAAGTTCACGTTCCCGAGCACGCACCTGAGTCATATAGTCGATCGCAATATCACGGATTCTTTCTCGTATTTCTTTCATAAGTAATTCATATTTATCAATGAGTTTAACTCGCGATGCAACACCCCCTAGCCTCTCCTTGCACCGATCGAGTAAATCGACTAACGTTTCTTTGTACTTAGTAAAACCGTCATTGAAGGAACAAATCTCGTGATCTCGATGTTCTTGGAACGTACACACGACACAGATACACGCGTCACAGGGTTCACAATAAAATCTGACAATTTCTTCCGGATGAGCCTTGCATTCTATATCCTTCTCACCCTCGATGTCAATAAGACTGTGTTTTTGTGTAACTTTGGTCGTCATGTGTAATTCAACACATCCCGCACATAAAAATTTATTACATTCCAAGCATTTTGAACAGGCTTCGTTTGAACGGGGCCTTATTGTATGGCATATTTCACACGGCGGTATTTTCGTACATGTTCGTTTGTTGATCACTTCCGTTAAACTGGACACGAGGAAATTATCCTGTAAGTTTCGGATACCTCCACTCGGAATTTCCGTCTTTTTCCGACAAAGTGGACACGTTACGTATCGACTGTACAAGTTATAGCGAGAAGGTCGGCTGTTTTCCGCCTCTGTGTGTTTCTGCACGCAGTCACAACAGAACGTGTGCAAACAAATCAAAGTCTTGGGATCTTTGTAAGGTTCAAAACAAATCTTACAGATGAGAAACTGGTCGTTGATTTCTTTCATAAGTTTTGTTCCCGTCGCCATCTTGAAATGTGTGTTTGTTGTTCGATTTGTCTCGTGTTTATTGGCAGGTTAAGAAAATTTGCTTAAATGCAGGTTTATTGACAGTTGACTTCTCACCATTACCGTTGACAAATTTTCGTCCCTTTATAAGACCCTATCCACGATGCAACCGACATTTTAACTATATAGGTCAAACTAATCACATAAACCTTGTTTACTTTTTTTGATTAGACGAATAAAATGGCGATTTTTATTTACCGTTCAACACACCAGATCTGTCTGAGTAACACGAATATTTTTCAAGACAGACAATTTTCTGCTGAATATAAAATTTCATTAAATAACTTGATTCACCGATGGCGGGTGTACCTGAACCATAAATTGGTAAGTGCCTTTACACACAGTTGGATATTAATTGCTGCAAAATTAAAGTGTTTGTTTTTATGGCATCAGAAAGTAATGCACCGAAACAAGAATCCACGGTACTTGTTTTTTTAATATGTTCCAAATATATCCTGCGTGTTTGTCCAACCGAGCATATAAACTAACACACGTGTGTGTGTCGGCGAGGATATCGGATGCGTGTTATCATTTGTTCAGCTAAAAAAGAGTCTCGATATCAGGATAAACATAAGACACCATATACACTGATAAACGGAGCCGTTAATTAATTATGTAATATAGGTAATTTAATTTGAATTTACAGACACTGTGCAACACTTTACTTAATATACGAAAGAGTTTGAACTCTGAAATTTAATCTAATTTTGGTGCGATTTAGTAAAAGTTGGATTGTGCGTCTGCTACTACAAACGGTAATATCGTAGATTTCTGCGAATCAATCAATGTTTTAAAACGTTTCGAACACGTTACATTTCTATGTCCAGTTTATCCAGTTGTCATGTTATTATTTATGCTCCTTGAACGTTTAAATAGAAGCACACAATTATTTTCTTAGCCCCTTTTTACTTTTGCGGACCCTTATGTCACTTATTATAGTGATATAATGACTCTGTATTGTTTATAAACACGTTACAGCGCAGCTTATCGTAAAACCGTGTATTCCTGTTTCAATTGTTAATGTTACGTCCATAGTGGCTTTAATCAAAGGCACTCGTACTACAATGTGTTAGGT
This sequence comes from Patella vulgata, assembly GCF_932274485.2. NCBI lineage: Eukaryota > Metazoa > Mollusca > Gastropoda > Patellidae > Patella > Patella vulgata. The sequence goes on from NC_065880.2 coordinate 79,453,663, forward strand.
GTTAAAATCATTTGGCACATGTTCTTATACTGAAAAACTTTTTGTCTGGTAGAAACATTGTTGTAGATTTCCCAATGGCGTCAACGTCAGGATACAGGTTTCCTTGAGCCGATATATCGGTATTTATTCCTGAAATACGATGCTGATGTCTTTCATGTGATGCCAATAGTATATTTACTCTTTTCAGAACATCTGATACCACTTCTTTATGCGCAGCTTGTTTTATGAGTAAACAACGTCAGGTTTCTACATTCTTATGTTGCATTGCAATTTAATGTTAACACCGTGTAAAATAACGATGATTTTTAAGAGTTCAATAATTTCCCTTAAATGAAATTCCCCTTTAATATTTATTTCTAACGATGGCGTTTTCACAGTTGTAGGGTCTTCCTGAATGCAACGACCCTTTAAAAATGTCTTTTAATTCATAAAAACTAAATTCACTTGACAACGAGAAGTTAACAGAAATCGCCTTTAAAGTTTTACACTGGGGTTTTGCTATCCTGAGTTCATTAAACGTAATGCACATACATGACAACGTGTGCCAGTTATTGCCAATTTTACCGTTAACTCAATGAGGGCACTTCACACAAAAATCCACTCTCTAGCCACATTAGTTGAAATTGCTCCCTGATATTGTGCGTTTATGATGTTAAATTAACAGACATTACACTGCCGTTTTATACGAAACATCAAATAAAATAACGAAACGAAATTATCCACTTTGTAAAAGTCGCGTTCTCTTGATGTTGACTGTAGATCTACTTTGTTTCGTCGTAACTTTTCTGATTGATTTGCCGGATGTTAATGGCGAAGTAACTAGTAAAATTAATGTCCTTTCCATGCTGATACTATCTGATCTAATCACCAACTCCTCCCATATCGCTACAAATTACTACTCCTAATAACCTCACTCATACTAATATTAGTTATTACTCGCTTGTGTTGCCATTTCTCGCTGTTTATTTTGTATACAGCAGACGAAACACGGGCAAACGTGCACAGAATCAACACACACAAAACTTTTAACAAATATTAGCCCGTTGGGAAATTGTGTGTTTCTCTTAAGTAATATCAAATGGCAGGAAATGGTTTTACAAATAGAGATAGCGTGTTTCTGCCGTTCATAAATATCTTAATATTTGTCCAGTTACGTCTCTCACGAAAAGAATTTCAACAGCTGAGAAATGTTCGGTATTTGTGTGATAAACTACAATGGGTTGTATTCGGTGCATTGTGTACACTTAGTTTATTTCCACTTTTTCGTGATTGTGTTTCGGATGCCGAGCTGCATTCATCGCTCTTCGATTTGTTTCCCCCTTTTTAAAAAGTTTAGAGTGATAACAGTTTGTTTGGCCCGTGTGTATAGATTGTATTCGCGTGTAGTTTGTTTCCACTGTTCCGTAATTGGGGTTTGGATAACGGACTGCATTCACTGCACTTCGGTTTGTTTTGTTCCCCTCGTCCCTATTAAATCGCCTAGATCGCTGATACAGTGCTTGATCTTTGTCTATCGATCCCTTATATATCAATTCTTAAGTAAACTGCTTCACTCTAGTGAAGTTATCCAATATATGAACTGCTACTAAGGCTCGTGTACTTTGATTTATCATTTTCTACATATATATCGCCAGGTTATTTGAGTTACACGGGTCGATCTATGCAACTAATTTAAATTTTTGGAGTTATTCGGGTAGAATTCTATTCGACGTTATGCAATATAATCTTCAGCCAGCCCCATGTTATAGATTCAGTCTTGGAGACAGTCCACTCTTCCTTTCACAATAGCCCTGAAAAATAAAGAAAAAATGGTTAATTTGGAACTAAAAGACAAAGATTAGAGCAAATGCGTCGCATGACTTGTGATTCACTTTCGATAACGAACCGAATTAACACTCAACATAGAGTAAAGAATGTTATCGATGGTTTTTCAGATAGATATTCACATTTTTATCTATAGTATACCTATATCAGTTAATCTAAATCTCCGAGGATTAGTGTGAAACAGGTGCGCGGTATATGGTATCAAGTTGAATAGTTGAAGAGTGTGTGTAGTGTTCGGTGGCCTGTATCTTGGACCTAATGTAATGCACACCTTCTATTTGCTCTTGGTCCACTTTGCTGAATGTGTCCACTGGGTTTTCTATATTGACCATTGTGTATTAGATTTGTCTTCCCACATTTTTCAATACATAGAATGCAGATCACTTTCCAGTGTTCTAGAAAAGGAAAGACTATCTACACAAACACTATTTATGGAATAACAATTACTGGTTTATTAACATGCAACGTTTCAACGATGATACCCTCGTCTTTATCAAGCAAATGTTAAAAAAAGACTATCCAGCCTTTTGCAGGACATAGGTTACTGATAATAAAGCTGTTGTCTAGATTTTCTACACGACTTGTCAGTGGTGACAGCGCATTAAATTTGTTTTCTTGATTTGTCACCAGAACTATAAGTGAGGATAGCGCTTTAATGCTGTTTCTGAATTTTCTACCACACGAGTCACTGATAATAGCACATTAACGCTGTTTTCTGGACTTTCAAGCTGGTATAACCTTATGGTAGTAAATATTTTACAGTCAACAGTAATACATGTTTCCTTATACAAGTGGTCTGTGGAATGTCAAAAGGCTAAGAATGAATGGTATACAAGACTTGTGAACTTTGACCCATCGTACAGCTGGGTACAATGTCGTATCAGATCATATTATATGTATGTGAATATAAAAGCGATCTAAATGAAATGAAATGCTGTTTAACGCCCTGCTGTTTGCTCCAACTGGGCTAATGAAGACTGGCATGCACCATACAGTGTGCTATGAGCGAAATGAATTCAACTTCCAAGGGATCTTTTTTACGTTAGTCCTGTGTGTAAACGGACCTTGGTTTTTCATCCCATCCGAAAAAATATATGTTGGCCCTTGCCAGGCCCTCAGTCCTGGGACCTGATGAACTTTGTCGGCCAATACCGGGATCGAACATCGGACATCCAGGTTAGCGAGCCAAAAACCACCGCTCCCTAAAAGCGCTGGACTCGCAGGTAGTGTATCCCATTTGCATTACACACTGTTCGCCAGCCATACTGTATTAACTAGAAACATACAGGGCAAACACATGGACAGGACAAAGACACGGACATTGCAAGGTACTCTCCCAATCGCGTTCTTTGATAATGGTAATTAGTCTGCTATAATCACCATCTTTATGTGCAAATATCTCCAGTTGAAAATGGACGTATGAAAATCAAGCAATGCCTAAAAACCCTTATGATTTGGTGCGTCAGGGGGATCACGGTGGCTAAGTGGGTAAGACGCTGGCTCGCTAGCCTGGAGGTCGGGTGTTCGATCCCTGCATTGGCCGAGAAAGTTCATCCAGATTTTCTGGCGTTATTCTCCCTTGTCAGTGATGCAGGACGGAGGACCTGACAAGGACAGCTGTCTAGTCGTTAGGATGGGACGAAAAACCGAGGTCACGTGTACACATTCACGTGCACGTAAAAGATCCTTTGACAGTTGGAATTCGATATAACAGTAGGTCGTAGTGCACACTGTATGGCGTATGCCCGTCTTCATTAGCCAAGTTCGGAGCAGAACAGTAGGACGTTAAACCCCATTTCATTTCATTTCTGATGCGTCAGGAGTGATCCTTTTATATTATTACTAGCAGGATACCCGGCTTCGCTCGGGGGTCATAACTCCGAAACCGGAAGTGGCAGACTAACGCCACCTGGCCTATGTTACTCCCCGGTCCGAGCTACCCCTATACCCCAAATTTCAGACTCGGGGCAGACCTAGTGTAGCCGCCAACCCCGAACAGACCGGCTTCGCTCGGGGGTCATAACTCCGAAACCGGAAGTGGTAGACTAACGCCACCTGGCCTATGTTACTCCCCGGTCCGAGCTACCCCTTTACCCCAAATTTCAGACTCGGGGCAGACCTAGTGTAGCCGCCAACCCCGAACAGACAGACAGAAAAGAAAGACCGACAGACAGACAGACAGACAAACGACAGTCACAAATATATATATAGATATTCCCTATTCCCTTACGCTTTTCGTAAAGAAAATAGGGAGCACAACTATATAACCTTACATCCAATGTTGGGATAGCAAGTCATTTAAATACATGCCACAGTTCATTCATATTTCACTTAAATTATACATTACTAATCATATTGAACATAATGCATTTAAGTAATGTTGTCGATTCATTTTTATTCAAAGTTACTTTATTTATAGTTTATTTATTACCGGTTATGCATCTATGTATTTAAATTATAATGTATATATTGATTCGCTTTCTCGTTTAAAATTATAATGAATTATAACAATATGTATGGAAAGGGCTATTTTAAGTTTTTGAAACTTGTATCTCATCATTTTGATATGTGTTAATAAATTATGTTTAAATTAAACATTGTAAGGCATCAAAGAACTATCAGGATGATTGATCCGGGAACAGACAATATGCGTCGCAGGGGGGGTGCGGGGGTCAGCGCTCGGGACAAACCCGTGGAAACGATAACCACCGCGCTGTACAGAACCATGTCCGTGGCGACACGGGCTTCACATAACCTGATGTTTGTTCTTGTATTCCCGTCTTCATTAGCCCAGTAGATAGAAATGAAATGAAATGGGGTTTAACTTCCTACTGTTCTGCTCCGAACTAGGCTACTGAAGACGAGCATACGCCATACAGTGTGCTATGAGGGAAATTGTGCCTGAACAGCGGCACTACGGCCTCGGTACACGGGACCTCGGTTTTTTCCGTCCCATCCCAACGGACTAGACAGCTGCCCTTGTCAGGCCCTCCGTCATGCATCACTGACAAGGGGGAACCACGCCGGAAAATCTGGATGAACTTGCCCAGTAGTAGACTCCGTTTCATTTATGGTTCATTAATTGAAGATATTTCAATAGGATTGGGTGCATTCTGAAAGTAATAGACAATGCCGCGAACCGCTCAACCTCACACAGAAGAAATAATATATATAAGATGACGGTACAGACAACCTTATAACAAGTCACAATTTCTCTCAGATGAGATCGAACATTATAATCTACAAGAGATCGGTGGCGTAAAGAAGCTGATAACGGTAGTCAATAATTCAGTCTGAAATAATTTCGGTTTGTTTAATGCCAAAGGGTTCTGTCTCGGTGCATATTAAACCGAGTTTCTGTGATAGAACATGAAAGGTGCGCTTTATTAGAAATATTTCGGTTGACTGCCTGGGCTCAGCTCTTTAAGCTAGCGGCGTCTACACTTCCAATAAACCTATAGATCTACCCTCCTAGCCATGTCTCTTCATTTATACACATGAAATCAGGGGACCATATATATAAAGGGTGTATGGCTCTATTCTTTTGAACCTTGAAATAGACTAAAATGGTTCTAAAAGCACATATCGCTGTAATGTGAATGTATGTAAAGTGATTTATATTCATTTTTAAAAATAAAATATTGTAATTTCTAATCAATTATGTTCGGTGAAATACGCGAACAGTCCAAATTGAACGGCAGTCTTGTACGTCTACCAAGTCAATTCTACGCGATTTTTAACGAAAACACTAGAAATTTTTAGAAACTTGTACTTAAACGTGAAATTAAAAATGTATTTTGTCGTTTGTGAATCAGCTATTTACTTGCGCATTGTTAAGTAGCATATGTTTGTTTTTGTTCATTACAAATGGCGCCCAAAACCATAAATGTTCAATGTGTCTTAAATATTGCATATTAGGAGTCCATATTTTCACGGTCAGTTAAAAGAATCAATATTGATTGAAATGGACCAATTCGTGTTTTTAATTTCGAATATTATGGACAATATAGAGTTAGAGATTTAGCTTCTTTAACACATAAAATCAAAGGAACCATATATTTTTATATATAAACACCATACTTATGTACGTGGTGACAAACAGTTATATAATAAAGGCGACTTGTATAATATAGAATTCAATCGGATCATAGAGATGTCCATCAAAAGACTGTACCCAACATGTGGCGCTGTCTGCAATGTAATGATAAACCGAATTGAACGATATTTGGACTGATATCCCTTATAGAGATGTAATGCATTTCACAATATTGTAGTTCGCAAGGGATCCATCATTCAAAACCCAGGCCCTGTGCACACAATGGCGTGCAGATGAAAGATCCTTTGCCGTTGGAATTCGATACAAGAGTAGGCCGTAGCGCCGCTGTCCGAGCAAGATTCCCCTCATAGCACATGCATGGTGTATGCCCGTCTTAATTATCCCAGTCGGAGTAGAAAAGTAGGACGCTAAACCTCATTGCATTACATTTCATTTTCAACATTTAGAATAAGCCACAGTAATTATAACCACTGTTCAATCCCTAGCAATGGACTGCGGGGATTTAATCTTGTATATGGTATAACTTAGAGTAAATTACGGAAGTTGATTATTTATTCATTTTCAGACAAGTTGCTTTCGTCAGATCTTATTCCGTTAAATTGAAGAGTTAATGTACCCGTATAAACTACAAGGGTTTGTAAGAAACCATCTGGTCTTATAGACCAAACAAACAACCCAAACAAGGGTCATGGTACTTTTACTTTTATCAACAACAAAATTCATTTCTTTCACAGATCAATGATATTGCATACCTCTTTACGGTCAAGGGGGTTGGATGGCCGAATGGTTAGCGCCTGCGCGCTGCATCATAAGGTCTGTCATTGAGTCAACTGGCGTGGTTTCCATTCCCCGGTTGTACGTGACAAGGAGTAGAACCTCGTGGGTTTTCTCCGGGTCCTCCAGTTTCCTCCCACTGCTAAAGACCCCTACGAGCAAACATATGTTAGTCCCGAACTGACCTAGTTGTGTTGAATGGACGTAACATCCTCTCTCTCTCTCTCTCTCTCTCTCTCTCTCTCGCTCTCTCTCTCCGGTCAAAGCTACATACATGACCCCAGTGGGTTGAACTAGAAACATTGTTAAAAACTAAAGTAATAGCATCTAACACGGGCGATTAATTGTCAGAATTGTGTCTTTATATCCCATGCCTATTTACGATCGATTTGCAAACTTGACACATGGCTTTGAAGCGGTATACATTTCAACTCATTGGTTTTCTCTGGGTCCTCTGATTTCCTCCCAGTGCTAAAGACCCATAGGGGCAAGCGAATTATTGAAATAATATGGAACCATATATTAGTCCCGACTGTGTGTTGAGTGGACGTTAAACCCCATTTCTCGCTCTTTCTTCATATGTGTAAACCATGAAGTATATAATTGAATGTACTGTTCTGACCTTTCCATTTTAAGTCGAAACAATAGAATTGACGTCTTTTGTTACTTCCTTTCAGAAAAAAACAAATGTCAGACATATATTGATATCAGCCAAAAAAAACGAAACCAGTTTTAAACGATGGAGGCAGAAAATTTGACATGGCCCCAATGGCGAGACGTACTGAAGCCACAAGAAAGCATCAATTAAAAAAATCATTAATTCGTTCACGCGCTTTGATCTTAAGTATTTAAGAGGAAATTGGAAAATCGGAAAACTCGAGAGTTCAGGCAGATGAAAACTCTTTCTCATGTAAAATCAATGTATCGAATCCACGGCTTGCATCGATGACTCTCTATACACCATTCTCAATCTAAAACTATCTATACACCATAATCAGACTAGAACTATCTATTCACCATACTCAGACTAGAACTATTTATACGCCATATATTCATACAATTTGCACGACTCAATCCGTATCGTGTCCTGTTTATGGTATTTACCGTTTTGGGACTTGGATCACATTAACAAGCATATTTCGAGTGCCAAAATACCTGTATTGTTTCCAATTACAAACTGCAACATGTGAGAAGATTTGAGAGTAATCCCCCTATCACCCGCCCACACACCTACTTTCGCTTACTCCGTCTCAAATGAAAGACCAAAACTTGTAATTACCGTAAACACGGCATAAACTGAAGCTGGCATTCGGCGTACCAACCGCACTATAGGTTGTCGAATGATTGATTCATAAATAGAATTAGACTGTAAAAAAACACCCAACAAATTTACGATTGACTGGAATAGAAATTAACACGGTATAGAGAGTTCGATAGACACCATCTATATATATATATATATATATATATATATATATATATATATGAATGTATTACAGTAAAGCTTGATTAATTATGTAAGATTTAGATTAAGAGCTAGCCATTCTTGCTAACATAGTTCGAAAATAGATAATGTAAAATGAATAATTTGAAAATTTCATTCAAATTACTCTATTGCGAGCGAAGATAGTAGCCTTTGAGGGTTTGACAAGACGTGTGCAATAATTTCAACCACCATACTGGTTGTTCGAAGCTAAGTCTCGCTCCTCCATTTTGAGATTAAATCAAAATATGGCTGAACCGTTTTAATCTATTTAATATCGTAGAAATCCGATGTCATCGAGAGTTGATTATGGTTTGGATCAGTTAATTAATGTCTAATTAATCATTAAGATAACATTTCAGGCCTAAAGAAAGACCTGCAATAGGCAGATTTAGCTCTTGCATAATGTATGTTTAAAGGATGGAACTGCATACTGTTTGACGTCTCATCAAAACTTGACTTTTGCTAGAATATTCCGTGTACCAACCCCAGAGTGGGCTAAGAGGACCTTTGGGATAATTCAAGATCGATCTCCACTATAGTCCAGACTGGCTGGATAGCGATCGAGTTGCTTAGATCTTCTGTTCGGACGAATAACCGAGTTTCGTCTGTGTTCGACCGGGAAATCTCGTACAATAAGAGAGAGGGAATTTGGGGTTTATCGTCCACTCGAATCAAAGTAGATCATTTCTTGACTAACATATATGGTTGAACTTTATTTCAACACTCGCTTTTCCGTGGGAGGAAACCAGAGGACCCGGAGAAAACCCACGAGGTTGGACAGGCAAACCTATTCCTTGTTACGTACAAGCGGGGATTCGATACCACGCCACTTGCGTTAAACCATTGGGGCCCCCTACCCTCCCCCACCACCCCATGCTCTAACAAAAACCATGCTAGTTCGCGTTCGTTAAGGCTGAAACACCACTGTTCGGGCAGAATTCTCCTTCCTGCCATAGAACAAGATAGCCGTATGTTAGTCTCAAAATGACTGAAGTGTTATGTTGACGAGACATTAAACTCTATTCATATCTTGGGGGGTTGGATGGCTGAATGGTTAGCGTGCGCGCGCTGTATCATAAAGTCTGTCATTTAGTCGACTGGCGTGGTTTCGAATCCCCGGTTGTACGTGACAAGGAGTAGGGTCGCCTGTCCAACCTCGTTGGTTTTCTCCGGGTCCTCCGGTTTCCTCCCACTGCTAAAGACCCCTACGCGCAAGCGAATTATTGAAATAAAATTAAACCATATGTTAGTCCCGAAATGACCTAGTTTGTGTCGAGTGGACGTTAAACCCCATCTCTCTCTCTCTCTCTCTCTCTCTCTCTCTCTCTATTCATATCTTATCCTATTCTGCCATGTCGAAGCTTGATTTAAACCCAGATAGGTCCATCGAGGGTTAGAGAAAACAAAACGAAAGTAAGATTAGATTGGTCATTTTAAGATTATAATAAAGATTGCCCGGACAATGAGGTTATCACATTTATTCTTCGTCCATTATTAGCATATCGCTTTGTTTCTCTTTCAACTAAAGGTGAACCCAGAGGTTCCTGGGGATTTGTAAAACAAAGTCTGCATCCCATACCTAGTGTTTTACTTCAATAACTACAGTTAAATGAGGCAATAGATCATATTAGATATGAAATACGCCATCTTCGATATAGCGAATACACCACGCCTCGTTACAATACAATCAGACAAATACTAGACATGAAATATGCCATCTTCGAGACATCAAATACACTCATTGGTACAGTATAATCAGACATGAAATAAACACCTTGGTACAGTACAATCAGACAATACTAGACATGAAATACGCCATCTTCGAGAGATACATCAAATACACCCCTTGGTACAGTACAATCAGACAAATACTAGACATGAAATACATCCCTTAGTACAGTACAATCAGACAATACTAGACATGGCATAAACCATCTTCGAGAAACAAAGGGTTATTCGATCTTGTCATGTAATTAGTGATGGCTTCAACAGTTCTGTTATCCACGCGTGCTAATGCTCAGATATCAAAACAAATATATGGCGATGATAAAGATTTGAGACAAGGCATGAAACAAACTGATATATATCTACCGTTAATTATGTACTGAAACACACACACACACGAACTTCTTACCTACATACCCCTTCTCAGTGATGCAGGGCGGACAGTTGTCTAGTCGTTCGGATGGGACGAAAAACCGAGGTCCCATGTACACATTGACGTGCACGTAAAATATCCCTTCACAGGTGGGATTCGATATATTACATGAGTAGGCCGTAGTGCCACTGTCCGGGCAAAATGTCCCTCATAGCATATGCCCGTCTTCATTAGCCCAGTTCGGAGCAGAACAGTAGGACGTTAAACCCCATTCCATTTCATTTCTTACCTACATCTCCCAATCCGCCAATTACCTACTGTACTGATGCACTACAACCCGCTCCGTCCACACCCTGCGATCCTGCTCCTTGTCACGTGTGAGATCGAAAGCATGCCACTTGATTCAATGCCCCCCCCCCACAACCTATCCCACCCCCACCTCTAGGCTAATGAAGACGCCACACAGTGTGCTTTGCCCGGACACTTCTTATGAATTTTAACTGTCGACGGTTTTAGCTCCACTGACAAGGGAACACCACGTTAAAAACATCTCTAGACATTTTCTCGTCTAACACCAGGCTCGAACCCCGGACCTCCAGGTTAGTAGGCTAGCCAATTACTCACTGTGTCACCGTGGGTAACTAATCTTTAATGATCCCTTGGCAGGTGGGATTCGACGAAGGTTACGCGGAAACGCCACTGACCAGGCAAAACATTGAATGATGTATGGCCGTCATCGTTATTACCTTTTCTAGACTAAATCTGCCTATTGTAGGTCTTTCTTTAGGCCTGAAATGTTATCTAAATTATTAATTAGACAATAATTAACTTATCCAGACCATAATCAACTCTCGGTGTAGCCTGCGATATTTATTGGATTAGGAAACAATTTGCTGCTCAACTTCCATTCATGATTTAATCATGAAATGGATAACCGAGACTATATTTTATCGTGCAGACTTTATTAATGATGATCGAGGCTAGGCCGAAAATTCAATCACTAAAATCACGGTTCAGAGAGGATCAATTTGACTCAAATTTTCAGCAAATTCCCTTTACATTATCTAGATTTTAACTATTATAGTGAGAACTGCCATCTCTTTATCTTATCCCCCATAATGTATCTTTAAGTTAATTAGATATAATTTGTCGTGTTTTTCCAGCCTAAATCCGTTTCCGCTTTAGGAATGTGTATCTAAATGTACAGTCTCTACCATATTGTTTATCCTTGTTTTGTTGTGCTGTTATCTCGAATTGTCTGATAGTGTGTGTAGTTTTGTTGTGCTGTTATCTCGCATTGTCTGATAGTGTGTGTAGTTTTGTTGTCTACTTTTCTCGAACTGCCTGATAGTGTGTGTAGTTTTGTTGTCTAATTTTCTCGAATTGTCTATTAATGAGTCTAGTTTTACTTGAGTTCAGTCAGTTTTGTTGTCTAGTTATCTAGAATTATCTGCTAGTGCGCCGTGGTTTTAATTGAATTCAATCTGTTTTGTTGTGTACGTTTTAATTGGTTTCGGCCAGTTTCCCATTCACAAATACCGAATAAAAATATGGTATTAATAGGTAATAATTTAATTACCTGTATATTAGGCACCTGTCCTATCCTATCAAACATAGGATATATCTAGAGCGCTGGATTTTACATTGGTTCTGTCTGTTGCCCACTCCTATTAAGAAATATTAATAAAAAGCCTTACCTTTATTATGAGGCACCTTTCCTATCAAACATGGGGATATATCTATTGTTTCTTTAACTGCATAACCCTGGTTTATATATCTATGTATATCTACAGTCTGTCTATATTCTCTTTCTACCTGTAAATATAACAGTATACCTCTAGCTCATATATATATATATACTTCATATATACACCAGATGGCGATACAACCCAGGCAACTCGGTCAGTTCAAATTTACCAATAACCTATCCTACTCAATCAGCATAGCACATTTTCAATTGTTAATATGAATGAAATAAAATGGGGTTTAAAGTCCTACTTGTCTGCATCGACTTGGATACTGTGTAGACGGGACCTCGGTATTTCGTCCCAACCGAACGACTATACGTATTCCTTTGCCAAGCCCTCCGTCCTACACTACCGACAAATGGGGCCACGCCGGTAAATCCAGATGAACTTTCTCGACCAACGCAGGGATCGAACAGGGGACCACCAGGTTAGCGAGGCAGTGTCCTACTAAATGCAGACTAAAAACCACAACAAACAGTAAACGAACACGACAATCTAAAATACCAAAGTAAAACAAGGTATTAAGCTACCTGAACTTCAACCAAACATATTCCACTGTTAGAATTATTATAAGATAGTCTTGAACGATTCCAAAGATCTTTAATTTGAAACTTCTATAAAGTGCACATTTATCACTACTCACAGCACAGATCTTTTCACCCGACTACCTGTATAATGCATTTGCATTCCAAATACACAGTAATCGTTATAGAGTCGCCTGACTGGGATATGAATTAACTCACCCACCTCCAATCACAGCAATATTACTTTAGAATTAGCTTTGCACCAATAGTAACTCATTAAATTATGAAACCACAAACAATTCTCCTTGTTTTATGAACCAGAAACACAATTAGTGGACTGGTTTGTGTTTCGCCCCAACCTTAATAGCGCTAGAAATGGGCTGTGTTATAGAATCGCTAGACTGGTATAGGAATTAACAGTTTATTATATACTGTAAATCTACACCCGACACCGGCTACCTGTATACAATATACTAGTACAGCATAAAGACGTGTTCATAGATCTATATATATACATATAGTCGTATATATGTATATATATAAATATCACCGTTCCCACCAAGAAAACAGGAATAGATATTGACAACTTTCCAAACATCTTTCAATGAAAACAGGCATTTTACCAAACTATTCTTGTTAGACTTTTTCTTCTGTCTACTGGATCGTTATGCAATTAAACAACAACGTTAGTTTCAGTTAGAGATTGTTTAGTTATAATCAAATGGCATACAATATTATGTTTAGCTCAGTTGTTTACGCATGTTATATGACTCGAGAGAGAGAGAGAGAGAGAGAGAGAGAGAGAGAGATGGGGTTTAACGTCCACTCGACACAAACTAGTTCATTTCGGGACTAACATATGGTTTAATTTAATTCAATAATTCGCTTGCGCGTAGGGGTCTTTAGCAGTGGGAGGAAACCGGAAGACCCGGAGAAAACCCACGAGGTTGGACAGGCGACCCTACTCCTTGTCACGTACAACCGGGGATTCGAAACCACGCCAGTCGACTCAATGACAGACCGTATGATACAGCGCGCGCACGCTAAACATTCAGCCACCCCCCCCCCCTCCCCGCAGAGAGAGAGGGAGAGAGAGGGTGGGGGTAGCGCCCACTAGGTTATTTGATTAATCCGGCCGTGGGTAGGGTTCTTTTAGTCGTAGGGGAAAACCGGACGACCTTGAGAATACCCATGACGTTGGACAGGCGACGCTACTCCTTGTCACGTACAAGCGGGGAATCGAAACCAAGCTGCTAAGCTCAATGACAGTCCATATGATCCAATGCACACTCGTTAAACCATCCGGCCACCCATCCTGCGAGAAATCTGATCTCTATGGTGTTCACAAGCTTGAAAGAAAGACTGTATCCACTACTGCGTTCAATACTTTTAACTCCGAACAGTCGTGATATGCTAAGCAATAGGATTCATCCTCTTATGCCCCCAATAGAAATTCGGTGAAACTATAGACTATATCGCGTCCATAAATGTTTCGGAAAAGGGTGCATGACAGTGCAGTGGCAATACGGCCCCTCTCTCTCTCTCTCTCTCTCTCTCTCTCTTTCTCTTTTGGAAGGAGGAGGGGGAGATTCCGTCAATTGGACGTTGTGTCTTGACCACTGGCTATTATTGATTTTAGCGAATATTTAGCGTGTTAGTCTCAGAAAGGGGGGATAACAAGTCGTTGAACTCTGTAAATATTTTAGGTAATTTTATTTCAGCTCTTAATAACAATTCTCAGACAGATAAAACTCAAAACTAAAAAATACTTCCCATTGGGTTTTAGAAGTTTTATAATCCAATAAGAATATATCTCCCTTAAGCAAATAAAATAGTGATATCTAGATCGTAATATTCTTTCCATATAAATTTTTATGTTTTATTCTCTCGCCATTTGGGATACTGGTAAAATATAATTGGTATATTAGCATTTATTATTTAATAAATAGAAACTGAAAAAAAGATAATTTCGCGATCTTACGTAATTATATCTATAAACTTAAAAATGCACAGAAGCGTACTTTTTTATTTGCGGTAAATGAAGTAAAAAGATACAGCCACGATCGATATTAAAGGTGAATTATCGCTTCGTTTTCAGTCTTATTTTTCGATAGTTCTATTGAAAGCTAAAGTGCATCAAATATTCTAATAAGGGAAGTGATATCAGGTATTCTCGAAAGAGTAAACATACGCTGCCTTGGGTACGACATTCGTTACTACATAACATAATTTCGGCGTCAGAATCATATAGTAATTTTTATCCAAGAAATCCCCCAAATTATGCTTGTATGTTAATAGGGGGAAAAAAAGAAAATCCAAACATTTCGTCTTTTACATCAAATATCTGAAGGGGGGACGGCTGAATGGTTAGCGCGTGCACGTTGTATCATAAGGTCTATCATTGAGTCAAGGAGTAGAGTCGCCTGTCCAGCCTCTTGGGTTTTCTCCGGGTCCTCCTGTTTCCTCCCATGGCTAAAGACCCCTACGAGCAAACGAAATAAAATTGAACCATGAGTTAGTCCCGAAATGACTTCACGTCATTCACTGTCCAATTATCTGTTAACAATACCAGTTATGACGATTAACATCTTGACACTTGGTTTTGGTCATACTAAACTTGGGCTGTCTGTCTACAACTAGCTCCGCTTGAGAACAGACACTAAGTTAGTTGACCTACATTTTAAGTCCTAAATCGACAATTTTTGTCTTAACTTCGAGAGTTTTGTTAAATATCTATTCTGCTTCGATTTAATAAAATTGTATAGGTTTATTTGTGTGTATGACAGAAGTGACACGGAGTAGAACCGTATTACAAAACAATATACTAATTTTGTGTCGTGTTAGTCTCAATATGACCGAAGTGTATTTTTGTGTCGTGTTAGCCTAAGTATGACAAAACGTTTGTGTATGTTGTGTAAGTATCAAACTTGTGGTGTCGTCCAGACGTTAAACCCAAATCAATTATCAAAAAAAATAAAATCTAAACGTCAGCACAATAAAATAAAAGCAATCTGTTTTAATTCTGTTTCAGGAGCATGTAAATATATTTAACATATCTGCACTTAAAAGCACTCTGTCTCTCGTCAAAACTTGTTGATAAGTTGTTCATTTCTTACATGCACGTGTTAGAAAATACACTCGGCACTCGTCGACAATGTTTTCTGATTACAATATCTTTGTATTTATAGATTGCTTCCGTTCCCACGTAGTAATTCACCTCGAAAAGCGTAATTCAAAACACGTGCTTTTTGTTAAATATACCGGTGAGTATTATAAGTAATATTATTATACACATGTTGTAATTAACATCATTATGTTGTTCATTTGGCTAATTAATTCGACATACATGTAAATGTATTACATAATGACTGATAATCCATGTTAGGGTTTTTTGTTCTATTCAGGGTCGGAGCCACGGTGGTTAAGTGGGTAAGACGCTGGCTCACGAGCCCGTGGAGGTCGCGTGTTTGATCCCTTCATTGGCTGAGAAAGTTCATCGGGATTTTCCCACGTGGTTTCCCCTTGTCAGTGGTGCAGGACGGAGGGTTTGACAAGGACAGCTGTCTAGTCGTTCGGATGGGACTAAAAGCCGAAGTCCCGTGTATACATTGCCATGCACATGAAAGATCCCTTGGCAGTTGGAATTCGATATAAGAGTAGACCATTATATAGTGCCGCTGCCAAGGCAAAATTTCCCTTATAGCAGACCGTATGGTGTATGCCCGTCATTATTAGCCCAGTCGGAGCAGAACAGTAGGACGTTAAACCCTATTTCATTTCATTTCATTTCTATTAAGGATCGGGGAACTGGTCACGTTTCTCATTAATAATAATAATCTTTATTCACGAAAACCATCAGATTATGAGCATTCCATCCATTTCATTTTACGTTTTCATTATATTAATACATTTCATTACACTATTAACGATTAAAGATTTTAGATTTAACATTAATTAATAGTATCTTAAAATAATATATGTATACATCACACTATTACTTAAAAGTATTTACATTTTTGGAACCGAGAAAAATGACAATGGATAATTAATTAGGCTTATTACATAATTACTGCTAATTAATGTTTAGTGTTAGAAAGGTGGAGGGTCCCGGGTTCGCCTTATTTTAAGTAAAATATAGCCCTTTATAAAACTTGTGTTGTTTTAATGCATCAAATGTATGTTTCTGTGTCAAAGATATTTCTCATAAACAGTGAATAAAAGTTGAATAAATTCTTAACTTGAGTCTGGGAATGCTTCGTGAAACCGGGGCAAGGACATAATTCAAATCGAATATTTACGCTTAGGTAATTTTACTGGGACACCCCTTCAAGTACAATGAGATCGCCAGGTACATATGAAATAGGAAAGGGGATAAACAAGTCCAAGAGCCTTTCATAAAGACCTGACTTGGGTCTGTTTTTTTACTGAAACAAGTACGATCGTACTATGGACCTGGAAATGACCATGTTGTTGGGTGAAATTTAAAAAATCTAATTCACCGAATCGATGTAGAATTATTCAAAGAACAAGCATGCCAATTTTCATGTCGATCGGACTTGAATTGAGGGAGTCTTAGCCTTGTTCGAAGAGCGTCACCCTTAGAAATGGTTCCGCCTTGCTCCAGTCACAGTAGTGGACAGTACTAAGGTCTTCCTTTGAGCAAGTTTTGTATTATTTGACTACAATAAAGTTACTGGCCAATAACTTCCTTAATTTCCAATAACCCTGACCCCAAACTGTACTGTACATAGCTTAACATATAATAAACCAATTCCCATTGAAATAAAGATGAAACCTTACCCTATAATTATATGATTTCATTAAACCCAACTGCTATGCAAAGTTTATGTTCATATTAAAATGGCCGCCAAACCAGAATCACGTGTGTCATGTCACTCGAAAATACAGAAAAAAACTGTTTTATAAAATACAGATTAAGATTTTAGTGTTCCACTCTTCGCTATTTGTAACATAATTACTTATTTTCGTGCAAATTGTGATGATATGTGTTGAAAATTTTGCAATTGAAGCTAATTTTACTTGTTCAAAGCCTCGAATAGTGTATCAATTGCAAATTGTGATATGTGTTGAAAATTTTGCAATTGAACCTAATTTTACTTGCTCAAAGCCTAGAATAGTGTATTAATTGCAGCCGTAGATGAGAATTATCAAGGCTGTATACAGCTACGTCACCCCATGAAGTAGAAGTGCAAGATGAGTAGCGGTATGTAACTGCTCCTTTAAGATATTAAGACATTTAATCGTTTATGAAAATCTGTTTTGTTTTTAGTTGTAATGGGAGGAGACAGAATTATTGCCAAGTGCCAACCGAATTTTATTTAATGGTTTTCCGGAATTACATAAATATGTCTTTTTAATATGATATGTGAGGTTTTGTTTATTATTGTGTCATAAGTATATAGTGCTTTACATTAAAGCTACAATATTCAAGCTTAAAGGGCAGTGTGCGATGAGACAAATCCTACCCGGACATAGGCCATACAGTCTATATACTCTTATTGCAATTTTCAAGGGCTCTTTTACGTGCAAGCCAATGAATACACGGGACCTAGGTTTTTGTCCAATCTAAACGACTACACACAATTAGACAGAGATATAAATATTGACCTACTGTTAGTCCTAAAATGAGCTAGAGTAGTAATATCGAGACAGTAAACCAATGGTACTCGTACAAGCCTTTCTTATATCGAGCTCTTGGCGTCCTGGGGGCATCATAAAACCGTAACTACAGCAGGAGATTGATGGATATTCGATTATAATTACAACTTTATGATATCTTTATCATACCACCCCAGCCATTATTGAAAATAGTGATGGTGGAAATTAGAGAAATAGTTTCTTTATTGATCTTGGTGAAATTCCTACACTAGATTCTAATTAATCATTTATCGTTCTATGTTCATCATAAAGTCAACTATGTCTTCTAATAATCACACACATTAGATGGAGCTGAAGACATTTATCTTGTTTAGGTTTATAATGAAATGAGATGAAATGGGGTTTAACATATTACTTTCTAACCCACTCGTGATGCAGGATAATGACGTAATTTTTAGGACTGATTGATTTTAATCAAGGAGGGACTGTGGACCGAAAGCCCACGATCTACCCCCCCCCCCCACCACCAATAACATTTTTGAAAAATGGTGCTTTCTATAGCATATCCCACGCACCAAACCTCCAGAGACTGCTTTGCTTACCAATTCATTAGAAACGACATAATTTCAAGACTAAAAAGGGCTTCAAAATGTATGTGACGTCACCTGTAGAAGGCGTATACTTGCACTTATAAAGGTCCGTCATCTATGGGGGGGGGGGGATGGCCGAATGGTTAGCACGCGCGCGCTATATCATAAGGCCTGGTTTCGAATCCCCCGTTTGTACGTTAAAAGGAGTAGGGTTGTCTGTCCAACCTCATGGATTTTCTCTGGGTCCTCTGGTTTCCTCCCAGTGCTAAAGACAACTACGCGCAAGCGAATTATTGAAATAAAATTAAACCATATGTTGGTTCCGAAATGACCTGGTTTGTGTCGAGTGGACGTTAAACCCCATCTCTCTCTCTCTCTCTCTCTCTCTCTCTCTCTCTCTCTCTCTCTCTCCGTCATCTATAATACAGAGGTATAAGAAAGCTTTCACAATACCACCATGAAACAGGCAGGATCCTTCTCAATCTTACTTATTTCTGGATCTATCTCATTTTTTTTTATGGATAACTTTTAATTTTGTGTAGTTTGAAAGTTTATATTTGTCTATTAGCATGAAATAGTGAGGTTTTATAGAGGAATGCTTATCTTGGGTATATGTTTTATTTGTTTGCAGTGTTTTGCTTACAAAACCAAGTATGCAATCTGAGCTATAACTGACATATGCCAAATGTGAAAAGTCACGAACGTGTTCCGAGAATGCACAAAACTGTCATGTTTAACTGGCATCGTATTAAGAAAATTTTCCCTTGGGCGTTTACGGATCTTCTTGAATTATTC
The DNA here is from genome assembly GCF_932274485.2 of Patella vulgata. Taxonomy (NCBI): domain Eukaryota; kingdom Metazoa; phylum Mollusca; class Gastropoda; family Patellidae; genus Patella; species Patella vulgata. The sequence continues at coordinate 79,473,178 of NC_065880.2, forward strand.
GTCTAAAAAGACATGTTCGCTATGCCGATGCAGAGATTTAGATTGCTGACTATTGAGAATAATAACAAAGATAAAATTATATTTGAATTTTTATCCATTTATTTTTTATTTCCTTAGTTTATTTATTTATTTTTTAATTTTTTTTAATATCCGACTTCCATGATAAACTACACAGGCATTGCAAGAAATAAACAAAGAGAGATAGAGAAATGGAGTTTAACGTCCACTCGACACAAACCAGGTCATTTCGGGACTAACATATGGTTTAATTTTATTTCTATAATTCGCTTGCGCGTAGGGGTCTTTAGCAGTGGGAGGAAATCGGCGGACCCGGAGAAAACCCACGAGGTTGGACAGGCGACCCTACACCTTGTCACGTACAACCGGGGATTCGAAACCACGGTAGTCGACTCAATGACAGACTTTATGATACAGCGCGCGCACGCTAACCATTCAGCCATCCAACCCCCCAGAAATAAACAACAAATATCAAATCAAGTGAATGGATCTGGGGCCAGCAGGAAGCGTCTACTGTGCTGTATAGTCCTGGGCCGTACGTAACTAACGTACGAAAATTAAATGGTAGCTGGCTTTTTTTTCCCCACGTATACAGTGAATGGCCATTTTGCTCAGTAATCCCAGCCAGAATTTGACTAATTTTTTTTGAAAATTGCGTTAAAGTCTTTAATTTTTGTTTAGAACTGAAATAAATTAACTTTTAGTCAATCCCCACGCTAATAACATTAACAGAATTGATTGTGTATATCTGAAATAGACACGACCGAAGCACAAAATAGTTCCAATATGCCGACGTCAAATCTAGAGTTGTGGATGATGTTATTTTTGTGAAAAATCATTGGAAGAAGCGATAAGACGTTCTGTACGGATTATACAGTCCTAAAGGCTGCAAGAAGGCTATTGTTTACAATGTAACATTGTGTCTTGTAATGTTGATAATGATCACAATGATGGTGTTTACATTTGTTTGTTGATGTGACCTCATGACCTGTGACGTTTAGATTACGTCATATGGTTATCATGGCCATTCACTGTGTAGAGTCACTTCTCTGCAGGTAGGATGAGTCTGTCGTTCAGATTGAGGCCTGGGCCTGTAATGAAACATGCTTCACTTAAAATGAAAACTAAACAATGAACGTAATACCCTGTCGATAGTCTGTCGGTTGACATCATGAGTTCGAACGTCGAATATTTTACCAGATAAAATTTCGGAACATGCTAAAATTTAATAAATAAGTTATCAGTAATATACTGCATAATTATCGTGCTACGTTAATTTTACGTATCATTACTGTCATATCTGGGCTGAGATACTTAAGGCTTACGGTTAGACCCATAGAATAAATACAGAAAATGTAACCTTACTATTCTAAATGCATTATTACAATTATAGCTATAGGTAGATACAAATATTGAGAATGCATCTGGATAATGGAGCCACAGGGATTCGATATTGGCTGGGAATTCCCCATGTGGTTTCGCCCATGACAATGATGCAGGACGAACATTGGTCCACCTTAGCGTACACGTAATCGAATCCTTGTCCGGGCAATATTTCCATTATAGCATACGCATGGTGTATCACGTTTCATTAACCCCGGTCGGTGAAAAATTGGACGTTAAATCCCACTCATTCACTGGATTCGATACACAGGGAGCCAGGGTGGGTAAGACGTTGGCTCGCTAAGCTGGAGGTCGCGTGTTCGATCCCTGCATTGGTCGAGAAAGTTCATCGGGATCTCTAGGCGTGGTTCCCTCTTGTCAGTGGTGCTGGGCAGAGGGCCCGGTAAGGAACAGCTATAGTCATTCGGATGGGACGAAAAAAAACGAGGTCCCGTGTACATATTGGCGTGCACGTAAATGATCCCTTGACAGTTGAAATTCGATATGAGAGTAAGCCGTAGTGCTGCTGTTCAGATAACATTTCCCTCATAGTACACTGTGTGACTTATGCCTGTCTTCATTATCCCAGTCGTAGCAGAACATTAGGACGTTAAACCCCATTTCTTTTCATTTCGATACACAGCTTGAGTAAAAATCGAAATTGCAAAAATCGAAATTGCAAAAATCGAAATTGCAAAAATCGAATTTGCAAAAATCGAAATTGCAAAAATGGTCGAAAGATTAGCACGTGCGCGCTGTATCATAAGGTCTCGATTCCCCGGTTGTACGTGACAAGGGGCGGGATCGCCTGTCCAACCTCATGGATTTTCTCCGGGTCCTCCAGTTTCTTCCTACTTCCTTCGAATGGACGTTAAACCCCATTTCTTCCTCCTCTCGCTCTCTCTCTCTCTCTCTCTCTTATGATGTGTATATGTCCTGACGAGTACGGTATTACAAGATCTCTCTCTCTCTCTCTCTCTCTGTCTCTCTCTCTCTCTCCCTCTCTCCCTTCTACCTCCCCGTCGTCATTAGCTCAGTTTGTGCAGAACAGTAAGACGTTAAAACCCATTTCATTTCTTTTCATTTCTTTATCCTCCGTTGGGTTTTGCACTCAATGGAACTGATCAACCACTACCACCTTATATTTTAAACTAACAAAATTAAAGCTGGCAAACAGTCAAAGATTGGGAAAGATGTTGACATAAGTTTGATAGTTGATATGGTTAATGGTGTAAAAACGATTTAAGAATAAGCCAACAAGTCTAATATAAACTGATGGACTTGACTTAACACTTAACTCAACATCATGATTGAAGCACCCTGTTATCATTTCAACACGTTCAAAAACTCAAGATTCGGGACTAACATATGGTTTAATTTTATTTCAATAATTCGCTTGCGCGTATGGGTCTTTAGCAGTGGGAAGAAACCGGAGGACCCGGAGATAACTCACGAGGTTGGACAGGCGACCCTACTCCTTGTCACGTACAAACTAAGTCATTTCGGGACTAACACATAGTTCAATTTTATTTCAACAATTCGCTTGCGCGTAGGGGTCTTTGGTAGGAGGTTGAACAGGCGACCCACTCTTTGCCATGGCGTACAACCGGGGAATCAAAACCATGCCAGTTGACTCAATGACAGACTTTATGATACAGCGCGCACGTGTTAACCATTCAGCCATCCAACCCCCAAGAGAGAGAGAGAGAGAGAGAGTGCGCGTTGTATCATAAGGTCTGTCATTGAGTCAACAGGCGTGGTTTTGATTCCCCGGTTGTACGCCATGGCAAAGAGTGGGTCGCCTGTTCAACCTCCTACCAAAGACCCCTACGCGCAAGCGAATTGTTGAAATAAAATTGAACTATGTGTTAGTCCCGAAATGACTTAGTTTGTGTCGAGTGGACGTTAAACTCCCTCTCTCTCTCTCTCTCTCTCTCTCTCTCTCTCTCCAATAAGCCCCTGTGTTTTAGAGATATTCGCAGATAAGTAAAAAAAAAACAAATGTTCGATTGACTGTGATTTGCTTACTTTATATATAGGTTTAAATCAGGGGTTGGTTTAAGATGTGTATTTTGATATCTGATTGCATTCTGTTGTTATTGAGGAAGATCAATAAGGGGGATAACGATAGCTGCACCGATCAAAAGATAAAAAAAAAAGATGAGAGCGGAGCCGGCACCGTGAACAGCGAAGTCTGGAACGTGATTGATAAACAGAAAAACATTTTCAAGACAAAATCTGCCGCTTGGTGCTTTGAATTTAGTTATGTAGAGCTTCACAGAAATATGTTTTCAAGCTAGAATCAGCTGATTGATTCTTTAAATGTTTCCTTTCCTTTCTTTTTATTCAGCGTTTAATACAACTTCTCTTGGCGCCATCGAGGCATCCACAACATGTTTCATTTATGAACTGAATAATTAGACACACTAAAATTGATACCGTCATTGATTGTACACAGAGCTTTGTATTTTCAATAGCTTCGGTTTCTAAAATCCAGATTCCAATGTTAGCTTCCGTTATCTATAATTAGTAACGTATGCCGTGCACGAGGTAATCCATTCCTTCTCTTTCAAGAACATCTGGTATTTCTTCTTAGATCAATTTACTTAGCTAGTCTATGTTTTCCTAATCCTTATACCTGTTAAAGTAGCTAAGTCTCTAACTCAATATCATCCAAAATCTTCAACATTGAAAACACGATTTATTTGTCAAATTAAATCAACTTTCATGTTGTGATCTTACCGGAAAAGGATGGGCTTTTGATATCCAATATTTAAGACAAAATAAACATTTTACCATTGGTACACGAATCGTGTACCATAATGCGCTTCAGCCCCAGTTGTATCAAGAGACTCGAGGGACGAGGCTAGACACATTGCACCAAATCAAACGGCGTATGTAGACTGGAATAACCAGACGCTAGAAATTTGCACTCGCTTGAGACTGCTGGCTTATTTCGCCGAACATAACTGATTTTGAAATTGGAGTAAAAACGGAAACCATTGAATGTAAATCAGTTTATATACATTCATATTACAGTATTATATGCGTTGCGACCCACTTTTGTCAATTTCTAGGTCACAAATGTTAGCGATTTAGCTCCTTTAATACAATTCAGAAGTAGTACATCCATATAAGTGTTTTAATTTTAGTCTATGTCTGTCGAAATTAATTATGAAAGTTGGCCATAGCTATTTATAATAATTTATTTATTCAGTAAGCAGATCATAAGATCTATAGATACAAATAATGTTCGAACATTATATTCTTAGTGATTTTTTCAAGCAATTATTCAGAATTTACTGTATAATATATTGATTACATGTATACAGAATTTAGTGTATATTATATTGATTACATGTATACAGAATTTAGTGTATATTATATTGATGGATAGTTTTAACAAGCGAGAATTTCATATTTTCTAAGAAAGTCAAAACATAATTATTTCTGTCTTTTGCTCAATAGGTTGTCAACTCACTATTATACGATCATAGGTATCATTCTCGGGCTTAAAATATCATTCACCCCGGAAATAATAACACAATTACCCCCCTTGTTTTTCTATCCCCCCCCCCCCCATGGAATTGCTATCTTCAAAAATTTGAATTTGAAGTTGAAAATGATATTTTTGCCAATTTCTCAACTGGTAATAGTGAATTATAGGATTATTCTTTAACAAAGTAGGACTGTTTATAGATACCATCTTTTTTTAAGGCTTTAATTTAATACATTTTAAAAATATAACTTAAAAATATGAAATTATCGCTTTAATAAATTGGTTTTGGGATATAAATATAATACAGTATATTATAAGAAGAGAGCCTTAAGCCGATAACTGACAATATGATGTTGTACTTATATACTCCAATATCTCCATGATAATAATAAGATTACGTTTCCGTTTTGTTACAAACGCAGAGCCAAATCCAAAAAGTGCAGGTCTTTCTGTATGTCTTAAATGTTATATAAAGTATTAATTAGATATCTATTAACTTACCAAGACCATATTCAACTCTCGGTGCCATCGGAAAGCTGCGATATAAGTAGATTTAAATATATTTTATGGTCGATGCGGTTACCGTTAAACTGGATAATGGAGACTTTGTTTATTATCGAAACAACAGTAGTAATGACAATCAAGGCTAGACTATAATTGTATCGCCGATATCTAGGCTCAGCGTGAAGTAATTTGACTGAAATTTTCAGCATAATCTCTTTTCATTATCTATTGATTAACTACGATAGCGAGAACTGTCAGCTCTTTATTTAAACATGCATTGTGCAAGAGCAAAATCTGCTTATTACAAGTCTTTCTTTAGGCCTGAAATGTTATCTAAATTATCAATTAGACATTAATTAACTTATCCAGACCATAATAAACTCTTGATGTCAAGGCTAGCCTTCGATGTTGGCTGGATTAGATTCCTATATGCCGCTTAACGGCCATTGATAATTAAATCAAAACAGTGGATAATCGAGACTATGCTGTTTATATTAACGATTTTAGTAATGATGACGGAGACTATGCGAAAATTTTACCCGGTTCGTTCTCGGCTCATAGTGGATCAATTTGACTGAAATTTTCAGCAAATTACCTTTACACTATCTAGTTTTTAACTATTATAGCGAGAACTGCCATCTCTTTATCTTATCTCCAATAATGTACCTTTAATCTTATCTAATGCCATTTTTTGTATTCTGCAGTTATTTTGAAACTCGCGTTTGTACATAACAATTATATCGTGATTCAAAAAGACTGTATTTCTAGTAGAAAACCTGATTTCATTTTAACATCAAATTTAACGTGATTCATCATAGGAGTTCTATTTTAGTAGGCACTAGTTATAAAAAAAAACAACACCAAAGTACACAATTTTATCGTAGCATCAAATATTTACAGGTGAAAACTAAAAGGTTGGTTATTTTGTTTACATTATATATGTAGGTATATTCTACCACCTGTTCTATATACCACATCTATCACTGCACGTGCATTACGTTTACATGGTAACCTCTTTCATCTTTATTATCCCGCGTGTGTATTAGAATAAACAAAGATAGACTTGGTTGTAAATATAACATTTCAATACGAATGTTCTCAAACCAGATATACCTATAATATTATCATATCAAGGAATTTGAATCGACAAAACAGTAGAAATGAAATGGGGTTTAACGTCCTACTGTTCTGCTCCCGGTTGAGCTAATGAAGACGGGCATACGCCATACAGTGTGCTATGAGGAAAATTTTGCCCGGAAAGCGGCACAACGGCCGACTCTTATATCGAATTACACTGCCAAGGGTTATTTTACAAACACAACAATACAACGGGATGAAATAAAATGGGGTTTAACGTCCTACTGTTGTGCTCCGACTGGACTAATGAAGACGGACATACGCCATGCGGTGTGCTATGAGAGAAATTTTGCTTCCCGGACAGCGGCACTACGGCCTACGTTCTCTTATATCGAATTCCATCTGTCAAGGGATCTTTTACGTGCACGCCAATGTGTACACAGGACCTCGATTTTTTCTTCCCATCCGGGTCCTGCGCAACTGACAAGAAGGAACCACGTCGGAAAATCCCGATGAACTTTTTCAGACAACGTTAGAGAGCCAGCGTCTTACTCACTGAGCCACCGTGGCTCCTACACCGAAATGGAATAATATCGGGGATGCTTTTCGACATTTTGAGACTGCTATTCGTTAAATCATCTTTTCCGCCACTACCTATCTGAATCAAAAAAATGACCAAAATGCAATTCTTCGGATGAAGATAAGTTCCACTTTGTCTTCTCTTGTCCACGTTATTCGGCTATCATAATCGAACTATTAAATTCATTAAAGGTATTCACAGAAACTATTAATCTATATTTAATTTTAAATGACTCTACAGATCTTTCGAACACGTCCAATATCATGATTTTTAAAGCAGTCCATTATTCTATTAAAAGTACCAAAAGGTTTTGATTCGCTTTTACATATTGTTGTATTATATCAAATAATTGCATCAACTATATTTCGTATATATCATTTCCACATGGAACTGTTTATATGTTCGGTTTTATAATTTATTATATTTAATCTTATTTTTATGTGTATGTTTATATTTATCGTTTATTATTTTCTGTATCCCTGGGAAAGAACTTATATAGGCTTTGCCTGTTGTTCAATCCTTTTCAAATGAATAAAATATTGTTTAAACTAAACTAAATTCCAACTGCCAAGGGTGCCTATGCCGACAATACAATAGAATATAATGGAACGACATGGGGGATTTTTAAAGTCTCGATTATCCATTTTATCATTATATTGTTAAATCTCGCCGGTGTTCAAATCCATATACATCTCGACACACACTAGGTAATTTCGGGACTAACATATGGATCAATTTAATTTCAATAATTCGCATGGGCGTAGATGATTTTAACAGTTGACCTCAGGAAAACCCACGAGGTTTGACAGGCGCGAGACTATAGAATCCTAGTCGAAACGTCGTCCAGTAATGAACAGTAACCGTTTTCCATAGAATTGCGACCTGGGTAGCTTTATTAAAGAGGGGGGTTGGGTGGCCGAATGGTTAGCGCGTGCGCGCTGTATCATAAGGTTTGTCATGGAGTCACTAATAAAGACCCCTACGCGCAAGCCAAGTATTGAAATAAAGTTCAACCATGTGTTACGCCAGAAATGACCTAGTTTGTGTCGAGTTGACGTTAAACCCCATTTCCCTCACCCTCTCCTGAGTACCTTTATTAAAGTAACAGTAATATGATAGCCCTTATGAATAATGCACGTGTTATTATCGTTATAGATGCATTTTACATATGGATTAAACAAACACATATTTATCATGTAAACATATGGCTGACATAAATGGACAACTAATTATATTACATGTAACATATCATATATCAATAATACTTATTTGTACATCTACACACGTATTATACTTATAGATACATGTACATATCTCTTAATTTAGTATACAAATATGTCTTAGGAACCATTTGTGTACGATACCACTAAATGCATATTTCTTTATTTAGTATAAAAATATGACTCAAACAGGACTTAGGAACCATTTGTGTACGATACCCCCTAGGTAGGATTGGAATGGAGAGAGAGAGAGAGAGAGAGAGAGAGAGATATCTTGTAATGCCGTACTCGTCAGGACATATACACAGCATAAGACCAACATTATTCGGTCATAGTCTCACTAAGGGGACATTTCAGAGGGAGGGAGATCTTCTAATTCCGCTCCTGTGGCGAAGTTTTTAGGTAAAAATTGTCTGCGATATCCCCATTGGTAGACACGGACTCAACCCCCATGAACGCACGTTGTGGTTGGAAGTTTACATTACTCTGTGTTATGTAGGGGATCGAAACTCTCTGCCTCTTGAGTTGACAAACCTTATATTATGATCTAAGGCGAGCGCGTTAGACTGTTCTACTACCATACACCCTAGGCCGTGTGAACTTCTCAGTTTGAGAAACGATATCGGGGTATTCTATAAGTAAATATCATACACTATTTCATGCACGACACATGTCAGAAAAAGAAACCACCGGGTGGCATAGGTCATCAGCCCAGCGATTTATATACATAAATACAGCAAAACCTGCATTGACCGAGAAAGTTCATCCAGATTTTCCGGCGTGGTTCCCCCTTGTCAGTGATGCAGGACGGAGGGCCTGACAAGGACAGCTGTCTAGTCGTTCGGATGGAACGAAAAACCGAGGTCCCGTGTACACATAGACGAGCACGTAAAAGATTCCTCGACAGTTCGAATTCGATATAAGAGTAGGTCGTAGTACCGCTGTCCGGCCAAAGTTTCCCTCATTCATAGCACACTGTATGGCGTATGCCCGTCTTCATTAGCCCAGTTCGGAGCAGAACAGTAGGGCGCTAAACCCCATTTCATTTCATTCCATTATAGCAAAACTTTGTTAGCCTAGCAAGTTATATACAGAGCATATGAACAGAATGCGATCGAAGCTTACCATATACAAATAAAACAGTGTTCTTAAATCAACACGTGCTTATAGCCAGTCCTATAGTTTTCAGAATATTTTATAATAAGCCTTACCTGTTTGTTAATTAAAAAAAAACCACTCATCAGCGATCACGAAATTTCCAAATGGTTCGGGCAGTCACTCCTGAGTACGGGATGGTTCACTTATAGATGCCACCGATACATGAATTAATATGCAACCGTTACACGGCAGTCAGCTGATCTGTATGTCTGCTAAACCTTGTTAGATCATTAACACGTATCCAATTATCTTGAAATAGTAGACAGAAGCAGCACTCAGACGTTCTGTTGACATAGAAACATGTGCAAGGATTGTCTTCACGAGACGTTCTCTATCAAAGAGAACTAAAACCGTTAAGTAAACCTCTATGCCGTTACGGTTAAGACATTATTTAAGACTGTCTCCGGTTAGTCTGTAACGATGAAGTAAAAACTCACTGAATACCGTAACAGTTTAAACAATGTTTAACTTTTGATTTACATTGTTCACAGAGTTGACTCCCCTTGGTTTTGTTTAAAAGCTAAAATTTGACTTCACTTCACCGTGGATACTTAGCGAAATAAAGAAAAAATATTCCGGATTGTTATTCACCGCCCGAACTATAGATGTTAATAAAACGAAATGATACGCTGACCGACTCGCAAAATGATTTATATATAACTTCCAATACCAGCTTGATCGCTGATGGTGGGAGTTAAGAACAGAAATAGCCAGAACTCAACAAGTAAACAAGCTGACTCCTATCAACCGATAAATACCACTGGTATATACATGTGTTCCTCCATCCATTTAATATCATCATCTACACTGCTTCCACTAATCTCGTGCGCTATGACGCCATACGTTCCTTTAGTCCGCAGACGTGTCTTCCAAATCGCACACTTTTCCTGGAATTCCAGATCTCACGCTTCTAAATGGAATGTTATAGAGACAATGTACAAGAGGCAGCGTTGCATGAAATACTAGCTACATTCATACACTCAATTGATGGCCGGTACGATTAAATGTAGAAATATAACGGTAAATACATTCCGATGCTCTATCAACAACACACAAGGCAGATCTGATAGTTTATATACACACAGAGCGTCTATTCTATCCGTGAAACAAATTGTAATAAAATTGCGGTTACGGTTTCTATTAAGTGATTATTACTTGCGGTTTGATATTCATGTGCACGTATTCAATTACAGGTTTTTACATATGTTTATAATTTATGGTAATACAGAGTTCTCTATGCAGAGCCTTGTAAAAGATATGGTCTTTTCATTCACAGTTAAAACGCGTGTTCTACAGTAGTATTTGTGTATATCGAAAACGGCAATATCGATTAATGGTTTGAGATTGAAATAAGGAATTTTCAAGAGTCTTTTCATTCATAGTTAGAACGCATGTGCTATACATGTAGATGGTGCATTAGTGTTAAATGGAGTAAGAATGAATTATGATATCAAAGAAAAGCACGTGTTGAAATGAAATGAAATGAAATGGGGTTTAACGTCCTACTGTTCTGCTCCGAACTGGGCTAATGAAGCCGGGCATACGCCATACAATGTGCTTTGAGGGCAATTTTGCCTGGACAGTGGCACTACGGCCTACTCTTATATCGAATTCCAACTGTCAAGGGATTTTTACGTGCACGCCAATGTGTACACGGGACCTCGTTTTTTCGTCCCATCCGAACGACTAGACAGCTGTCCTTGTTAGGCTCTCCGTCCTGCATCACTGACAAGTGGGATGTAGGTAAGAAGTTGTATCTGTGTTAATTGGAGGAAGAATGAATTATAATATCAAAGAAAAGTAAAGTGTTTATTTTAATGCATCCATTGAAAGGTAATGAATTTTAAATTCATGAACACGTGTGTAGGCGTGGTCTGAATCTGTTGCGTGGTGAGAATGGAGAATTAGATTTTAGTATACCACCCTATTTAGAGAGATTTTATTTTACCGACTCCCTTATTTGGCAGTGCACGTAACATAACAGTTGGCTGTTTAAATTCGAGAAAGCGTATGCGGAAACGCCGCTGCCTTAGTTAAATTCCCCCATATCAGGCTTAATGATGTATGGTTGGTGCAGAAAAGTAGTATGCCTTTCCACTTCATATTCGAGTTACACTTAGTGCGTACGTTTTAGAGAAAGGGGAAATTTGTCTTTTTAATTCGAAAGAATTGAGATATTTCCAGATAACAAATAAACGGTCAACATTTATTATAAGAACTCTTTCATATCTCGCCTTGATAAAAACTTCTTATATAGATCATATCTTATGCAAATGTTATTTCAAAATGAAACAATACATTTTCCGTATACCATCTACTTAAGGAATCTATAATTCATTCTAATGGTGCGAATATAGAACTCAGTGACTCTTAATACACGATAATTAAAGGTCAAGGCGAGGTCAAAGTATAATATACTACGGTATTTATTGGTCATTAGCATATATAGTCTTCGATTAAATCGGCAATGTCCAACCTTCTTCTAGGTATTTGGCCATTATATAGGTTTTAAAAAGCAATATATAAACTCTAGAGATCTGCGATATAACCAAATTTGAAAATGGGACTCGGACCTCTGATTAAATTAAATGAAAAGAAATCAAATGGACTTTATTAATGTCTTGCTGTTCTGCACCGACGGGGCTAATGAATTCCAACTGTCAAGGGTTATTTAACGTGCACGCTAATGTGTACACAGAACCTCGGTTTTTGGGGTCTCAGACGAACGACTGGACACTGTTCCTTGCCAGACTCTCTATCATTCCCACTAACAAGGGGACACGACTCCGGAAAATTGTGTTGGGCGGCTTGTTCGGCCTACACCGGAAGCGAACCCGAGACCTCCTATGGTTAGCGAGTCAGTGTCTTAATCAGCCACCACTAATTAATTTGATTAAGATACGTGTATATCGATTAAGTCTGTACACGCGAATGCACTTTGTCTATTTATAGCAATTCTTTTTTTATTTCACCTTTTGGGAAATTTTGTTGACTTTTTATCCTAGAATTGAGAAAAGTGTTTGAATTTATATTTTCTGTCAGGTTTTGGTGGATATTTATGATTTGGGAATTCGATGAAGAGTTGACCGCTCTCTGGGCCAAATTCCCATATAAACCACATTTGGCGTATAGAATTTATAAATTATCAAGCAAAAGCAAACGATGAGAAACTACTAATGTTTTGTTCAAAAAAAAACCACCCTCAAATTATCTGCTCTCTTTAAATAAAAGATCTTAAAAACCTTCATGTATGTCAGCCATCCAACGTGAAAACATGAAACAAGCATCTACAAAACAAATTATAGTACTGATAATTCTTGAAGTAAAAAAAAACCCTAATGCTTATTTCATTATTTCAAATATCATCAAATAACTAGCTTTTTTTTAAAAGATCATATAAACCTCCACGTCCGTTTTATGTTTGATGTGGAGAACTATGATAAGCATGAAACATAAATTAAATCAAGATACCTTTTGATATAAATATGTTCTTTTAATGCGTGGCGATGATTTTTTTTCGGTAAATCTTGCGGAACTCTTTTTTTGCTGTTCGCTTTAATTTGAAAGTACTGTTTGACTTTTTTTTAAAAAAAAAATAGATTTATCAAAAACTGATATACATGAAAGATAACTGAAACTTTATTGTCCTGTCAGAAAGCACAGACATGTTTGAAATGTTTGCCATGCTTTCATTATTTTTTTTTTGATCGGTGAGATAAAGAGAAACTGATTGATGAAAACTAATTTAATTAGAATCAACCAGAAAATTAAGTAGCTTTTAACTATCATCAAGTTACGTTGGGTTTTGTAATAACGAAACTATTAATCCAAATAAAAAGAACGAGGGTGGGTGGGGTGGGGTGTGTTGATGTTGAGAGAGAAAGAGAAATGGGGTTTAACGTCCACTCGACACAAACTAGGTCATTTCGGGACTAACATATGGTTTTTAATTTTATTTCAATAATTCGCTTGCGCGTAGGGGTCTTTAGCAGTGGGAGGAAACCGGACTACCTGGAGAAAACCCACGAGATTGGACAGGCGACCCTACTCCTTGTCACGTACAACCGGGGATTCGAAACCACGCCAGTTGACTCAATGACAGGCTTTATGATACGTGCTAACCATTCGGCCATCCAAACCCCCGTGTTGATGTTGATGTGAGGTGGTGTGTTTTGGGAGAATCCAGTTCCAAATAGAGCGAACGAGAGTCGGATGGAGAGAGAGAGAGAGAGAGAAATGGGGTTTAACGTCCACTCGACACAAACTAGGTCATTTCGAGACTAACATATGGTTTAATTTTATTTACATAATTCGCTTGCGCGTAGGGCTCTTTAGCAGTGGGAGGAAACCGGAGGACTCGGAGAAAACCCACGAGGTTGGACAGGCGACCCAACTCCTTGCCACGTACAACCGGGGATTCGAAACCACGCCAGTCGACTCAATGACAGACTTTATGATACAGCGCGCGCACGCTAACCATTCAGCCATCCAACCCCCTGAGAGTCGGATGGTTATGGTCTTATTAGGTATGGCTTTTTTATATCATTCTTGTTGGTTTTTGGTAGTTTTTCTTCGTTCCCTTTTCTGAGTGGGTTTGTGTGTGGGTGGGGGGGATTATTTTTTTAGAGTTTTTCGGCTTGTTTTGCCTTTTTTGTTTTGTTAAGGGGAGGGATTTTTTTTTTTATTCCTTTTCTTCCTTGTTTTTTTTTTTTATTTCATTACGCATGGGTATTTCTTATTAGTATGTTATTTTGTTTTTTAGTTTCGGGTTTAATATTTTTAGAGGGGGCGGGGGATCTATCCAAATGCTATGGAAGTGAGTTTGCTTATTTCAGATCTTAAAAGGTGTTTGGGGAGCCACAGTGGCTAGGTGGTTAAGACGCTGGCTCGCTAGCCTGGAGGTCGGGTGTTCGATCCCTGCATTGGCCGAGAAAGTTCATCCTGATTTTCCGACGTGGTTTCCCCTTGTCAGTGGTGCAGAACGGAGGGCCTGACAAGGACAGCTGTCTAGTCCTTCGGATGAGACGAAAACCCGAGGTCCCATGTATACATTAGAATGCACGTAAAAGATCCCTTGGCAGTTGGAATTCGATATATTTCCCTCATAGCACACTGTATGGCGTATGCCCGTCTTCATTAGCCCAGTATAGGAGCAGAACAGTAAGACGTTAAACCCCATTTCATTTTATTTCATTTAAAAGGTGTTACTTATATATGGTACAACAAAAACTTAATTTACTGTAATGCAAACTAATAAAAATAATAATGAGCTCATTAAGAGTATTTTGTCTCAAAGAGATGCGATAAAAATATATTTTTCTTATCAATAATGTCAAAATTTTTAACTAGTTAGAAAAATAAAACCATAGATGTAACAGTTTAAATGTCATAAACGATTTATTTATTTATACCTTTTGGTCTCTGGTAGATGTAGGTTCCCATCTGTTTTATGGCGGGAAAGATAATCACAAGGGTATATCAGATTTAAGTCCAGGTTTTTATCAGATTATGTGCTATAAACACCTATAGTATATAGTCGCGGTTATCATATATAAAAACTATTAACTCCTACATTGATAGTAATGATTATTAGGTCGTGTTTCTACACTAAATATATGTATATACCACAGTGATTATCTCTCTCCCCCCCCCCCCATATAAAAGATGGAAACCTGGGTCTTCATTATCAATTTTCGGAAATGACGTCACCTATTAAAAACATATACCTTCTAGGTTTATTATACAGCACACTTTAATAGTTAATATCTACTCAAACGACTTACATGCAATTCTCACAGTATAAGGATTTTGTCAATTCCGGAAATGACGTAACTATTACTATCTTACGCTGTAAAGGTTTGGAATTTAGTAATGTTTAAAGATACATTATGGGAGATTATTAAAGAGATCTTTAAAGAGCTGGCAGTTCTAATTATACTAGTTACAAACTAGATACTGTAAAGAATGTAAAGAGAGAGAGAGAGAGAGAAATGGGGTTTAACGTCCACTCGACACAAACTAGGTCATTTCGGGACTAACATATGGTTCAATTTTATTTACATAAATCGCTTGCGCGTAGGGGTCTTTAGCAGTGGGAGGAAACCGGAGTACCCGGAGAAAACCCACGAGGTTGGACAGGCGACCCTATTCCTTGACACGTACAACCAGGGATTCGAAACCACGCCAGTCGACTCAATGACAGACTTTATGATACAGCGCGCGCACGCTAACCATTCAGCCATCCAACCCCCTGTAAAGAATGTAAAGGGAATTTGCTGAAAATATCAGTCAAATTGATCCATCAGAACCGAGAATTCAGCTATTGAATTTTGGGCCTAGCTTTGATCATCATTACTAAAGTCGGTACGATAAAATACATAGTCTCGATTATTCGGTACGATAAAATACATAGTCTCGATTATTTATTTCTTGATTTAATCATAAATGAGAGTTGAGCAGTAGATCGGATCCTAATCCATTAAATATCGCAGGCTTGAGAAGACATCGGGAGTTGGTTATGGTCTGGATGAGGATATTTAATGTCTAATTAATAATTTAGATAACATTTCAGGCCCAACGGACGACCTGCAATAGGCAGATTTAGCTCTTGCATAATGTATGTTTAATAACCAAAGGGCCCAGAGCTACCTAGTCCATCCCTCTCCGTAACAGTACATTGTTAAATCCGTTGTACCATTTTCTCCACATTATTATATAAATATTGTATACTGTCTATAAACAAACAGACACTTTGTCTACATACAGGAAGGAACCACGTCAATAGACTGCACGTGGACTATTGTATTTTTGGCGGGAAATCTATTGCCTCTATTATAAAAGGGTGTTGTCTCCATTTAGCAAAAAAATATCTCGACAACAACCCAAGAATAGAAAGCAAGTAATAACTCACAACTTGCCAAAATAAATCAGAAGCTTTTTATTTTATTTTTCGAGCCTGCGGAGTTATTTAGAGGGGAATATCTTATGATAAGAATAAACATACACATTGAAATATAAGTGTATTGAAGTAGGGTTTGGGTTATGTGTTGATATTGGAAGCGAATTATTTTTAACCTTTCAGTATAGCACCTTCTGTTGCGTTTCAGCTGGTATAACTCCTGTACACTGACGTCACTATAATGTTGAATTTTGAGCCGCGGTGGCTCAGTAAGTAAAAGGTCCAGCTCTGGATCCCGGTTGTGGTCGAGAAAGTTCTTCTGAATTTTTCGCTTTGTTCCCCTTTGTCAGTGGTGCAGGACACTCGTTCGGATGGGACGAAAAACAAAGGTCCCATGTACACATTGGCGTTCTGGTAGAAGAACCCTTGTCATTTGGAATTCGATATAAGTGTATGTCCTGGCAAATTTCCCCTCATTGCACACTGCATGACGTATGCCCGTCTTCATTATCCCAGTCGGAGCAGAACCGTAGGCCATTAAACTCATTTCATTTTATTTCATAAGATTGAATACCATGAAGATATATGTAGTTTTGGGTATTGTTCAAGAAAACAAACACATCCATTTTCCCGTTCTTTCTTATCCGGGCCGACGGGGGGGGGGGGGGGTCCTACTTTAACAATTTTTGTTGAACTGCTTCACTTAGCATATGTAGCACGGTTGTCGTGCAATAAGAGGAAAATACCCGATTTCAGAAATGCGAGGGTTGGTGTATTACTAAACCTAACATTTTTTGTTGTACAATTTCGTTATTAATTTAATGTCAGTAGTTATTTCGTTTCGTTTTGTTTTGCCAATTTCATTATTGTATAGTCCAACTAAAATTAAACTTAAAACGGAAAGACACTGTCACCATAATGCACTTGCGCCTTCAACTAAGGAAACGGAATCAATTATGCGCGACGAACCCCTTGTTTGGCTCCTCTCGCAAGTTTCCCAGGAAACAACTGTCTGCGATATCACCCTAGATGGAAGTAGACGTTAAGTTCCACTGAATGACTGGCTGGCTGACACCATTGTACTATTGAACTTAAGTTGATAACGTTATTTCGGTTCGTTTATTTTACACACTCCATAGTTGTACAAAATTTAACTTCTGTAAAAAATCTTATGACTCTCTACACGTGTTGGTATGTATGTGAATTAGATTATCGTGGTGTTCAATTGTAACTCGAGCTAAAATAGTAAGTAACTACAGGGTTTTAAATAATAAACTTTATCTTGACATGTTTAATAAACTAATACCAATTATTACCTTATGTTACATCTCATCAAAACAAAATAGATTCTAATATCATTCAAGTACCTACTAGTACTACAATAATGAGAAGTGGTGTGAGGTCTTTAAGAGGGGAGTTGGATGGCCGACTGGGTAAGGTCTGTCATTAAGTCAACTGGCGTGGTTTCGATTCAGCGCTGGTGGGTTTTCTACGAGTCCTCTGGTTTCCCCCCACTGCTAAAGACCGCTACGCGAATTATTGATATAAAATTGAACCATATGTTAGTCCCGAAATGTGTCGAGTGGACGTTAAACCCCATTTCTCGCTCTATATATAAATAAAATATTGTATAAAAACAAACCTACTATCGAATTCCAACTGTCATGTTTTCTTTTACGTCTACACCAATGCGGATCACAATTTTTCGTCCCATCCCAACGACTCTGCATGTCTTAAAGTAATAACTTCAATAACTAGGTCATTTCGGGACTAACATATGTTTCAATTTTATTTCAATAATTAGCATGCGCGTAGAGGTCATTAGCATATGAGAAAACCCACAAGGTTGGACAGGCGGCCCTATTCCTTGTCACGTACAACCGAAGAATCAAAACCACGCCAATTGCCTCAATGACAAACCTTATGATCCAACGCGCACGCGCTAACCATTCGGCCATTCACCCCCACCCCCACCCCCGCGAAGGTGATAACGTTTACAGGATAAAACAAAACTAATAAAACAAATACGATAAGAGTTCAGACATTGAACAACATACTTGATGAAAATATTTCAAAGGTGTATAATTTATTCTTTACTGGCTACCAGTTTGTGTTATCATGTCTAAAGTTTCCAAAATATCCGCCATATCGGTGCTCGACATCAAACAGAACTCATCTAGATAAACACTGAACCATGCAAAATATATACACAATCAATGAGATAGTGGACGATACATCAAAGCTATCTATATTGGATGTACACTTGAGTGGTTTTACATTAGTAAGAATAGCATGAAACTCATAGTTCTTCCTGATAACAGAATAGATTTTTACTGGTAAATAACTAGTATATTATACCTACAAATAGTTAGTTTACTCAGGGATATAAAATTCATACTTTCATATTCGATCACATTGTTATTATCTTTGAACATTGGATGGATAGTTTCAGGGTGCAGTTTCTTTAATATCATTAGTGATTCCTATGCAAAGGTGAGAAGGAGAGAAATAGGGTTTAACGTCCACCCCACACAAAGAAGGTCATTTCGCGGGTAACATATGGTTCAATTTTATTTTAATAATTTGGGGGAGGGAGGGGGGGCGAATGGTTAGTACGTGCGCGCTGTATCATAATTTCTGTCATTGAGTCAACTGGCGTGGACGTGACAAGGAGTAGGGTCGCCTGTTCAACCTCGCGGGTTTTCTCCGGGTCCTCCGGTTTTCCTCCCACTGCTAAAGACCCCTACGCGCTAGCGAATTATTGAAATAAAATTGAACTATATGTTAGTCTCAAAATGACCTAGTTTATGTCGTGAGGGCGTTAAACCCCATATCTCTCTCTCTTTCTCTCTCTCTCTCTCTCTCTCTCTCTCTCCTGGTATCTATAGACCATACCACGTGTAATAATATCTCCTGGTATCTATAGACTATAGACAATATACCACGTGTAATAATAGTTACTAAATCATTGTTTTATAACACAATACAATCTAACCTTTCAACCAACGGGTTAACAAATGTTTCCTAAGAACCTTGCATAGGGCGGACGAAAAAAGAAAATTGTTCATCACCTCCCCATCCCTTCTCTTCTGATAACGGGGCCATTTGTATTTCAATCGTACGTGTAGTTTCTGGGAATGGTGATAAGTAGACGCTAACTGATCCACTACAGGGGTATAATATTCCATTTGCCCAATAAATATTGAGGGAAAAGGCACAGTGTGAGAAAGAAAAGGTAAACGCCATAAAAAAAATGTTCTCTTTAACTCTTTGAAAAAAAGTTCTCCATCATTAGACTTTGACAACGAATATTATTTTCGTTTTGTAGGATATTATTTTCCTTATTTTGATAGCGGGGAGGGGGAGGGGCGGGCGGGGGAGTAGTGTCTAGTGTCAGCTATGAGAAAAGATATTGTCACCACTTTATAAACATAAAAACATTTCTCCGTCCTTCGACTATGACAACGGATATTATTTTCCATACATGTATTTGGATGGGGGGCGTGTGAAGAGGTGGGGGGATGAGGGTAGTGTCGGCTGTGAGGAAGTATATTGTCATCTTTTTATAAAATATAATAAAAATATTTCATCTATGAATGAGGAAGGATATTTTTCTACAATACTTGGTCTGAGGAAGCATATTTTCTGACTTAGTTGTGAGGTGAGGAAGAAAGGCGCGGGTCACAGGGATGTGAGGAAGAACAGGAAGTATATTGAGTAAAAAAGATACACTGTGGAATTATATATATCCCTGGATCCACAACGCTACCTTTCAGAAGCTCCAAAGACAGCTCCTTTGTAAGTATAAAGATTCTAGTCGTTCGGGATCGGTGGAAACCCGAAGCGTAACCATCTCGTACTCGAACTATACAAATCGTCTTCGATCAACTGATATTTCATCGAAGTTAATGAAAGTGTGAATACGGCTTTAAGATCTGTTAAGCGAAATATTTGTTTTCCTAAATGGTTTCGATTTGTGCACCCTTTAGACACAGGATAACTCGGTTTTCCGAATGTTTCCGTTTAAAACAAAGTGTATACGAATCAGTTTACCAAGATGATAGACATTTCGTGATTACATAGTAACGAATCCTCTTTTTCGTATGTTTTTTTTTTCATGCAAATTCTTTCAGGATTCTTTTTACCTAGTCCATTAAATTTTAAGAAGACATTATTGGCATTTCTGTCTGTTATTTACTGGTTTATTTTCTCGTTATCTCAAATGTCATGAAGAGATCGTGACAGGAGTAAGTGCGTACTTAAAATGCTAAAAGGGAACCATTTAATTAGTACGGAAGTGGGTTCGACAATGTTTGCTCCCGATCTCCACCAACCAAGTATACAGATGTACAACAGAGATTGTTACGAATTTGATCGCGGTTCCCTTTGTCAGTCAGTGGTGCAGGACGGAGGCTTGACAAGAACAGTGTCTAGTCGTTAGGATAGGACGAGAAATTGGTATGTATGTAAAGAACCCTTGGCATTTTGAATTCGCAATCAGAGTAGTCCGTAGCGCCGCTGTCCGAGCCAAATTTTCCTTAAGGCACACTGTATGGCGCGTACACGTTTCATTAGTACAGTCGGCGCAGATAAGTAGAACGTTAGATCCCATTTCATTTCATAATGACTACTTTGTGATGAGATATATTTCAATTAACATTTACTTTATTTTTATTTGTCTTTGTCACATACCAGCGCGGAAGCGAAACCAGTTCAATGTGTGAACCAGTTTGCAATATAGGTAGTGACGGATGCTGTACACGAGATAGGGTATGCTTTGCTCATTCTAGAATAGTTAAAGGGACATTATGGGAGATAAGATAAAGAGTTGACTGTTCTCGCTATAATAGTTGAAATGTGCAGAAGATTTCGGTCAAATTGCTTCACTCTGAACCTAGATATTAGCGATTCAATTTTAGGATAGCCTCGATCGTCATTACTACCGTTGTTAAGATAATAAACAAGTCTCAATTATCCATTTTTACGGTTATTTCATCCACCACAAAACGTATTTAAATCCATTAAATAGAGTTGATTATGGTCTTAGTATATTAATTAATGTTTAATTAATAATTTATATAACGTTTAAAGTAGCTAAGTCCGTAACTCAATATCATCCAAAATCTTCGACATTGAAAACACGAATTTTTTTGCAATTTAAATCAGCATTGGTGTTATGGTCTTACCTGGAAAAGATGTGCTTCTTATATCCAATATTTAAGACAAAATAAACATTTTACCATTGGTACACGAATCGTGTACCATAATGCGTTTCAGCGCCATTTGTAACAAGTTGCTCAAAGAATGAGGCTAGACATATTCCACAAGTCATGTCAAACGGTGATGCCATATTCTTATTTGGAGAGCATGCGCAATATATACTATCGGTGTTGAGACTTCTGGCGTATTTCGCCGAACATAACTGATGACTATTCACAGTAAAACGGAAACGATTGAATGTAAATAGTTTATATAAATTTATATTACATTATTATATGTGTTGCGACCCATTTTTGCCAATTTCTAGGCCCAAAATATTAGCGATTTAGCTCCTTTTAAGGTCTAAAGAAAGACCTGCAAGTGGCAGATTTAGTTGTTACATAAAGCCTGTTTAATACCTCTTCTCATAACACGGTTGTCGAGCAATAGGGCATTGACCTCACGACTAGAATGTCCCGAGATTGAATTCCGACGCGAACCATTTGCCCAACCGGGACTATACTATAAAACGTTAGACTTTTTAAGAGAGAAAAACTTAATTGTATATCTGATTAGGGGTTTGATATTTTACATATTTATCCATAAAGTCTGTGAAATTTGTTTTTATTTTATATTTACTGGGATATCTTTTTATTTATGTATATATTTTGTGATTATTGTTTATAGTTTGTCTCAAGTAAAATCACCATATGTTTAGCGCAATATAGCCCCGTTGTAGCTGACATTCTTTAAAACTCATTCATTCATTCGTTCATTCGTGAACTCCTTTCACGCCATGGTCTCATTTGTGAGCGTTGTTCGCAAAAAAATAAAAGGTTATCCCAAAATATTGCTAAAAGCTGATTTTATATTTCAATTTTCTTTTCAAATTACACCTACATTTTTGTCGTATACTTTTAAACTATACATTATATGGTGTGGACCACTATAATTTTATATTTTTGCTGTGTTCGGATTAGTAATTTTTATTTTTAGTTTAGCAGAAGCCATGTTATGGTTGTTGAGAGAGAGAGAAATGGGGTTTAACGTCCACTCGACACAAACTAGGTCATTTCGGGACTAACATATGGTTTAATTTTATTTCAATAATTCGCTTGCGCTTAGGGTTCTTTAGCAGTGGGAGGAAACCGGATGAAACCCACGAGGTTGGACAGGCAACCCTACTCCTTGCCACGTACAACCGGGGATTCGAAACCATGCCAGTCGACTCAATGACAGACTTTATGATACAGAGCGCGCACGCTAACCATTCAGCCATCCAACCCCCCTAAGGTTGTTGAGGTTACGACCTTCAGACAATGTGTTGATGTTATCACGTGTATGTAGATTGTCTGTACTCTATAGATCTATCAACATTTCAGATTAGGTGTAAGGGTTACACACCTAGTTCAAACAGTAGTTGCTTCGTGTAAACTATCCAAAATAGTGATCGCTCTTTCTGGAATGCCTGATGTCACTTATTCTTTGCCTTTGATACTTGTTTTCATTTCAAAATTCCACAAAGCTAATACTTTTTATATGCTGATGATTTCAAGCAATTGGTTTTTAACAATTAGGTTGACATGTGACCCCTAGGCAGGTATGCTTATCGTTTCAAGATTTTCCGACAGGCATTTTCATTTACCTTAATAATCCAGTACAGTGAAATCTCTCACAGCGACTACCTCAATATAACGAACCAGTCACGTGTACAACCCTATTTCAAACAACCATTCTGATATAAATTTAAAAACGAATAATCTTTTTTAAAATAAATTTTTTATACTCGATTATCCTTGAGAGAGAGAGAGAGAGAGAGAGAGAGAGAAATGGGGTTTAACGTCCACTCGACACAAACTAGGTCATTTCGGGACTAACATATGGTTTTAAATTTTATTTCAATAATTCGCTTGCGCATAGGGGTCTTTAGCAGTGGGAGGAAACCGGAGGACCCGGAGAAAACCCACGAGGTTGGACAGGCGACCATACTTCTTGTCACGTACAACCGGGGATTCGAAACCACCCCAGTCGACTCAATGACAGACTTTATGATACAGCGCGCGCACGCTAACCATTCAGCCATCCAACCCCCCCGGTTATCCTTGAACAGGAATAGGAGAATTGTATTCACGAGTTCTCATCATACAGTTCCACTATCAATAGCGACGAATTATCCTCACAGGAGTAATACTACGACTCATATCACTGACATAGAGAGAAAGGGTGGATCATTAGCAGTGGGAGAAAACGGAGGACCCGGAGGAAACCCACAGGGTTAGACAGGCGACCCTACTGGTTGTCACATACAAGCGATGAATCGGGGAATCAATGACAGAACTTTGATCTACACCAATCTTAATTTGACATAGAAAATGCCGTTCCGTCCTGCACGAGTATGTTGACGTTTCAAAGAAAGTGCAAACCAAATCTTGCTAAAGTAGAAATGAGGTTCAACGTCGACTCGACACAGACTAGGTCATTTCAGGACTAATATATAGATTCATTTTATTTCAATAATTCGATTGCGCATAGGACTCTCTTAGCAGTGGGAGGAAACCGGCGGACCCTGAGAAAACCCACGAAGTTGGACTTGCTAAAAAAAAGGTTTTGACTTGTTGTATCTGTTCCCATCTGTTCTTTAATACCGTTTATCTGAGATTTTCATACACGGAAGTTCTTCCCGATCATATGTTTGGGTGTGAACCCACTAAAAACTTATAACATCTCTCAGAACGGATACTGGATTATCTTCTACGCATGTATGGGATGGCTATAGTTTGAATCAGATATACGCAGAATGGCACAAGACAGACAGGAATGTGTTTGTTTTATCTTTGAAAATATTAGATAATGTATGAAATATTACAGCATGGTATACATAAATAAATAAATAAACTGCTTACGTCAAGATTCATTAATAATGGCATTGTAACTACATTATTCCCAGATGGTAATCTCCCGGAAACACGTGACCCAAAGACCTATATTACAGCTGCGCGAACCAGAGCCTCGCACCAGATGCTGTCGGTTTATTTGGATATGTGTTTTACGACATCAAAAAACATTTTAAAAAAGTTTTTTTTTACATTTAAACATCTGTTAGTTGTAAGACATACACGTGCCGCTTGTCTTGTAATTTTTACTACTGAAAAAACACATTAACAACAAATGAAACACTTCCGTTACATTTCACGCATTTTTATTCACATTCTTTATATGGTTGATTAAAAGGGGCATTAGGTAAGATTAGATAAAGAGCTGACAGTTCTCACTATAATAGTTGAAACATAGATAATGACAAAAAAAAATATGTTACAAATTTCAGTCATATTGCTTCACTCTGAGCCGAAGAATCGGCGATATAATTATATTCTGGCCTCTATTGTCATTTATACCATAACAGAACACAATTTTATGAGAAACAATCACTGGTTTTAATCTAAAAGCACGACGTTTCGACAAGTATCCTCTTATCGTTATCAAGCACAATGACATTTATACCGTTGTTACAATAATAAACAAAGTTTCGATTATCCACTTTTACGTTAACTCATCCATCAGAAAACGTATTCAAATCCAGTAAATATCACAGGCTAACGATGACGGTGTTTGTCCGTCTTAAACATACATTATGCAAGAGTTAAATATGCCTATTGAAGGTATTTCTTTAGGTATTGAATGTTATCTAAATTATTAATTATACATTAACTAACTTACTAAGACCAAACTCAACTCTAATAGATTTGAATACGTTTTGCGGTGGATGAAATAACCGTAAAAATGGATAATCGACACTTTGTTTAATATCGTAACAACTATAGTTATTAAATTAGTATCGCTCATATCTGGGTTCAGAGTGAGCCTATTTGACTGAAATATTTTTGAATAAACTCCTTTTCATTATCTATCTTTTTAACTATTATAGCGAGAACTGCTAGCTCTTTATCTAATCCTATTGCCCCTTTAATACGCGCGATCGGTGCAGAAAACTAAGACGGCAACACCCATTTCATTTCATTTCTAAAAAAAAGATTAAACAACTCCGTTCCGCGAGAAATAGATGACACTACTTAACGCTAAATAGGGCAGCAGATATTTTGAGAGTTAGATTTCAGAAATTGAACCAACTTGTTGTATAAGAAATGTAATTTATTGATAAACCATAGCGGCACTATCATTAATTTAATGGTTATCGTCGAGCAAATATCTATGAAGGGGCTTTTTTTCTTATCGCATAGTTTCTCATTTGGGAATAGGATGTCCAGATTACGATGTGGAAATAGATTTAACCTAGTTCAGTTATCGTGATCAGAATTGACCAAAATGGGGGGTTGGATGGCTGAATGGTTAGCGTGCGCGCGCTGTATCATAAAGTCTGTCATTGAGTCGACTGGCGTGGTTTCGAATCCCCGGTTGTACGTGACAAGGAGTAGGGTCGCCTGTCCAACCTCGTGGGTTTTCTCCGGGTCCTCCGGTTTCCTCCCACTGCTAAAGACCCCTATGCGCAAGCGAATTATTGAAATAAAATTAAACCATATGTTAGTCCCGAAATGACCTAGTTTGTGTCGAGTGGACGTTAAACCCAATTTCTCTCTCTCTCTCTCTCTCTCTCTATTGACCAAAATATATAAAAAGAGCTGAAACCAATTCTTGACTTATTCTACTGCCATTAATCAACGAGCCTCGGTGGATCAGTGAGACGCTGACTGCTTAACCTGTTGTCCCTGGTTCAGTGAGGCGCTGGTCCCCTAACCAGCTGATACCTGGATCAGTGAGGTTCTGGCTCCCTAAACAGCTGTCCCTGGATCAGTGGGACTATTGGTCCCTAATCATGTGCCCCTGGATGATCGATCCCGCTGTTGGCCAGAACAGTTCCTCTGGTTTTTCAGCGTGGTTGAAATTGTTGGTGATGCAGGACGAAATGGAATGGGCCTTAACGTCCTAATGTTCTGCTCCGGCTGGGCTAATGAAGACGGGCATACTGCACTATACAGTGTGCTACGTGGGAAATTTTGACCGGGCAGCGGCGCTACAGAATACTCTTATATCGAATTCCAACTGTCAAGGTATCTTTTACGTGCACGTCAATGTGTTCACGGGACATCGTTTTTTCGTTCCATCCAAACGACTAAATAGATGTCCTTGTCAGGCCCTCCATCCTACACCATGTATAGTAATTCGGATGGTACCAAAAACGACGGTTGGAGAATAAGTGGAAACGCCCCTTTCTGGGCAAACTTACCCTCATAGCACACTGCATGGCGTATTCTGATCTTTATAAACAGAAAAGTAGGAGGTTCACCCCGATTTCATTGCCGCCATGCAATATTCATATTAAGAAACTGTTTAATTTATTCACGCTTGAACAAAAGGTAAAATTAAATTAACGGTGCTGAATGTACAGGGTTTAATTTTACTAAAAATGAGTGAACGCAACCCTGGGAATGCAATAATACTTCCCATAAGTGGAACTTATTCTAAATCTATTAAGCATGCTTTGCATTTTGCACAACACTCGTCAATACTCTGTTGTTTACAGAGAGGGCCTAAGTAAGCAATAGGACTCAGTGACGTGGTTTTACATCCCCTTGGTTTCAATGTGGTTTTCAACGATGTTATCCTAATAGTAATGCTCAAGCCAATACCGTGGCTTATATATGCTAGAAATCAACACAGCCCACACACACACAATATCTCGGTACTGGGAGGAGAGATCCCTCCCTGTCCCTTCTAGGAATAAAAATATTGGGTTTTGGTGTCCTCTCGGGAATTTTTTCCCCTAGGAAAATCAATAGTCACCACATCCCAGTGTTTAGGGGGTGGCTGAAAAGAGAAGTGTTAATCAAAGGTTGTGTCAAAATCATCTTCTTTTTTAAACAAAATCACCTTGAAAAATAAATTTAAATTTTCCAGATAACTTCTGAATCGACAGATCCGTACACCCTACTTTCAAACCAGATCTTATTATTTTATCTATAAATTACGTAATAAACCATAGCTATCATTAGCATTTAATTTAAGCATACGCCTCTATTATCTTATTATAAAGAATCTTTGAAAATTTATTTTGAAGTTTTTAGATAACCTCCTTCCTGCAAGACCCAGAACCAGTTTCTTCCCATCCTTGTCAAAATATCGTTTTCACGTCTGGCTTTAATGATGTTTGCAATACGGCACGTGCTTCGTGTAAAAGGCTCGTGTCCTAATTTGACCTGTAACCTCGGCACAGAGCGCCCTCGGGTGATAAGATCCGGTGTGGCAGACAGATGGTAGCACGTGATGTTGTTCCAGCGATAAGATTAGGTATCACAGGTTCCAACTGAGACGACATTCCTGACATTATAAAATGATGAATTCCTCTTTTAACCGAACTTTAATACCGGCATTTCAGTATGTGGGGATCTTTGTTCAAAATAACAAATTCCCGTTCTTAAACATCACTCATGTATCAGAATTGCTAGTGTTACAAATGTGATAAAGAATCTTCGGTATCTGAAATCTATGGCGGTATATTAGATTCAAAATTCTAACATGCTATCGTCTAATTTCTTACTTCTACTCATGTAATTTCTAACTTCTATTCATGTAATTTCTAAATTAAGACAATGTATAATCCAACTTCTTTTTTTTGTTCAGTGTAAATTTTAATTCTGTTTCATCTTATTTTTATAATTAAGACGAAAAATGTCTACTTTACATGTTAAGCATGAAAGTCAAACAAATTTAGAATTTTGATACTTCTTCTTAGCAACCATCATTATGACGTTTGGTGTCGCCACCGTGTGATCGGGACCATTATGTTGATACCAACGAATCGCTCTTCGTCAGGTTGAATGGTTTGGCGGAGTGTTGAAATTGAAAACAACATCGAACGTGACATGGTTTGCAAATTGAAATACTATTTCAAATATAAGCTAAACCGTAAATGTTGTTTAGCTTGTATTTGAAATAGTATTTGCCAACAATATCACGTTCGATGTTGTTTTCAATGTCAGCATCGAGAGCGACAACAAAGAGAAATAAGATCAAACAGAATTAAAATTTACACTGAACAAAAAAAGAAGTTGGATTATACATTGTCTTTTTGTCTTAATTTAGAAATTACATGAATAGAAGTTAGAAATTACATGAATAGAAGTTAGAAATTAGACGATAGCATGTTAGAATTTTGAGTCTAATATACTGCCATAGAAATCCAAGTCCAAATCATTGCTCCAGTTTAGTGACGGGTAATGAGAGATAAATGGGAGGGGAACTACCGCTAACTTAACAAAGGCTATATCCTTTTTGGACTGATATCTAGGGCTTGGGAAGGCAAGGCGCTACAAACCTTGGGATAGGCAACCAAAAGTGACAGCAGGGTTTTGGGTTTGGGGTTTTTGTCTTTGAAAATCATCTTTAATTTGTATGAATGTCAGTTGATTAACGCTCTTTAGATAGTTTTGGCCTTTCTCTTTAAAAGACAATTTGATGCACAATAACGTACTAATCGACGGTGACGATTTCCATTTCTTTGATTTTGATTTTCAGTTGAATACCATCTCGAAACCGACTGGACCTCCATCTTTCAGCAACAGAAACATAGCTCCCACATCTTTCAGCAACAGAAACTTTGATACTCCACAAACCAGCTTTAAGCGACATAATCTTTGGTACTCGACATTCCAGCTTTAAACGACAGAAACTTTGAAATTCTTTAAAACAGAATCAGCGACAATCCAGCTTTAAAACAGTGGAAGATCAACAGCCTAGATTTAAAACGAGTGAAACGTTGACACAGTAGCTTTAAATGCCCGACACTCTTAAGACTCCAGATTTCAAACAAATGACAATTTTATAATCAGTCCTCCAGAAAAGCATGGGAATTATGTGTACATTTATGACGTGCACGTAAAAGATCCCTTGACAGTTGGAATTCGATATAAGAGTAGGCCGTAGCGCCGCTGCCCGGGCAAAATTTCCCTCATAGCACACTGTATGGCGTATGCCCGTCTTCATTAGCCCAGTTTAGGAGCAGAACAGTAGCATTTTAAACCCCATTTCATTTCATTTCATTTCTTTTATACCTTAAGACCAGAAAAAAACAATCTTAATACATCTCATTAATAATTATCTTTTCTGTATCTGCATGGTTAAAAGAATTGTTTTAATTGTAAAGTTTTAGAAATGGTCAGTATTTCATCGATAAATTGATTGAAAAAAGAAAAAAATTAGACGAGTTAATTGAAAATTAAATTTAAAAACAAAGATATATTACAAATTACCGGGTGACTGGCCCAATAAAGTAATGAAATGAAATGGGGGATGACTTCTCGGAGTTTCTGATATATGAGAGAATTATTCGCCTAACAGCGATGCTACGTACAACATAAAGCTCCCGAATTTCGCTTTCCAATTGTCAGAGGATCGTTATCATGCTTCCAAAGGTAGACGCCTTTCCGTACCAGGCCTTCTGTGTCCTGCATCACTGACATTGGGAAACCAGGCTGGAAAATCACGGATAACTTTGATACGGAACCGACGGAATTCACATTGTTCCAGAGATAATAATAACATTGGTCGTGCACAAGATAAGCTATTCTTATTCTTAGTCATACCCTTGCTATCAAGTATCGTAAGATTTGATGGGTTGGGATTTTTTTTCGTTTTGAGAGTTTGAAAGGGCCAGTTAAAGATGCATTATGTAAGAGCTAAATTTGCCTAATGTAGATCTTTCGCTTGGCCTTAAATATTATATAAACCATTCATTAGACATTTATTCGCGTCTCATAATCAACTCGTAACAACGGTAGCAATGACAACCGAGACTACACTCGTTATCTAAATCTTACATAATGCATCATCAGTTAATAATTCAGTTTTATATTTCTTCTCAAATATAAAAGATAACATATCAAACAATTATTCGATACATTTTATTTTGCTTCAGCAACATTAAGTAAAATAGGTTGAAATAATGCCTACCCGTGTGGGCAGCCAAGAGTGTCTTTGCCTCCGCAAGCTGAAACCCCTCGATAATAAACAGAAATATTTTTCTCGGGATATTCAGGCTGTGAATAAATGTGGATATACATTTGTGGCTATAACCATTTTCAGAATGATAATCTGACTGAAATGAGAATTTATCAAAATGAGGAAATATGACTAAGAAAGGTGCATTGATATCAGGAAATATGTTCTTATCTTAATACCCTGCTTCTTGAAGAACTATATAGATAGTCATCAGACTCCCATAGAGAGTACTCCGTAGTTGGATTTCGTTTCGTGCGATGATTCAGAAAAAAGCCCGTCTGAAGTGTATTTGAGTGATCATTGGTAAAAGATCACTTACCTAATAATCAATTGATGATACTTATGATCCAAGTTGATCTGGAAACAGGTGTGATACTATGAAGTGTATTGGTGCATAGTAAACTAGTTAATAATAATGCTAATATTTAACGAAGCTTACGTGTCTGTAACTGAAAGCCGGTCCTCTCTCGTTTTTCGTTATATTTTATTTTTCATTCCTAATTTTATACCTATCCAGACTTAAGAAGAAAATCAGATGTATAAAAAGAAAGAAACGAAAAAAGATCTAACAACTCAGGGGGGTGGGGTGGTCTACAGTACCGCACTTCTACCTCTAGCTGGCCGCTCGATCACCTCTGGCTTGCAGTTGTGGTTTTGTGAAGACTTAAATTTATTTTCATTTAAATGCTTAAAAAATACAGATTTTTAAAGAATTGCTAGTTTGTTTCATTTTTGTTTGTTGTTTGTTTTTTTCATTTCAATGATTCGATTGCAGGTAGCATATAAGGTATATGGTGTAGATTACCGGTCGTACAGGTAGTTATTAGCAAAGTTAACACGTTAAAAACAGGTGTATATTTCACCATGTATCAATCACAGGAACACACCTTAGATTGTTGGCTACAAGGATGCCCCACTGAGCCTCTATCATTTACACTGACTATCAAAGGTATACTATTTTAGTTTACTTGGTTGCTGGGTATATCTTTCACTTCTATCTCAATTTACTGTTATCTTTACCATGATTTAGGTGATACATCAGCGGGTTTTAGTATTAGAATTACTTTGATGGAGAGTGCTTGAGTGTTCGTCTAAGTTACTTTGATTTTCTGCGTAGGTTGAGAGTTTAAGTGACTAATAAGACAGATTCTTGAAAAAATACGTTTTCAGTTTTAACAGAGTTCCATTTAATAAAGTTTGATGTAAAGTTCCACGCAGCGTAGGTTGAGAGTTGAGGGGAATAAAAAGATAGCTTCTTTAAAAAAAAATAAGACACGTTTTAAGTTTTTGCAGTGTGTTTCATTTGATAAAATTTAATTTTAAACTAGACGCTGCTGTATGAAGGCATCGGGGTTTTTTGTGGGTGGTTCAGTGAGTATATAGTTGATTCACCAACCTGGAGTGTTCCAATCTAGTTTCCCCATGTCAGTGATGGTGCAGAATTTTAATAAAAACGATTAGTCCTTAGGATAGAACGAAAGAACCGAGGTCCACCTGTTGTACTTGTTGGCGTATAGGTAAAAGTACATTTGACAGTTGGCATTCGATGAAGAGTGGGAGCAAACGCCGCTGTCCGGGCAAAATGTCCCTTATAGCAAATTGTATAGCGTATGCCCACTCTAGTCAACTTGGTAAGACGTTATAACCCCATTTCATTTCGTTGTCGTGTCTGAACTCAGTTTGTTGGTCGCTTTGTGACGTGTTCATACTTTCATACGTATTTCACATTGCCCAGCATTGATTTACAGCAGTAAATGATTGGTTGTTTAAAAGTTTACTAACCAATCGTAATTTGGCACAGAAAATCCAACAAAGCTTGTTTTGACGTTTGTTTCATAGAAACGGAAATCCAAGACTTGCGGAAGAAGAGTCCAAACGTTTCTACTTGCTAGATTGTAGAACGAAAGATATGTAAGAAAATGGGAATCAGAGGAACCGTGGGTTGTTATACAGATGCCTGGCGTATGACTCAACCCGTTCTCACGATATATGTAGGTTTTTTTATACTTCTTGCTAATATTACCATCAGTATCTATACACACAGTCAGTATTTGTTAAAATAACACAACATACACACAAAAACATCTACTCGTGTAGGATATCAGAGAGAGAGAGAGAGAGATGGGGTTTAACGTCGACACAAACTATGTTATTTCGGTAATAACATATGGTTCAATTTTACTTCAATAATTCGCTAAAGCGTAGGGGTCTTTAGCAGTGGGAGGAAACCGGAAGACCCGGAGAAAACCCACGAGGTTGGACAGGCGACCCCACTCCTTGTCACCTACAATCAGGGAATCGAAACCACGCCAGTTGACCCAATGACAGACCATATGATACAGCGCGCATGTGCTAACCATTTGGCCATACAACACCCCGTGAAGGATATCAACACGAACGTGGTGCTTCCACTGATTTTCTTTGATGTCGTGTACGGGTTAATGTATGATGAATCTACTATAAACCACCGGAGAAAACCCACGAGGTTGGGCAGGTGACCCTTCTCCTTGGCACGTACAGGCTTGTGATCGAAACCACGACACTTGACTCAGTGACAGAGCTGACGTTCTAAAGCACACGCGTTAGATTCAAGGTTTGCCGCGAAACCGGTAATCTGGATTTCTGAATGATGAAGTCAAATTATAATTCATTATTTTAGAACCGGATCCTTGTCTTAGATCACTGGAAATGGCATTTCCGAGGGGAGATCAACCGGACCTCTCGTTGTGCGCTTCGCATCATCGACGCTCGCTGCTTGCAGTTTCGTTGCTCGTGCCCCCCTCCCTTCCCATCCATGGTCTCTGGATTCGCCATTGAATGTTGTATTTTGTATATCACACTGCTATCCTCTCCGTGACAGAAATCTTGACCAATATTATGCTCTATCGTCCAGGTTATGGGATGTTCACAGTCTCCTTCCCGCTTGTGTTTAAAATCTAAAGTAAATAGTCAGCCTCCTGTAGTAAATGTCTTGGCATCCCCAGACCCAGCCCATATCATAGACCCTAAAACGAAAATACGAGTATGCAATACAGACGTCTTCGATGTGTATATAGCACCTTACGCACCATTTCATTTCCTTACAGGGTGACGTCGCCGACACGAAATATTAAAATATTTGACATAATTATTTACTGGATAATGGACGCCACACATGCTTTATCTTCCGGTCTTATAACTCATCACCTTCTCTTACACGTACATTCTTATAACTTCCAAAATACACACCATTAGAACATTTATAATCCATCGTTAAATTGGTATTGACGGAATTTACGACGGGAATGTGTTAATAGGGCAGTTAAGTAATACCCATTAAAGAATTCCAAAACAGGGGGCGATATATAACAAATAAACATCCCTGGTTGTCTTGGTGACGCGTGTCGACGCCACGTGCACTGCGAGAATATGATATTCTCACGAGATAACTATGAGATAATGGCGGGGACATGCAGTTTTATTTAATTTGATATCCTGTAAAACTCTGTCTAAATACATGGGTTTTAAGATAAGCAACAGACAGAAAAAAGAAAATATCTTAAGCGTCAAATGATAAACTTACACAGGGGTTCTTTAAATGTCAAGGTCGTATTTTCTGTAATTGATATTTTAAAGTAAATCTTCAAGAGAAAATTGTGGTAGAGAAGGAATTCTCTAGAGGTCACTTATAATGTCTGTGAATTGAAATTGGTTTTAATGTCTTACGTGAAGCCGTCGTGGCTCAGTGGGTAACACGGCGGCTCGCTAACATCGAGGTCCCATGTTCGATCCCTGCGGTTGCCGAGAAAGTTCATGGGGATTTTCCGGCTTGATTCCACCTTGTCAGTGGCGCAGGGCAGAGGGCCTGGCAAGGGACAGCGTATAGTCGTTCGGATGAGACGAAACACTGAGGTCACATGTACTCATTGGGGTTCACGTAAAAGATCCCTTGCCAGTTAGAATTCGAGTAGACCGTAGTCGCACACTGTATGGCGTATGCCCGTCTTCATTTGCCCAGTCGGAGCAGAACAGTAGGACGTTAAACACCAGGAAACGATTGAAATCAAAGACATTTTGCCCGTACAGCTTCTTTTCGTCGTACTCTTTTTTCGGGGGGTCAAAACCTTAGAAAAAAATATATATACATTTAACGTTAAACCAAACATTTCATGAATAAAATAGACAGGAAATGTGTTGTTTTCTTGTAAATGACGACGGGGCCACGGTAGCTCAGTGCGTAGGAGGCGTGGAACAGCCTTTAGTCGATCGGGTGGCGTGCACGTAAAATAACCATCGCCATTTGGATTTCGCTGAAGCGTAGGCGTAAAGGAAAGACTCCGCGCAAAGTTGTCCATATACCACTCTGCATGGCGTAAGCCCGTCCTCATTACCCCAGTTGGTGCAGAACGGGAGGAAGTTATCATTTCAGGTCTGTACATCAGATGTCACTATTACTTATGGCGTTGACTCGTGTTACCAAGTTGTAGAGTTTAGGGCAACCCGGTCTATAGATGTCGCTGGTTCTACAAGAGCAATCTATCATTGTCTATTGTATAAATATTTTCTAGCATTTCAAAGACATCTTTTGAAGGTTAGAAATGTTACGTGTATAGTGTGAAAGGTTCCTCATCTGTTATACTACTCTTGTTTGTATGGTTTGGGCAAATTAATGAGTTTATAAGCGGGGTATGAAAGATCTTTTTAACGGCTAGGGGGTGACTAATTCAAATAAGGTACATTAATTACCCCACCAACCCCCACCACCACCCCGAAAGGTGAAGGGGGGGGGGCTTGCATCTGATTTTGACCTGCACATATCGAAAAGAAATAAAGTCTGAAACCATTTTCTTAGCCAAGATCGGAACAAACCCGGAACCTATGGATTAGTGAACCAGTTCTATATACCCGAGAGAGTGGATGGATAGTGGAATAGTTAGCGCGTGCGCGTTATATCATAAGGTCTGTCATTAAGTCAACCGGTGTGGTTTGGATTCCCCCGATGTAAGTGACAAGGAGTAGGGTCGCCTGTCCAACCTCGTGGTATTTCGCTAGATCCTCCCGTTTCCTCCCACAGCTAAAAACCCCTATTCGGAAGCGAATTGTTAAAATAAAATTGAACCATGTGTTGGTCCCGAAATGACCTAGTTTGTGTCGAGTGGACGTTAAACTCTCTCTCTCCTTCTCTCTCTCCCTCTCTCTCTTTCGCTCTCTCGCTCTCTCACATACACACATATATCAACTGAGCCATCATGGCTTCCACATACATGTAGAATGACAATATGATTTATACGTGAAGAAGCAATCCGTTGAGTGGTGATATGATGGTAGATTTGGTATTATAAACGATAATGAATATGGGCATACGCCATGTAGTTTGCTATGAGGGAAGGTTTGTTGGGAAATGAAATGGGGTTTAACGTCCTTCTGTTCTGCTCCGAACTGGGCTAATGAAGACGTGCATACGCCATACAGTGTGCTATGCGGGATGTTTGGTCCGGACAGCAGCACTACGGCCTACTCTTATAGCGAATTCCAGCTGCCAACGGATCTTTTACGTGCATGCGGTGGGGTGGGGCGGAATTACATCACATTGTACATAAAAAAAGACTAAGTAACCTCCATATACCAATACTAGACATTAAAGGATTCCACCCCATTCACCCCCACAACCCCCGTCAATTAGCAGTGCTAGTGCACCGTGAATCGTGATTCCTGTTTGCATGTTGGTAGCAAGGCATCTGTTGTCATGTAAACAAAAATTTCGTTTCGTCAAAAATACATCATTCTATATACAGCTCAAGATACAATTTACTAAGATGAAAGAACGGGGTAACCGATATCCGCCCATACCTTTATAACCAGGGTGACATTTGGTTGAGAGTCAGTGGTGTTTCCGACTCGAGAATGTTGGTTCTGAATCATCAAAAATGTGGGCAAAACACTTGTGTTGTTTACGTGCAATGTACGTGCTTTATGATAATAACGAAGATGCTTGGTTCCAGAAATTTGTAACGATCATAACAAGTATGGTTATAATCTAAAATGGTGGAAACTGGTGGGTGGCGCCATGTTTGTAGCAGGCGACCAAACGGAAGGGGAAGGGTCAATGGACGGCGGTATTATTATTAATACCATATTTCTTAGAAGTACAAAAATTGATACAAAAATACCAGGAACCATGCTGATCGCTTCTCGTATTAAAGGGATTTGACCTCATCTAAAACCATGCTGGTCGATTTTCATGTTAAAGGGGCGGAACCTCTTCTAAAATCGAGAGAAGAAATCGAGGTTGGGCAGGCGACCCTACTCCTTGTCGCGTACAAGCTCGAAACCGAAACACGCCACTTGATTCCATGACAGATCTTATGGTCTGAAGCGCGCATGGACACCCCACCAATCAGATCATAAAGACCAACCAAGGCGACAATACAATCGTAGAAAGTTGTGATCAGACGACTTAGAGGCAATTAGGTTTTTAAAAATTATTTCTTTTTCCAGTCAGCAGAGAAAACAAAATTTTTCGTGGGGAGAGAGGTAAACAAATTGGGTTTAACTTCCACTTAATGCAAACTAAGTCATTTCGAGACTAACACCGGAGAACCAAGATAAACCCCACACGAGGGGACGGTGGCGCCTTGTTACGTTCAAGTGTGGGATCCAAACCACGTGACTTGACTCAATGACAGACTATATGTACTAAAACGTAGGTGTAAAACCATTCGGCCATCCAACTTTTAGTGGAGTTTGTTACTTAAATTGGATGAATATACAGGCATGAGAGAGAGTGAAAGAGAAAGGGAGAGAGAGAGAGAGACATTGGGTTTAACGTCCACTCAACACACCTAGGTTGTTTCAATTTTATTTCAATAATTCACTTGCTCGTAGGAATCTTTAGCAGTGGGATTCAACCGGAGGAACCGGAGAAAACCCACGAGGTCGAACAGACGACCCTACTCCTTATCGCGTACAACCATTCCGCCATCCAACCTCCCTACACAGGCATGAAATATCAGAACTAAAAAGATATCTCGCAAAACCATTGTCCACTTTTAGTTCACTCAAAGAGTATGTGTCAGCCCGTTTAATCTCTTTCTCTCTCTCTCTCTCTCTCTCTATATATATATATATATATATATATATATATACTCTTATATGTCTCTTGCTCCAAACATTTAGCCGAAAGGGCAAAGTTGCTATACTGTTTGGCTGGGAAATCCCCATGTAACATTTACCAAATGTTTTATCAGAGGAATAGGAAAATAGAATAGTTGTCGATTGATCCACCTGGGTGAGGAATTTCAGGTGGTCTTTGAGGTTGTCTAACCGCTGGGTTTATTTTCAACAGGTTGTGTCATTTGATCTAATTGGTCGATGAAGAACGATAAAGGTCAGAGCCGCATTGGCCCTGGTATGAAGACAGGGAGGAATTCCACTGGCAGGATCTTTAAAGATTTGGCGAAACCTTGCCCAAACGTGTTCATTACATACTTATTGAACTCGGTATTGTGTAAGCTGTTTTGTGAAATGATATGAAATGGGGTTTAACGTCCTGCTGTTCTGCTCCGGCTGGGCTAATGGAGACGGATTTGTGAAATGAATTGGGGTTCAGGATCCTACCTTTCTGCACCTAGATAGCGGCGTTAGCCCTTAATTGCCGTCGAATTCCAGCTGCCATAGGCTCCTTTGTATACACGAGACCTCGTTTTTTTGTCTCATCTGAACAACTAGACTCTGTTCCTTGGGATATTCTTTGTTCAGTTAATTCAGCGATGACCAACCCTAGGCATATTTAATGGATGATTGGAAGGGGCGTAATAATAAGCCTACACAATATTTTTATCTATTTTATTATTTCATACACAAGTAATAGTTTTCTGAAATGAAATGAAATGGGCTTTAACGTCCTACTGTGCTGCTTCGACTGGGATAATGAAGACGGGCATACGTCATACAGTGTGCTATGAGGGAAATTTTGCCCAGACAGCGGCACTATGACCTACTCTTATGGCGAATTCCATCTGGAAAGGGATTTTTACGTGCATGCCAATGTATACACGGTGTCGGTTTTCATCCCATCCGAACGACTAGACAGCTGTCCTTCCCAGGCCCTCCGTCCTGCATCACTGACAATGGGAAACCACGTCGGAACATCCTGATGTAAAGTTTATCTGCTTTATGAGATATTTTTTTTTATATTTAATAATTTTATCATTTTACAAGAATTAGACAGAGGTATAAGAGCTGTATGACGCAGCTGAATTAGTGTGTTAACAAATTGACGTATTAAGTTTGTAAAAACCCTAGAGTTAATCCATGAGAAAAACGCTAACAGAGGTATATTTGCGCATTTTGGCTACGCAGGGGAAGTAACTCTAGATTAACGTTGGCTGAATCGCGGCTGGGATTTTTTTAGACACAGGAGACACAGGACATAAGCTACGCAATAGCGCCATACACGTGGGAGGGGTTCATTGTCAAATTTGACACTAATTTTTCAAGGAAGGGTTGATGAAAACTGCCGCCTGCTGGTTTATCTATCCATGTTTGCTTTCCTATCGGTTCTTGCATAAGATTTACTGTTTAGCGTATCTTTGTTTTAGTGTGTTACGTTTAATTTGATCGGGAGACGTGTTCGTCGACGTCAACCGACAAAACTGCAAGAATTGGCCGTGGCACTGCAAGAGGAGTTGGTCAGATTGCCTCAAATCGTGATTGGACGGTTGATTAGGAGCATGCCACTACGAATTGCTGAATGTCTGAGGATTGGTGGAGCAATTACTCATTATTAAGACAAAAATCAAAAACGTCCATTTTCACTTTTGACGGTGTATCTCTTTGCGAGTGAAATGGGGCCGTCAGATAAGCCGCCCATATGAACTGTTTATGTTCATGTGTAGGCAATTGGCCTGTTATTAACATACACTGGTTACCTCTAATAAAACAGCAGGGCATTTCCGCATTTTTGTATTGTTTCTGAATATCTCCTACTTTTTTTTTGAAGAGTATATAAACTGTTAGTTAGACATTTATTAAACATACATTATGCAAGAGCTAAATCTGACTATTGCAGGTCTTTCTTTAGGTCTGAAATGTTATATAAACTATTAATTAGACATTAATTAACTTATCCAGACCATAATCAACTCTCGATGGCATCGCTAGGCTGTGATGTTTATTGGATTAGGTTCCGATTTGCTGTTCGACTTCCATTCATAATTAAATCATGAAATGGATAATCGAGACTATGTTTTTATCCTACCGAATTTAGTAATGATGGTCGAGGCTAGGCCGAATTCAATAGCTAAAATCTCGGTTCATCGTGAATCAATTTGACTGAAATTTTCAGCAAATTCCCTTTACAGTATCTAGTTTTTAACTATTATAATGAGAACTGCCAGCTCTTTATCTAATCTCCCTTAATGTATTTTTAATAAAGCGAGAACGCTTGTACGTGACAGCCTCGTGGGCTTACTTCGGGTCCTCCGGCCCCCACCTACTTCTAAAGACCCATACGCGCGAGCGAATTACTGACATAAAATTGAACCATTTGTTAGACCTGAAGTTACCTGGTTGGTGTCGAGTGGATGTTAAGCCCATCTCTCTCTCTCTCTCTCTCTCTCTCTCTCTCTCCAACGAACAACGAATTATGTCCTGTGTCTAACTAACGAAATCCCAGCCGCGAGTCTGCCTATGTCAGAACGGCTAACAATCAAGCCCGTAGCCAGAGGGGGGCTTGTTTTGCCCCCCCCCCCCAAGGAAAATTTGCTGACCATAGCTCTAAAATACCTACTGTAGACTGTGCCGGGTGTGCCCCTTCTAAAAACTTCACTGCCCCTCCGAAGCTAGCAAGCTGGCTACGGGCCTGCTAACAATATTAACAATAATAAGGGCGATAATCCGGATAGAATTTGGGAAAACGCTAAAAATTAATACGAAACAGTAATTACATTCCCTAGAATTGTGACCTGTGCATTTCTAGTTGTGACTAAAGTATTTCTGAAAGGGTACAATATAACCCCGTTTACATTACAAATTTAAAGCATGCCAGGCACGGTGACGTGTACGGCACGCTTCGTTTTTTTGTTTTTTTTTGTTGTTGTTTTTTTTTTTTGTTGTTATTAGGTAGTGTAAACGGGTCAAACATAAGTGTGTCGTGCCCGGTACCGTGCC
The DNA here is from genome assembly GCF_932274485.2 of Patella vulgata. Classification (NCBI taxonomy): domain Eukaryota; kingdom Metazoa; phylum Mollusca; class Gastropoda; family Patellidae; genus Patella; species Patella vulgata. The sequence goes on from NC_065880.2 coordinate 79,513,875, forward strand.
AATCTGGCCCACTGAAGTGAGGTGGTCTCGGGAACGTACCAAACACGGCACGCTTAAATTTTCGTAGTGTAATGGCTAACTGGTCTAAGAACGGTTTCAGTACGAATTACTGCGCATGCGCTAAATGAACCTTGACCTTTTTCTCGCGAACTTCATCTGTCATCATTTCTGTCTAAATCGACCGCCATAATAGTTTTCATCCGGGTAACTTCTTGACTGAAATTAACTTTTGTGTGAAGAATTTCACATTTGGCGTGTCTGGCACGGTTCCGGGACCGGTAGTGTAAACGGGTCAATTTCTTGAAATTTATCGCGGGCTGGTACCGTGCCGAGCACGGCACGCTTATCGCGGCCAAGTGTAAACGGGGCTTATGATACGATATTGAAATTAAGACCTGTTTCAGATCAAAGCTTATCTTTAAATTAGTGAATATTTGAATTTCGTGAATTTAACTTAAAGTGCACATAGGATGGGTTTGGGAACTTTTGGATATGTGTAGCCAATGGTTACTATATCAACTTTACGGCAAGTTCACACCAATCTGATTGAAATTAATTCAGTTATCTTCACGCAAAGTCGTAAAAATGGACCTCCCGTGAAAACGACTTTGCCAATTATCGAAAACACTCTTAATCCCCTCAGACGCCAGTGACGTCACAGTGACCGAATGCATATTCGGAATGTTTATTCCTTAATTACCTATATACAGCCGGCGTGTGTACGCATTAACGCCTGACTGATTCCTTAATCTCCCTTAGTTCTTAATTAAATAAAACATATCACTACGAAATAATTCGTTTTGTAATTCATTTTAATTTAAGATCCAATTTAGATTGCCTACAACTTTTAAACTTTGAAGTCTTGAACTCTTAATTAATTTTTTACAATATGGAACTTATTGGACGAACACTAATATACCGGTCCAGCTATGTGGGTTTTTTTTACTGCGAGCACTTCGCTTTTCCACATAAAGTGTAGTGTCGTTAATATTTGTCATTAATTAATCAATCCGACTATAAAAGTTATACAGGCATGGGTCATAAACTAATTTACATGTTGGTGTAGGTAGTGAGTGTTAGTGGGATTAAGAATGTTGATTAGGTAATTAACTTTTTTTACGCCGGCCAGATCAAAGACATCACTCTAAGTGGAACGTGTGCATAATACCTCATGAACGAACTAATGGTAGAATCGTACACCCACACATTAATTGTATAAAACCATTAAGTTTTACTCATCAGTTGTTTATAATTATTATTTACCCAATAAGTATTGCTCACCAGTGTTTTTGTAATCAAGTAGCCTCGTATTATTTGTTGATTGGCGTTTAAACAACAATCGTTTATCTTCTTTTTAATAAAAGTATTTTACAATTGCATTGACAGTTTAATCACTCACCAAACGGCACCCGTGCAATTTTCGTGCCGAAGTTTAACCTCATTTACTACACCCGTAGTACATGTAACCGTAAATGGTAATAAGATTACCAGCGTTGATTGGCTGAGAAATGAGGGCGATCTATTGTACATGTTATGCATAGTCATCGGAAAATTCCATATTCACGTCATTCAGTTAAATAGAGGGATAACACGTGTTTTCCTTTTGCGTTCGTCACTTCCTATTGTTGAAACATTGATTACTCATCTATCGTAGCAATGATCTCTGTGATAAAATAATATTTGGAACATGTTTAACCAGTTCTATCACATATGTGATAATGACTGGCACCAATATTGTCCTTTAAAAACTAGCTAATGTAAAGGCAATTTGCTGACAATTTCATTCAAATTGATCCACTATGAACCGAGAACTAAGCGATTGAAATTCCCGCCTAGCCTCGATCATCATTACTAAAGTCAGTACGATAAACAGCATAGTCTCGATTATCCATTTAATCGTTAAATCATGAAGGAAAGTTATGCAGTAAATCGGCTCATAATCCACTAAAGATCACAGGCTAGCGATGCCATCGAGAGTTGATTATGGTCTGGATAGGTTAATAAATGTCTAATTAATAATTTAGATAACATTTCAGGCCAAAAGAAAGACCTGCAATAGGCAGATTTAGCTCTTGTATAATGTATGTTTAACTCAGAACTGTGTAGAATTAAATTAAAATTTTAAAATGAAACTAAGCACAAAAATGTTTTGAAAATATTAAAACCAAAGCATCAAAAATAACTTGAACCAGAAAACACGCGATGCAGCTATCAAACTCATCCTTAAAAGTACACCCTATATCTAGACCTTTCTCACGCTAAAATGGCCGACGCGTGAGAAAGCCCCATAGCACACCTGTTGTATAAACCAGTCTATCAAATGCCCAATGATTTGAAAGGGTTTTATATTTGCCCGGGTCTGGTTGGGGTCTGGTTCTGCTGTAATCCGGTCATGCTATAAACCTAGGTTTTACATAAAAATCAATGACAAATCTAATGGAAACTTGTCCGAAACCACGCTTAGTCATTTATTAGAGTTATCTCCCTTATACTGTACAGATTGTCCTAAACACCACCCATTCACACGGCTATATAGTTACTGCATTAAAAATACCCTTACTGATTTATTTACATAATTTCAGCATGATTGCACTGGTAATCTGATAGACTATTATTAAGAATAATAAACTGGTGATATATTAAAGTATTGTTTTGTGGATGAGTCACTGCAACTGACAGATAACTACAAACGACTACAGATACCAGTTAAAATTCCGGGAAAAGTCTCGTCCTCTCCTCGCGCCCCTTACTCATGAAGCATTGATGACACATTAACTGCCATTCCCTTCCCTAATTTCCCTTTTACCTGGTTGAGTGTCCTCCTCGTTTATTTTTTGTGTTGTTTTGCAGTAGTCAACGATTTCCGGTTGGATTATTTCGATTCTTTTCCTTCTTTTTTTTTTTTTTTTTTTTTTGGACAAATAATCTGTTAGTTTTTATCAACTGCAATTATCGACGACATGACTGACAAACTGGGTAAAACAAAAGTCTAAGAAATCGACTCGTTTCATAAAGTCTATTTATAGTAACCATGGCGGGAAAAGTTAGTTCACACGCTAGCACAAAACAACGCGTGTTTATTTTGATGGTCAGTGAAGTGGTCAAGAGGTCAATCAAGCGTGTGTCGGTTATTGCACTGGTGTTGATCAGGTCACGAACAAATCGGTCAGTTCAATCGTTAAACTTTCCCGCGTTACTTGTGACACCTAAATAATTAGGTCAATTCATTCATTCAATATTCACGCGTTATTTGCGACGCTTTCCGTAATTCTACATTTGGAAATTAAATTAATGCGGAAATGTATTAATTTGTCAACATGTGAACCACGCTGCATTAATTTGCACTAATAGGTTGAAATAGGTCCAAAAGTTATAGTGATGACGCAATACCACACTACTTTCGATTACGCAAGAACGAAACCTAACTTGTGTCAGGGGTCAAACACGTGTCGTTAACTGAAATAAATGATTGTTTGTAACAGTGAGAAGGTCTATTCTAGTCCTACGACGTAGAGTAGAGCAATGAACAGCGTCTTGAAGTTCGGATGGTACGAAAAAAATGAGGTCCGATGTAGAGGTTGGCGTGCACATAAAAGACCCCTTGACAGTTGGAATTTAATTACTGTCACGGCAACATATCCCTCATAGCACACCGTAGTATATCTTTAAAGAGAGGGAGCGAAATGGGATTTAATGTCCACTCGACACAGACTAGGTCATTTCGTAACTAACATGTTTTTTACATTTTATTTCAACCGGAGATTCGAAAACACGTCAGTTGACTCAAGGACAGACCTTATGATACAGCGCGCACATGCTAACGATTCGGTCATCCAACCCCCAATTATATCTTTAAACTTTGGGTTCTAAATATCACTGAAATAGTTTGGTTATATCTCGATCTTGAATCTTCATGCAATTGGACAAAGGGATTTCAACGTTAAATCTAGTAAGTAACCCACCTCAAAATAACTTTAAATCCAGTCGCTACACAAGACAGACCCCCGGGCAATGGAAATACTAGTCAGATAGCAATTAAATCAAAGGCATAGTTACGACAAAATATGGACTCTACATCTCACTACTGCGTAAACCCTACCGTTCACCGTTTTAACCGTGGTATGATGAAGCGGTAACTTATAAACTAAACGAAAAACAATAAGAGAAACATGGGTTATAACTGTAACTTGAATATGAAATGGAGAGAGAGGGGGGGGTAACGTCCACACTGCAGAGGTTAGGTCATTTCGCGGGGGGGGGGGGTCTTTAGCAATTGGAGGAAACTGGGAGACCCGGAGAAAACCCACGAAGTTAGACATGCGACCGTACTCCTTGTCACCTACAGATTTGGGATAATTCGACTCAATGACAGACCTTAAGATCTAAAGCACTCGCGTTAGTTCGGTCACCCAAACCCCATCGAAACCAAAACTACAACGAATTACTATCAATATATTTCAAAACCCGTGAATAGTTCGCCCTTGGTAAAGAACGGAGGGAATTAACAAGACAATGTAACGTCGCTCAGATGGTACGAAAAAACGAGGTCGTATGTAAAAATTGGCGTGCACGAAACGAATACTTGGAATTCGATATAAGATTATGCTATATCGCCACCGCCAGGGCACAATTTCCTTCATAGCACACTGCATGGCGTATGTCCGTCTTTATTTGTCCAGTCGGAGCAGAAAACTAGGACGTTAAACCCTACTTCATTTCATTTCAAGACACGTAAGTTAATCACGTCGATTTGGGGTTTGTTATTGCCCCAATCAAAGAGGTTCGTTTCCTGTATGTTTTTTTTTCTAAAAGAATTGAAGTCTGAATTATAATTCTCTCTAGTTACAGGCCTCGTCTCAAAAAATATTATCCGGAAATACCAATAGTTTGAAGTAGTTTTTAATAGAAAAGTGATGATGCAGAAATAATCTGAGTTGGCGACGGTTTTTTTTTCTGTTTTTATCCCCGGAAATACAAAAGTGTTAACATATCTGCCAAGTGTCGACGCAGAAGTAAATTTAAGAGCTTTTTGATCCACAAATGCATAACCTTAATTGACCTTTTTAGTAAGGTGCTGAGGCGCATAGAATTTAAACGAGTTATTTTTTATCCAATAATCCCCCACCGGGATCCCCGTCCAATTTAACAAGATGGTCGGATTAAGTGGTCACTAACTGGTCACCCTTCTCATTATAACGAGGTCCAGATGGTAGCGTCATTACTCACAACCTGTCGCCCGTGTGCGTACTATTTCCCGCCAAAATTTGGCTGGTAGCTTCAGTGACCCAGTTAGCAGATGTAGTAAACATCACGTTTGTATCTGAAACGTGCGTTATTTACTAGTGACTGTTGGTCAATGGAGAGAAACTTCATGGGAAAATTCAGAGAAAGATCTCGTGAAGATCGTCTTCGATTGACGACAAATTTAAGAGGTAGTAGGGGTGGGGAGCATAGTCGGTATACCTAGTGGCATCGTTCAGAGCACGGGAGGTTTTATTGGTGAGATTAACAGATTAATACGTTAGTTAATTATAACCAGGGAAAGGGAGGGTTTATTGGCGAGATTAACACTTTAGCTGCTGATTATATCCAGAGTAAAGGAAGGTTTATTGACGAGATTAACAGGTTAATACATTAGCTGATTATAACCAGAGTAAGGGAGGGTTTATTGACGAGATTAACAGATTATAATGTTAGTTAATTATGACCAGAGTAAGGGAGGGTTTATCGGTGAGATTAACAGACTACAATGTTGGAGAGAGAGGGAGAGAGAGAGAGAGAGATAAATGGGTTTTAACGTCCACTCGACATAAACTGGGGCATTTCAGGACTAATAAATGGTTTAAGTTTATTTCAATAATTCGCTTGCGCGTAGGGGTCTTTAGCAGTGGGAGGAAACCGGGTTGGCCGGGGAATCGAAACCACGCCAGTTGACTCAATGACAGACTTTATGATACAGCGCGCACACGCTAACCATTCAGCCATCCAACCACTCCCCGCCCCCCCCCCCCTACAATGTTGGAATAAGGAAGGGTTTATTGTTGAGATTAACGGATTATTATGTTAGATGATTATAACCAGGGGAAGAGAGAGATTAACATGTTTGAAGTTGATTCATCCCACATCCAGATTTTTGTCAACTGGTATCCTTTCCCTCTCTCTCATTTCTTGTAAGCGATCAATTCCATACAGATATCAACCTCTGCCATTTGCATCTAATCTGAGCAGCCAATAACACATCATATGATGTACGTTTTTCTATGGCCATGACAGGTGGTATGTACGGGGGAGTTCAGTAAATACTCAGATTATTTAATTAATTTATTGATCCGAAACATGTTCAATGAAATTTCATTTTCCACATGGAATAATCTGACGTCGCTATTGGTGATTTATGAATATCAACATGAGGTCAGCTTATGAATACAGATTGTGTGATTGATATAGTGGACGCTTCACAATGTGCGCATAAAGAGACAAAGTAGTCCCTGTAGTAATGATGCATTTTGGTGGACTATAGAATAATAATATCTAATTTTCCATGTCATTTTCAAGTACGGCTACTCGAACAATAAAAAACGCTGAATAGTAATTATTTTGACTGACCTTCTGTCATGCTTGTCACTGCTGTTTTGATATTACTCCCATGGGCAGTTCAAGGATGGATGGGCGCCGAATAACCGATGCGATAATCATTCATTTATTCATTTTTGGGGTTTAATTTTATAAGGGTGTTTTTATATATTTTGTGGCAGATGTTATTTTGCGGACATTTAATTTTCTATGTTAACATTATGTACGATTTAGATAAAGTAATGACAGTTCTTGCTATAATAGTTTAAAAATACTTGTTAGAGAGAGATAGATGGGGTTTAACGTCCACTCGACAAAAAGTAGGTCATTTCGGGACTAACACATGGTTCGATTTTATTTCAATAATTGGCTTGCGCGTAGGGGTCTTTAGCTGTGGTGGGAAACCGGAAAGAGAGGGAATCCCCAAAAGGTTGGATAGGCGACCCTACTCCTTGTCATGTTCAAGCGGGGAATTCAAACCACTCCACTTGACACAATGACAGACATTGTGATTTCACGCGCACGCGTTAAATCACTAGACCATCCACTCCCCCCCCCACTAGGTTTTGTTCTATATGTATTAGTTGTACTGCGCGACAGCAAGTTCACATACACGTGCTTCAATTATGGAAGACCCGGATACGGTTTAGGTATAAATCCGTCTGTAAGCCTTCTCACCTTCACTTAATAATTTTACACAAAATCTAAATCTCTTTCACTATGTTTTTAACAAGGTACAGTCATTAGTGGCCGGATCCGGGTGTTCAGTCAAAAATAATTAAGCTTATTGCGCGTATAAATTTTGAGTTGTCGGTCGTGGTGACGGACAGGCGTCAGTAATCAATTTACTTCCAATCATAATGGTCGGAATTAATCTTCACACGTGACCTTAATATCATATTGCTATCTCACATCACGTGATACTCACCTCACGTCACCTCACGTGAACCCATTCTGACAGACGGATCTTAAAAGCACGTGTTGTGGAACGCTGGTCCGAGGTCAAGATCCTTTCAACTAATGATCCTTGGACACACTTGGGTCAAATTGACACCGAAGACAAAGACAATTCGTGAAATATCGAGACTTTATCTCATTTACGCTAAAATCAACAAAAATGGCGGTAATGGATGTCCAACACAAACAAGAAATACGAGAATCTGTTTATAGTTGACAATGACCACTTGGCTGGTCAACTTTAGACCATAAAAACTATTGTTATGGTCCCTTGAACCCCTTATGTAGTGGACAATACACTTCAGGATACACTAATAATATAATTTCAATTTGATTTGATTTGAAGTCAAGAGTCGGAAGATGAAAAGATGAATACCACCTCGGGATGTTTACAATTTAAGCAACTACACTAATACCATAACAATTGTTGATACATTCCATTAGAGAGAGGCAAGGAGACATAGAGAAGGGTTTAACATCCACTCGACCCAAACTAGGACTAACACATGGTTAAATTTTATTTCAATAACTCGCTTGCACGTGTGTCTGTGTGTGTGTGTGGGGGGGGGGGGGGGTGTAACGTGCACCTGGCATAAACTTGAGGATTAATATATGATGTTTTTTTTTGTTTTTTGTTTTTTTTAGGGGGGGGGGGGTTAAAATACTTCGCTCGCGGGTAGGGATCTTTATCACGAGGAAAGGCGGACGACCCTGCTCTTGTCGCGCTCAAACTCGGAACTCACCTTTGCGAAAATACATACACACAGATATCTTTGATTTTATTTATGTAGATCAAACCATAAACGGTTTTGTACGAAGAATCCAAGTTCCATCACGGCGACACGTTAATATCTGTCATGCCAATAGCCATGTCCTATTAATCCATCACGTCCGACAGTCGTATATTGATTAGTGAGAAGGAAAATTAAAATGAAATGAAATGGGGTTTAACGTCCTGTTCTGCTCCGGCTGTGCTAATCAAGACGGGCCTACGTCATACAGTGTGCTATGAGGGACATATTGGCCGGACAGCGGCGCTACGACCTACTCCTACATCGAATTCCAACTGCCAAGGAACCTTTTACGTGCACGCCAATACGTACAAGGGGCCTCGATTTTTTGTCCCATCCGAACGACTAAACATAATCATAGGTACACAAAGATAGCTACACTAACTGAAATGAAATGGGGTTTAACGTCCTATACTTTCCTGCAACGATTGAGCTACATTTTTGTTCAGCATCAGCACTCGACACAAGCATGTCGGACTATAATGGCGTCTAGTTGTATTATCACTGGACCCAACACATAATGTAAACAAGACTATAAACATTAATGGCTGACAAGATCCAAATTAGGATTGCAGCAAATAATGATCCTGTTCTATCTCTAATTAAAACACGCGTGGTCATTTCTTACAGGCAGCAGAGTTCATGACCTTTAAACGAGACTATATATTAGCGCGTGAAATCTTTACCAAAATCCACGTGCGTGGAATCCATGTCCGAGGCATCATGCATGGTGCAAACAGTAATATGTCAAAACAAAATATGTTGTTTGCAGACGCGAAGAATATTATCATGGGTTTGTTTATCATCCGAGGATATTTGTGTACAAATGATGATGCCTTTTATAGCCAGATGCCTTTTATGATGATTAAGGCTACCGACTGGATGTTTATGTCTATCAAATTACTAATTACATATCTGTTCATTGCTGTTTTGTGTCATTGTTTGTTTACCTTGTTTACCTTTTACAGATATGGTTTCGAATCCCCGGTTGTACGTGACAAGGAGTAGGGTCGCCTGTCCAACCTCGTGGGTTTTCTCTTGTTTCCTCCCACTGCTAAAGACCCCTACGCGCAAGCGAATTATTGAAATAAAATTAAACCATATGTTAGTCCCGAAATGACCTAGTTTGTGTCGGGTGGACGTTAAACCCCATTTCTCTTTCTCTCACCTTTTACAGATATTGACCTCGACATTCGGGATTCTAAATAAACAAATATCGATTATACCAGTAATAATAATTTGTCACTCATTCTTCATAAAGGCCAACGTTAACCCCCATTCCATTTCTTTAAGATCAGTTTCATATCGGTCAAGGGGAATGCAAAAATAATGCTGTGTTTTCCAAATTTCTCCATTGAATTTCTGAAGAAAGTTCAATCCTGATTGAGAGACCCTAGAAAACAGTGTAGAGATTGATGAGACTATATATCAGTGGTGGGCATAGATTCTGGTATCCGGCCTAAACTTTATAAATTTAGGCCTTATGCTTAGCCGAAGGAATCAATACATCTGGCTGACAAGAGACCTCTGTCTAGCTGTTCGGTAATACACGTAAAGCACCCCTTGGCCGAGGGGCGTACATATCGATTTTGTTTGTGGGAATGGGGGGGTGGGTGTTTAGGGAAAATGAGACCGACTCCTGCACAGGCCCTAATACGAGTAAAGCAACCACGAGCCGAGCACGACAGGTGTGGGCTTTCTCGGGGATCTGGGAGTGTGCTCCCTTTAGGGGAAAATTTTGCAACATTCTGATGGTCAGAAAACACTTATAGTAAAATTGAGTACTACGTATGGGAATTCGGGTTATTTATTTAAAAATTTGCAAGAAAGTAAAAAGGTAATGTGATAAATTTTGAAAGTGATAATAATTACACCATTTACATGGACCTATATCTTCGATATATTGTTGTGGTTAATATACATAAATTAGCAAAGACATGAATATGTCCTCATGTTTTCATCAAGCTTCCGCGCTAAGTCAAGTTTGACCACTGATCGGTGATTTTGTCAAGATCGATTGAGGCGTTTCTGTTTCATTGCTGAACGCATAACAGTTTTTGCTAATATGCGCTTTGAAAAATTCATATATATATTTAGTATTTGGGATTTTCTTTTCTATTTTGGCACTTTTTGTTTACCTCATTAATTTATTTAGTCGCTGATGCATAATTTTCCAACCGACTGTTTACGACCAATTATTTTTTTTCCTGGGGGGGTATACCCCCCCCCCCCTTCCACCATACACACACATTTATGTCACTATCTTGGCATTTGGAATTCGAAGAAGAGTAGGCTGTTGTACGTAACCATAACAATTGCAGTAGCGCAATACTGCATTTCATTAAATTCCCCAACACATTTTATAAAACAGACGACATATTGAATACAAGTATCATTACTTCCGTTTAGAAATTTCAGTCACCTTCACAATAATATTACGTAAATGGCACGCTCACGTAGGACACGTGTCAAATAAAATAACCGCAATACAAGCTTTACTATATATGGCAATAAACCTGATTTGTGTCGTCTGCCAATGGCGAAAATAAACAGAAATCAATACGTCAAGATTCCCCCGCTACAAATCTTAGTGACGTAACACGTACGTTCATCAACGCAGAAAACAGGGACGTCAAGATCGGGGTCGTCAACAAGATAACCGTCCATCACCTTGGAATTTGCGGGACTGTGAACGAGATTTAATCGAATGCAAGGTCACTCCAGAAAAACAAAACATCTATTATGGGAAGTTAGTAAATAAGCAATCTCTTCTAGAATGAAATGGAATTTTCACGCAGAAATATAATATGCGACATTTTAGCCAAAATTGCAAGCTATAAACAGAAATTTATTTAACAACAAGCAGAATATCGAACGAATCTTATTTCGAATTCCAGGGGGGGGGGGGGGCGATAGTTAGCACGTGCGCCCTGTATCATAAGGTCTGTCATTGAGTCATCTGGCGTGGTTTCGATTCCCCGGTTGTACGTGACAAGGAGTAGGGTCGCCTGTCCAACCTCGTGGGTTTTCTCCAGATCCTCCGGTTTCTTCCCACTGCTAAAGACCCCTACGCGCAAGCGAATTATTGAAATTGAATTGACCCATGCGTTAGTCCCGAAATGCCCTAGATTGTTACACCCCCCCTCTCTCTCTCTCTCGAATTCCAACTACCATGGGTTCATTTACTTCGGTTTTTCGTTCCATCGGAAGGGGGGGGGGGTAAGATGGCTGAATGGTTAGTGTGGGCACGCTGTATCATTAAGTCTGTCATTGAGTCAACTGGTGTGGTTTCGAATCCCCGGTTGTACGTGACAAGGAGTAGGGTCGCCTGTCTAACCTCGTGGGTTTTCTCCGGGTCCTCCGGTTTCCTCCCACTGCTAAAGACCCCTACGCGCAAGCGAATTATGTAAATAAAACTAAACCTTATGTTAGACCCGAAATGACCTAGTTTGTGTCGAGTGGACGTTAAACCCCATTTCTCTCTCTCTCTCTCCATCGCAACGACTAGACGCTTTCCTTGACAGGCCCTCCGTCCAGCACCGGCGACAAGGGGAAACCACTCTGGAAAATCCTCGATTCCCGGTCCACCTGGTTATGAGACCATCCCCTTAATCATTGATCCACCAATTCAAGTTGAATGAACGAAGTATTATATGTTTCATGATGACTTAATGTTAATCTGTAAAAAAGTAGAATGACATCGATGTTTATATTATACCGACCATAACAGGTGTTAAAACCACGTTTTTAATTAAAACCAAAAAATACCAATAAGACATAACTAATCTGGATAATAACATCTAACAATAGATACTGGATAATAACGTCTAATTAAAGACACTGTATTGGATTCAGGGGTCTACCTTGATATTTGAGTGTTCTTTCGGACCCATTGCTAGTTTCTCTTTTTATGGTTGCTGAAAGCGTCCATTTAGATCGTCGTGTTTCTAGATACAACACGAAAGTCGCCGTTAAGCCAGCACGACGAAAAGGGCGCCGATCGGCGACTTTTTCGTCGTACTAGCTTAACGGGGACCCGCGACTTTCACAACACGAGAGTCGCCGTTAAGCCACGCGACGAAAAAGTCGCGTGGCTTAACGGCGACTCTCGCCTCGGAAGTTTATAGTTAGTTACATGCGCAATGGCTACACGGCGACTCTCGTGTTGTCGATCGGCGACTTTGTCGTCGTACTAGCTTAACGGCGACTCTCGCGTTGTATCTAGAAACCCGCCGATCTAAATGGACGCTTTCAGCCACCATATCTTTCAAACGCAAACTTAACAAATAAGTTGAAAGTATGATATTTATTTTTAAAACCTACAAATATAATATTGAGATTTTACAAACAGAATAATACGATTGTTATACAATGATAAGGATAAGTACACGTACATGTATATAAGTAACTGTTATAAGCAGCTGAAAAATTAAATAAAGGTAACCTTCCTGACTAATAAAAACAACTTCACATTTTACGTTATTATTTTCAAAATAAATCATTGATAGAATACTATGCATGTTGACCTCAACATTTTAATTACCATCTTTTCCTTGTAAATACTATTTAAGAGGTAGATATGAGATAAACTAGCAGACTATTAAAATATCAGAATAAGCATATGTTGTAAGCAAAAACAGAAAACCGAAGTCCGCTTCACAGAACAGCATAATATAAAATACTACTTTTTGATTGGTTAAAATGTCAGGGTCATTGTGAGATGCAAGTTCAAGGTCAGGTCTATTAATAGACCATAATATAATAATTTATCTTAAGCGCACACATAACATGATGATAGCAGTGAAATAGAATCATAATACAATAAATGAATCTGTCAATAACTTATTCCAACACACAGACACACGATTCTTCATTCTGATATCAAAACAACGCCAACGCCTTTAAATCTTATGAAGATTACTATTTTTGAAAACAGATGAATCGGACAGTTCTATAATCGTATCGCTGATTAGATTTCATTTAAATACGGTTAGAACTAAAGTTGCGTGACACGTGCGGCATGACATTGAAAATATCTTCCTGATTACTAATTATTTTTAGCAATGTTTTTACGGGATTACATACTTTGTATTGACATGATAACAAAATGGCTGCTTATTTTATTTAACAAATGTTTTGCTGTTAGGAAACATAATTACCTGACTTCAGCTTCATGACATACATGTTCTTTTACAAAGCCTTCGTGACATATTTTACAAAGCCTTCTTAACATACATAATAGAATGAAGTGCAACCAATTCCAGAAAAATAAGAAGTGGGGCAATTCCCGCGGAATTTACAGCACAGGTTGTTTAATTTTAAAAACTAAAGCTCATGCAGCAGTCTGGCACTTTTTAGAATTCGGTACTTTTGGTCTACTGCATTGAAAAAGATAGATTTCGAGGCAAGGAAACATAATCCCACAGCAGCTAAGTTTTTATACGCCCACATTTTCATGTGGACGTATTATGCCGTCGCCCCTGTCCGTCCGTCCGTCCACAATTGTTTGTGGACTCTCTACAGGTCACAATTCTTATCCGATTTTGACGAAACTTGAAATATAGGTTTATCCCCAAAAGATCTCGGCTGCTTTCGATATTGGCATGTATCGGATCGAAACTTCATGGATTATGGCCCCTGTTTGTACGAAAAATCACGTTTTTAGCTTGTGGACCCTATAGAGGTCACAATTTTTATCCGATTTTGTTGAAACTTGAAATGTAAGTTTATAACCCAAAGATCTCAGTTCCTTTTGATATTTGCGCATATCGGACAGTAACTTCCTGAATTATGGCCCCTGATTGTACGAAAAACCCGTTTTTAGCTTGTGGACCCTATAGAAGTCATAATTTTTATCCGATTTCAAAAACCGTTCTATTATATCACCGTTACACCCTAAGGATGACTGAGTTCGAATTTCGTGAAAATCGGCCCAAAATTGACAGACAAAATGGCCGCCGTTCGTTCCCAAATAGCGTAAGAATATGGTATATCAAGGTTGTGGACCCTATAGGGGTCACAATTTTTATCCGATTTTGTTGAAACTTGAAATTTAAGTTTATAACCCAAAGATCTCGGTTCCTTTCGATATTCGTGCATATCGGACCGTAACTTCCTGAATTATGGCCCCTGATTGTACGAAAAATCACGTTATTAGCTTGTGGACCCTATAGAAGTCATAATTTTTATCCGATTTAAAAAACCGTTCTATTATATCACCGCTACACCCTAAGGATGACTGAGTTTGAAATTCGTGAAAATCGGCCCAAAATTGACAGACAAAATGGCCGCCATTCTTTCCCAAATAGCGTAAGAATATGGTATATCAAGGTTGTGGACCCTATAGGGGTCACAATTTTTATCCGATTTTGTTGAAACTTGAAATGTAAGTTTATAACCCAAAGATCTCGGTTCCTTTCGATATTCGTGCATATCGGACCGTAACTTCCTGAATTATGACTCTGATTGTACGAAAAATCACGTTTTTAGCTTGTGGACCCTATAGAAGTCATAATTTTTACCCGATTTAAAAAAAACGTATTATTATATCACCGTTACACCCTAGGGACGACTGAATTCGAATTTCGTGAAAATTGCCCCAAAATTGACAGACAAAATGGCCGCCGTTCGTTCTCAAATAGCGTAAAAATATGAATTATGGCCCTTGATTGTAGGAAAAATCACTTTCTTGTTAGCTTGTTCTCTATCCATCTCTCGAAAATGTGGGCGTATCCTGCCTGGCAGCCGCTGGGTTTTTTTTTCTTTTGTCAGTAATGAGAACATTTACAACACATGAAAATCTGATTACGAGTACTAACACATAAGGTAACAGTTTTCTTCAGGAAACAAATTTTGTTTTTTGGATTATTTGTCTCATGACCTTAAACAAATTAAAATTGCTTTAGCCCCTAGAGTTAATGAATCAATTTAAGCGTCTAGAACGCCCATTTTTGAAAGTGATCTTACTCGGGCAGTAATTATCGAAAATTATTGAAAATGAACAAGATTCTTCGTCTCATGCTCTTAAACACTGTGTATAAGTTTAAAGTCAATTAGATATTACCTTTAGCCTCTAGAGCGTCCACAAGAAATTGTGGATGACGGGCGGGGCGGGGGGGGGGGGGAGGCGGCGACAATATACCGCCACATTTCAATGTGGGCGTATAAAAACAGTTCGGCAAAGTAGAGCAAATTGAATTTGTTACGTCTTCGATTGTTTGGTTTCTCAGTTTAAGCGTGTTTCGATCTACCAAGGCTTTCCGGCATTGGGTGAAGGTGTGTGCTATTGGTTGTAATGTAACGTCATGATGTTGTTCCTCCGACTGCTAAAGACCACTACGCGCAAGCGAATTATTGAAATAGAATTGGTACCATATGTTAGTCCCGTCATGACTTACTTTGTGTAGAGTGCACGTGCGCGGTGTTTCATAAGGTCTGTCATCGAGTCATGTGGCGTGGTTTCGATTCTCCGGTTGTACGCGACAAGGAGTAGGGTCGCCTGTCCATCCTCATGGGTTATCTCCGGGTCCCCCAGTTTCCTCCCACTGCTAAAGACGCCTACGCGCATGCAATGACCTAGGTTGTGTAGAGTGGACGTTAAACCCCATCTTTCTCTCTCTTTCTCTCTCAATATAATAAGATCTTTGTCCAAAAGAAAGAATATAACCCAAGTATTTATCTATCACCCAATAACACATTCTACAGTAGATATCGCTTGTGTGATAAATTTCAGAATCTACTGCGATATCTAGGGGATATCGCTTTACATGAATTTGATTTGTCAGTTAAAAAGGAACTACTTTTTTGTATTTTCAAACAACGTTCATTTTTTATTAAAAGTAAGTAACTCTTTTTTTTATTAAAAATGAATTATTTTTATTTAATTGACTTTGATGGAAACACTGGGTCAATATAAAGGACTTTGCAATGGTTGAATTGCTGTCAAAAAATGATGTATCAATACGCCGTAATGTAATCAGGTTCAGTAAAAGTGAAGTCTATAGCAAAGAATTATATTTATTTATTTGTGCACGTAAGAAATGATTGGGTGATAAATAAAATCTCCTACTCGTCTTTTTTGATATCAAAAAATATCAACACTGATAAAGTAAAAAAAAACTCGGCAGAGCCTTGTTTTTTATTACTTTATCAACTTGTGTTGCCGAGTTTTTTTTTTACTTTATCAACGAGTGCTGATATTTTTTGATATCAGAAAAGACTCGTAGAAGATTCTCTATTTATGGCCAAATTCTCATCTGAACGTTTATATGAGCCAGGTCGTTCTCTCCGTTATGCTGTAATTGTATTAATGACGGATTCCACCCGGATGATTATATAATATGTGGCAACAACATATATCTGAAGGCAACTTCATTCTACTAATAATCCTAACCTTATTACTACCAGTTACCTCAAGTCGTACCTCTGACGCAGGTTTGTACGTCCGACTAATAAATATGTTTTATGAAGTCATTATTAAATTAATAACAACGCCTGTTGCAGGGATTTTAATGTAGTGTGTTAAATTACGATAGATAAAAATGGGGTTTAACGTCCACTCGAAATAAACCAGGTCATTTCGGGACTAACCTATGGTTCAATTTTATTTCAATAATTCGCTTACGCGTGGGCGTCTTTAGCAGTGGGGAAAACCGGAGGACCCGGAGAAAATCAACCAGGTGGGACAGGCGATCCTACTCTTTGGAATCGACACCATGCCACTTATGACCTAGCTTGTGTCGGATAGGGGAGCCACGGTGGCTAAGTGAGTAAGACGCTGGCTGGCTAGCCTGGAGGTAGCGGGCTCGATCCCGGTGTTGGCCGAGAAAGTTCATTGGGATTTTCAGACGTGTTTTCTCCTTGTCAGTGCTGTAGGACGGTGGGCCTAACAAGGATAGCTGCCTAGTCGTTCGGGTGGTACAAAAACCGAGGTTTCGTGTACACATTTGCGTGTTCTTAAAAGATCCTTTAGCGCCACTGTCCGGGGAAAATTCCCCGCATAGGACACTGCATGGCGTATGCCCGTCTTCATTAGCCCAGTCGGAGCAGAACAGTAGCAGGTTAAACCCCATTTCATTTTCTGTCGAATGGACATTTACCCCCCCCCCTCTCTCTCTCTCTCTCTCTCTCTCTTTACAAATCCTGGTCACTAATCAATAAATGATTGTCGGACGTGATGGATTAATAGGACATGGCTATTGGCATGTAGGCTATTAATATGTCGCCGTGATGGAACTTGGCTGATGAACGGGGCATCCAGTAAAAATAATCAGCATATTATTATATTAGTAGAACATGGAAGTATTTTAACCCTTGGCTCGCTACACCTTTATTATATTGATTTCAGTGGATTTTTCCCTGGTCGTTGACCTCGACTTCTAGAACAAGACTAGGCTATATTGATAAAGACTAGAAAAGCCTAGTCGAAACGTCGCTCAGTAATAAGCAGTAATTGTATTCCATAGAATTGTGACCTGTACATGCCAGTTCAATTACTAAATGCCACTGATATATAAGATACTGAGACTGAAGAATCTAATACTTAAAAGTGCCGATTTCTGAATTGCGATACTCGTGGGTCAGCCGTATGCGCTATTTACTTACGATTAATAAAACGCGTTTGTTGTGCTTTAATTTCAGATGACTTGGTAAATCTTGCTTCGATATGCGAGATCAGGGTATGCGATATGGGATATGAACTCAGGCGTGCATCTGTGAGTAACATAACTCTTGAAGATTGCTCGTAAATGCCGCTGTCCGGGCAAACTCTCCCTTATAGCATACTTCTTGGCGCATGTCCGTCTTTATCGCCATACTTGCTGCAGGATTAGATCTATTTGATAAGGCCGATTTCAAGTTTGGTTAAAGGTCACTAGATGTAAACAAGGCTAACGCTAATCCCAATCCTAACCCCGGACCTAGCCCTAACCCTAACCTACAATCTCGCCAACAATCACGTGCCCTACCTAACCTTATTTACATCTCAGCGACCTTGAGCTGGCCTTAACAAATAGAGAGCCTCAAATTTATTTTCTTTTTTGTTCAGAAACAATAATACCAGAATACCAGAAGCACCACCCAAGGAAGACCATCAGCGCCACCAACACCAATAAACAGTGAAATCGCCTTTGTATATAAATCTAATGTATTGTATGTATTTTTAATAAAACTAGGAAATATCACGAACTAATTTTTCATCATCCTAGGTCAGTGCTTATGTGGAGACTTAACCTCTCCCCCAAATTCTTAAACCTAACCTACAATCTCGCCAACAATCACGTGCCCTACCTAACCTTATGTACATCTCAGCGACCTTGAGCTGGCCTTAACAAATAGAGTTAGCCCTTGTTGCAGAAAAGTAAAACGTTAAAGCCCATTTCATTTGCAAAAGCAAAAGCAAACCATCCATAAAGTTGCCAACCAAAAAAAAACAATGTTTCATTAATAAAACACTACATCATAAATTATATTGGGGTGTTCTGATTAAAGGGTGCACAACTCTAATTCAATATTGTCAAGAGTCTTCGACAATCCAAACACGAATTATTGGTCCATTCCAATCTACACTTATTTTGTTATCTTACCGTGAGGTTATGGGCTCATCATGTTCACTATGTAAGACAGTGAATAATTTTATAACCAGTACACACCGACGGCTTGTACTCTATGCTGTCGAGCGCGATTTGTAATGAGGCGCCTGCCTTGATGAACGGGGCTAAACGTCCAGAGCCGTAACAAGCTCAGAGCAACGAGGGGGGGGGGGCGGAAACTGTTCTCAGGGGTGCTGTAAAATTTACGGACATCTAGGTTTTTTTTATGATCGCCAAATTTTTCACAGGGGGGGGGGGGCGAAACATTTTGCGGGGGGGGGGAGCTGCGCCCCCACCTGCGCCCCCACCTGCGCCCCCACCCTAGTTACGGGCCTGTGCATAAGTGAAATATCAAACCGTACTTACACTGTAGAATGGACTGTCATTAAATTTGGACTGTTCGATTATTTCGTCGAGCAAAACCGAAATTACACTAAATTGTAAAAATGAATGTAAATCCACGGATTTTAGATTCCGCAAAATAAAGAGTTAGCCCCTTTATATGACCAGTTTTTATACATCTAAACAGCTTGACCACAACATTAAGATTTAGTCAAGCGAGGATAACTGTCATTGTTCTAAAGCCGGATAGTTTTATTCGTGATCTTTTGTGAAAATCCACATTGAATTGTGTTTACAAATGATTAAGGTGTTTGTCGAGAAAATCGCTTCCTCATAATTTCAAATGATTAATATAGTTCTGGAGAAAAATTCTTCCTCATATTCTTCTTTTTTTGTCCGTTTATAAACTGTGAAAATCAAATTTGACATAAACAATTCAATATAATTATGAATAGTACAGTCTAAAGGATACGACAACACGTTAAATGCTGACGAATATAACTTACTGATATGGTAGTTATATTTAATCGGTGAAAGTGGGTCTATTAAAGGACAGTAGACTGGACATCTATACAATCTGATAAAAACACAGATCCTATTTCGTTTCGTTTTTTTCATAGTTCCAAATTTCGTTTTACTTGTCTTTACTACATTGGGATCTGGAAGAGCTGTTATATAACCCGCATTCTGGAATTAGCCACTTAAACGATCTGTTGCAGCGAGTTCTTGGCGTGCGATACACGGAACTGTGGGTATACTACTAGAAATATCAACGCTGATTGGTTAATCAAATGTCGAACGTCATAGGGTCAAAAGCCGCGCGTATGATCCCTGATACAAAATGTAATAGGTCATTTCGAGACAAATATGTGGTAAATTCCGTGTACTTTCAATTAATTCAACGCTTCTTTTCCGCACGTCGATTTTTTCGAGGGAGCCACGGTGGGTAAGCCGTTGGCTCGCTAGCCTGGAGATCGCGGGTTCATCAATGGTAGGGTGGCCCATGCACCTACAGAAATACAGTCAACCGCTGATAGTTCGAGACTACCACTGAAGCGTGCACATTCGCCGTGTCGAGGCCAACTTTCTGACAGTATGATACTATAAATAGCCATGGCACGTGAATGCTCTACAAATCTATCAACTATTACAGCCGTAAAAAATTTATTGTTGACGATTTTGAATAGCAGTAAAATTAAGCTTCTTGGTTATTACAGCAGATTTAGAAATTACGTTCGTTTCATTTTTTAAATCGCTTTATCATTAACTGTACCGTTAAGAGCGGCATCTTTTGGTTTAGTACAAATACCATCTCTGAAACACTCGGGTTAGACAGGAACATGATACTAGCAGTAGTTTCATTTTACTTTTACAAGCTTCTTAAAACAATTGTTGAGCTAGCTAACGTGCTCATTTCTTAATTCAATTTCTTGTTCTAGCTTTCTGTTATGTTTCGTAAAAAAGTAGTCTTGATTATCCCGACCTGTCAATCAGCCTTAGAATGGTCGATAGACTGGTTAAGCGACTCTAATTTCAAAACAAGGGCACGTAACCTATCTTTTACTCAAAAGTGTCTGGATGTTATGGACGACACATGGAACCAGTTTTCAGTCTATTATTTATAGATGATTAATGGTCATAGCTTATTAAGTACAACATGAACGTTTATTTAGTGACTATAATTGTGTGAAACTGATTTGAGGCTTGGCATATATATAAATATTGTGGCGAAATTGTCGAGATATATGGAGATATTTATTTATGGTGGGTCACCCTATCAATGGTGCACTATGGAGGGCCTGACAATGGAGAGCTTTCTAGTCGTTCGGATGGAACAAAAAACCGAGTTCCCGTGTAGACATTAGAGAGAGAGAGAGCGATGGGGTTTAACGTCAACTCGACACAAACTAGGCCATTTCGGGACTAACATATGGTTTAATTTTATTTCAATAATTCGCTTGCGCGTAGGGGTCTTTAGCAGTGAGGGGAAACCGGAGGACCCGGAAAAAAACAACGAGAGTGGACAGGCAACCCTACTCCTTGTCACGTACAACCAGGGATTCGAAACCACGCCAGTTGACTCAATGACAGGCCTTATGATACAGCATGCACGTGCTAACCATTCGGCCATCCAACCCCCCTCCCGTGTAGACATAAAAGATCTATTGACAGTTGGAATTCTCTTATAGCTCACTGTATGGTGTATGCACGTCTTCATTAGCCCAGTTGGATCAGAACAGTAGGACCTTAAAGGGACAATAACACTCTTGCTGGCTTGACATCTCCAGAAAATAAAAATAGCCTTATTCTAAGTACTAGATGTGTTAGTGTCCTACCTGTTGTGTAAATTATCCATTAAATCCTATTTTACTTGTCCAGCGGGTTCAAAAATATTTTTAAATCCAAGTCACATTTGAAAAGCTTTACGTCAGGCTTTTCAAATCATTTAGTTGCATTTTTCCAATATTTTAAATTAGGTGTGTTAAGATGAAATTTGCATCATCAATTAATTGGAATATTGTAAAATAGTACAATTTGTTGACTAGAATAAAGATTGGGACATATTTTTCAGTTACAACAAGAGTGGTATTGAGTTTTTAAACTCCATTTCATTTTCGCTTCATTCGAACGACTAGACACGCCTTTCTTGATAACTTCGTAGGCGCCAGCCAGAAAATTGTCGGTCATTAATAACCCAGCGGGCGAACCGTATTGATAGTATCATTTTTGAAACCCAACTGACAATATTTGTGGTTGTGTGATTTATGTATTTTGGCCAGCAAATCGTTCCATCAATCCATTATGTGACAGTAGGCGTGTCTGGCTTGTCATATTTTTAGGACGTGATATGGTAATTGGTTAATTTCTCAATCAAAATTTGACGATAATGGAGAAACCGACACGTGGCATCCATTTTGAAGACAATAGTTGACCAATTAGAATGAATAAATGCAATGGGGTTTAACGTCCTACTGTTCTGTACCTACTGGAATAATGAAGACGGGCATACGTCATAAATTGTTATGAGGGAAATTTGACCCGGTCGGAGACCAATTGAGTTCCGACTGTCAAGGTGTGTATGCGTGTATGTTTATATGTTCGCCCATTACGCTTCGTCGCCCGCCCCCACATTATGTAGTATGAAATTAACCCGCATGACCCAGTGAATGTTTGGACCCCGGGTGAATTGGCCCCCTGGCGAATTTGGGTCCCGGGCCAAATTGGGTCCATGGCTAATTTGGGACCCGTGCGAATTTGGGACCCGTGCAGATTTGGGCCCTGGGCGAAGCCGGGTATACTGCTGGTACACAAAACAGTCTAAACTTTATCAACCGGCCGCGATCTTCACTCGTTTACGTGCAGAGGTCGGACGTTCAGACCTGGACTGGGGGTGGGGGTATTCCAGATAAACAAAAGAAAGTAACGTTCACAATATGAACGGCTGGTTCTTTGGTCGCAACCCTTCACTTGTTTACGTTCAGACGTCGGATGTCAAAACAATAGCATCACAAGGCGGAGTAACCCAGCTCAAAAGAGAAAGAAAGGTTTTAGTGTCCCCGGTTCCCCGGTCGGAACCTCCACTTGTTTATTCAGACGTCGGTCCTTTTGATTCCAGAAACGCCGTGAAGCGGCTGCGAAACGTTCAGGGACTTGCTGGTTCAAAGTTTGAAAATCCGAAAGGTATCTAAAATGAAAATCTGAACATTCCCAACGTAAGTGCAAATCGTAAAATGTAAAATTATGTTTTCATCATAAAAGAGAGAGAGTGAGGGGGGGGGGGGCTAACGTCCAGTCGACACAAACTAGGTCATTTAGGAACTAACATATGATTCAATTTTATTTCTATAATTCACTTGCGCATAGGGGTCTTTAGCTGTGGGGGAAACAGGAGGACCCGGAGAAAACCCACGAGGTTGGACAGGCAACACTACTACTTGTCACGTACAACCGGGGAATCGAAACCACGCCAATTGACTCAATGACAGACCTTATGATACAACGCGCACGTGCTAACGATTCGGCCACCCCCCACCCCCCAACCCGCCTATTAAAAACCTTACTATAGTCTTTATATAGAATTCAATCAGAAGTTTATGTTCATGGCTCCATACAAATTACGAGCTTTAATTAATGGTCTAATATATTCCATAATAAAAGACAGATATGGAGGCAGACCCCCATTAATTTCCCCATTGACTTCAATGTTAATTCTGGCCTCTTTGCCCACCTCCAACTTTTCCCCAAATTTTCGTTGGGCTGAATGCTTTTCACTACAGACAAAGAAGAAACAAATGGCCATGTCTTTGCACTAAAATTTATATGAGGTTGACCACCAAAATTTTGAGATACACAAACTTGAAGAAGCATACTAAAGACATGTAACTATTTGCCGTACATATCACCGTAGCCAACCTGATAACCCCGTTATCCTTCCACCTCAAAATCATGAATATTTACCAAAACCTGGCAGAAAATGTTAATTCAAACCCTCTTCATCCATTCTAGACCAAAAAATCAACAAAATTGGGCATGCAAAAGGGGAGAAAGGAGACAGAGAGAGAATTGCTATAAATAGACGAACTACAATTTGTGGGTACCGAGATGGTGAAATTTAATGGTGGTCTGCCTCCATATAGACTCCCAGACCAAACACAACCGCAAATAAAGCCTAAAAAAATTTTTCTGTCCAGGGGTTACGGGGATGACATAAAATGGGGTGAATTCAGGGGGCAGTCGGAGCCCCGCTGCAAAAAGTTTCGCCCCCCCCCCACCCTGTGAAAAGATTGTCGACCATAGATATGTGTATATTGTCCGTCAATTTTACAGCACCCCTGAGAACACTCGTTGCTCTGAGCTAGTTACGGCCCTGGGTGAATTATGATTTGATTTCCTATTGTTCTGTTACAGCTGGGCTAATGATTGTTCTGTTACAGCTGGGCTAATGAAGGCGGGCATACGCCATATAGAGTGCTATAAGGAAAATTTTGAACTACTCATATATCGAATTCGAACTGCAACAAATAAAGTCTACCCGTTCAGGTGGGATGAAAAAACTGAACAATACATTTATCAATATAGGCACCTATTAGTCTTTATCCGCTAATTAGGCCGAGATGATAATCGTCAAGTACAAAATCAACCAACCGTGTAAATGAACAACAAAATCAATAGATATGTACTGACTTCCATGTTTTGCAGAATACATTATGAATAGATTTAATTGCACTACGTGCACCTTTTGCTAATACCACTGAACCCACCAACCCCAGTATCAGCACGGTCAGAGTGAATCACGTGGGTGTCTCGTAGTGCACAAGATTCCTCAAGGAGCACATAACCCTGTTGGATGCTATGCTTATCGGGTGCATTCTGAGTTTTTCGCTAATTAAAAATTTATAGTATGAATGATTACAATTGTGAGATATTCTCTTTAAGTAATGAAAATGCAATACTCAGGCAACTATTTGTAAGAAAAAAAGACGGGGTTAGCTTTCTATAGCCTACAGTCAGCCAAATCCCCGTGCCGTCAAATGTAGTAATATTTGATAATATATTTTTAATTATACATAGGAAATAGATGTTAAACACAGAAGATGCACAGGCACTTGAAGTGATTAAAATAAAACTTCTTACTACTGCTTGTAGTAAGAAGTTTTATTTTAATCCCTTCAAGTGCCTGTTAGAAGATAGTATGACCTTAGATAGGCCGCGTGTTAACTATAATCACATAATATGTCTATGATTGGCATTGTGCACGGGCAGTGGCACTACGGCCTACTCTTATATCAAATTACAACTATCAAGTCGTCTTTTACGTGCACTTCAATTTGTACACGGGACCTCGGTTGTTCATACCACCGAACAACTAGATACTGACCTTGTCAAGCCCTCTTTCCTGCAAACTGACAGGGAAACCACGCTGGAAAACCCCGGAGAACTTTCTCGATCGAACACCGGACGTCTTGGTTTGCGGGCCGGTGTCTTACTCACTGAGCCACCGCGGCTCCCTAAAGTGTGTTACTAATCAATCAGGTACATATATATATTCGAAATAAAGTACTCGCAAGAACCTAGTTTTCTTTCCTAAAACATCTTTATTTCGAATATCTAACACCGAAGAGTAGCTTTAATTAACTATAACCTTTTATATATATCTATATATATATATATATATATATATATATATAGTACTAAGAGTCTAGACCATTATATATACAACAATCGTCTATCTCTGGCACAGTTGTGGGTGAACCATTATATCTCTGAGTCAAAATGAACGAAGATTCCAAAAACGCAGAAAGTGGAACCTCAAGGACGAAAACAAATGAGTAAGCCTTAACATCATACAATGAATGAGATGACAGCGCCTTCCGGTAATTAGATCAACGCTTGAATATTATAAATAATTCCTGAAAATATGATTCAGATAGTTACATTTAGTTTTATTTGGTACCAAATGAACCGAATACCAAGAACGCAGAACACGGAACGATGATGGCAAGCAAGAACAAATATTAGTAAGCTTTGCATCATCATACGGATAAGATTCCATCACTGTTTTTATGGCTACAAGATCGTGACTATGTAGTAATAGATAGTTCCTGGAAATCGATTTATTCTAAATATAAAGTGTTTAATTCCGTGTAGTAAAGCTAAAGACGTGAACCGATCTATTCTCGTATTTGTCATAATGACATGACACATCTACTACGCATCTTTTAGGAGACAGGCAGACTGCCAGACAGGGGCACGGGAGGAGAGAGAGAGAAATGGGGTTTAACGTCCACTCGACACCAACTAGGTAAATTCGGGACTAACACATGGTTCAGTTTTATTTCAATAATTCGCTTGCGCGTAGTGGTCTTTAGCAGTGGGAGGAACCCGGAAGACCCGGAGAAAACCCACGAGGTTAGACAGGCGACCTTACTCCTTGTCACGTACAACCGAAGAATTGAAATCACACCAGTTGACTCAATGACAGACCTTATGATACAGCGCGCGCGTTCTAAACAGGGGCACGGGGAGAGCGACGGGGATTCCATTCAACACAGACAGGAGAGAGAGAGAGAGAGAGAGAGGGGGGGAGAGATACCATGGGGGAGGGGTGTATTTTACCATCCACTCGACACAAACTAGGTCATCTCGGAACTAAAATATGGTTCAATTGTGTTTAACGTCCATTCGACGCAGCACAAACTAAGTCATTTTGATAATAACATATGGAATTTCTTTATTAAAATAAGCTGTCAATATCCTATACCAGTGGGAGGTAACCAGTGGATTCGGAGAAAAAACACCACCAGATTAGGGAGTCGTCACGTACAAGCCTGGGTCGAAGCACAAACCTTATGAGAGAGCGCACGCGTTAGACCACTCTGTTGCTCCTTAAAATGAGAGGCGTTTCGGCCAAAGAGTTTTTTATACCCTGATCAGTTAGCTCCTATATGTACCATTTCGCACCCATTTAACCCTTACCAGTAAACTCCTATTATATTGTCTGCGATACCACCTCGGTGGAAACGGACGTAAAACACAACTAGCTAACACACTAATATTATAACCATTCGCAACATTTAACCATAGTCCATACCAGTTACTTCCTAATACGACCGCTTCTTTTTTCATAGCCCTTACCAGTTAGCTTATATTATAACCAGTTCGCATCTTTTTACCAGAACACATACCAGTTAGCGCCTATTATAACCAGTTCGCATCTAAGTAACCCTCGCCATACCTCGAACCAGTTAGCTCATATTAGCACTAGTCTGCACCTATTTAATCTCTGTCGCCGAAACCTCTATGACCAAAAACTCAGTACACCGATTATCAAGTATCCCTTTAGCACCATAAATATAAAATGAAATGTAATAAAAGGATTTAACGGTCTATTGTTCTGCTCCTACTGGGCTAATGAAGACAGGCATATGCCATGAGGGAAATTCTACGACCTACTTATATTTCGAATTCCAACTGTCAAGGGTTCTTTTACGCATAAATATATAAAAATAGAAAAGGCAACAATTAAAATCCAAGAGTAATAACATATTCCCTAATTAAAATAAAAAATATACAATATAAACATTTTATATATTTGAAATCAAAACAATTTAACTCTACGTTTGTTTTTTGAATGTTTACCTTGTGTTTTAGCTTCTTAAAAAATGTATTATTTTTTTAAATAAGCTCTCTGGTATATATTAGGTTGAGATATTAATTAATAATTATGTTCTTCTTTATATTTTGATCTTTAACTAATTGTTTATTTTTTCAAAACATTTACATTTATGTTTAGGGCATCAGAAGTGTTAAGTTTAACAATTAGTGTTGTGTGGGATTTTAAAATAACAATTCTTTTATATATATATATATATATCTTGCATTTTCGTTTGGGTATTTTTAACATTTATATTAATATTTGTGGGATTGTAAAATAACAGTTATTTTTGCCTTTGCATTTTAATTTGTTTTGTTTTGTTTTTGTAATATTTATATTAATAATTATAATATTATTAATTTTTTTTCTTCTTACACGAGATAATACTATCTATTTAAATACCCAGAAAGTCGGCATTTGATGACTATTTAAAAGTTTGTGCTGTTGTTTTATATGGGTGTATACACGGCTTTAAATCGTATGCTATTTGTTATTTGGGTGTAGACATAGCTATACATCCTACGTTAACTGTTATTTGGGTTTAGACATGGTTATAAATCGTACGTTATTTGTGATATGGGTGTAGACATGGCTTTAAATCGTACGCTATTTGTGATATGGGTGTAGACATGGCTTTAAATCGTACGCTATTTGTGATATGGGTGTAGACATGGCTTTAAATCGTACGCTATTTGTGATATGGGTGTAGACATGGCTTTAAATCATACGCTATTTGTGATATGGGTGTAGACATGGCTATAAATCGTACGCTATATTTGGGTGTAGACATAAATCGTACGTTATTTGTTATATGGGTGTAGACATAGCTTTAAATCATACGTTATTTGTTTAAATCGTACGCTATCTGTTATATTAATGTATACGTGTCTTTAAATCGTACGTTATATGTTATACGAGTGGTGTTGACATGGCTTTAAGTCATATGCTATTTGTTATATGAAATAATTGAACCGTGTCCATGATTCACCGACTTTTTCATCCCCATGGTTACCCAAGAGCTGTAATAAGTAGATGCCAATATTGAAAAGATTTGGATCAATTTTTTTTATATTATTATTCACTTCTATTTTTCAGTCCAAAGCGTTAGTTGTCATGGTAAATAATGGATGATGGTTTCAAATATAATGCTGAATAAACCAGAAAACATTGTTTTAATATTGGTGTGAAATAGCTGTATCGGTCACATTTCACGAATTTTGATACATAATGTAAAGCATTACTTACGTCTGTAGTAAATGAAAACAAAATTTTAATCAAATAAAAGAATTCTGTTTTTTGCTGTTGCAAATTTGCATTTTCAAATATCGTAGCTGAACTACATTGTTATATCTTCTATACTAATATTTGTGACTGTCGTTTGTCTGTCTGTCTGTTCGGGGTTGGCGGCTACACTAGGTCTGCCCCGATTCTGAAATTTGGGGTATAGGGGCAGCTCGGACCGGGGAGTAACATAGGCCAGGTGGCGTTAGTCTATCACTTCCGGTTTCGGAGTTATGACCCCCGAGCGAAGCCGGGTATCCTGCTAGTAATGATATATATATTTTCTAAAAATCTCCAAACATAATTATTAAAGTATAATTGACACTGGTCCCTTCATCTCTATGGGTAGTTGTGTGTTCAGTTTAAACCCAATAAACTCTCGATGTTGACAAATATGTTTCCCTGTTTAGTTATGGCGGAGATAAACACTTCTTGTTTCGAATTTAGAATGTGTTTATTGTCATTATGGAATTATAAGAACACGAGACATTGTCCATAGTGCCTATTTACGAATAATTTAGGATGCCTGAAAATGGTTTCAATTAAGTTATGACTGTATGTCTACTGTTTTGTGTATTTCGGGGATGTGTTTGGCTATGAGGTGAAGTTTGAAAATGGTGTGATGGTCATTTGTGCAGAATTTCTTGTCAATAAAGATTTGAGTTGCGAAAGATCATTGAGCACACAAATGAAAAAAGCGTACACTGCAATATTTGCACACGGTTATTAGCCTTGCTAAAACAGAGGCCATATTGTCCATTCGATAAAATTCTTCAATCAACCAGAATCGATGAAATGTCTGATTTGTTCTACAATAATTATAAGGTTTGGGATGCTGAATGGTTAGCGTGTGCGCGCTGTTTTATAAGGTCTGTCATTGAGTCATGTGGCGTGGTTTCGAATCCCCAGTTGTACGTGACAAGGAGTAGGGTCGCCTGTCCAACCTCGTGGGTTTTCTCCGGGTCCTCCGGTTTCCTCCCACTGCTAAAGACCCTTATGTGCAGGCGAATTATTGAAATAAAATTAAATCATATGCTAGTCCCGAAATGACCTAGTTGTGTCGAGTGGACGTTAAACCCCCATTTCTCTCTCTCTCTTTCTCCAGTTCGGACCACGTGTCAGTGGTGCAGAATGGGGGGCCTGGCAAGGGACAATGTATAATCGTTTAGCCGAGATCCCGTGAAAACAATGGCGTGCGCGTGAGCCATAGCGCCACTGTTTGGGCAAATATTGCCCATAGCACACTGTATGCCATATGCCTGTCTTCGTTAGCCCATACAGAGTAGAACAGTAGGACGTCAAACCCGTTTTCAGTTCATTTCACTCCTAAAGGGTCGTTACAGAGTTGGATTATCGTGGACGTTATATATCATAAGGTCCATGGTAAAAGAGATTTAGAATGTGTTATTCATTCTTGTAACCCGTTCTTGTTCCGGATACGAATAAAGTTAATATTTACGCACCCTGTTGGTCTGTCTAAATTTGATTGTGTCACACTATGTCAGATATAAGGTAAAATTTGGATCCATTAAAAAAATACGGAATATGAAACGAAAGTAAAAGAAAATCGAATTGATTTTAACCAGCCTGCATAAGTACATATAAAATATTAATTTACGTGACATCATCCACGCCTCTTTCATTTAGAATCTAAAAACAGGGTTGATTTGGGACAAGATCTCTACTATCAAAGTTTTGTTTCCAATATTTAGAAGAGGCGGTTAGTTAAAGATACATTATGTAAGATTGAGATAAAGAGCTAGCCATTCTTGCTATAATAGTTCGAAAATAAATAATGTAAAATGAATAATTTGAAAATTTCATTCAAATTACTCTATTGCGAGCGCAGATATTAGCCTTTGAAGGTTTGACAAGTCGTGTGCAATAATATCAACCACCGTACTGGTTGTTCGAAGCTAAGATTCGCTCCTCCATTTTTAGCTTAAATCAAAATATGGCTGAACTGTTCTAATCTATTTAATATCGGAGACATCCGATGCCATCGAGAGTTGATTATGGCCTGGATAAGTTAGTTAATGTCTAATTAATAATTTAGATAACATTTCAGGCATAAGGAAAGACCTACAATAGACAGGTTTAGCTCTTGCATAATGTATGTTTAAAGGCGGCAAGTCTCAAACTGATTATCATACACAGTCTTCGACATTGCAAAGACAACTTATTGGTCAATTTAAATCAACGTTGATGTTGTTATATCACCGTGAAAAGATGGGCTTCTGATATCCAATATTTAAGACACAGTGAACAATTTAAAATTGGCACACGAATCGTTTGCTAGGATGCTTTCGAGCGCCAGATGAGTGAGGGTAAATATGTCCCATATAGGAGAATACTACGGATGTAGACTGAAATAACCAGACGCCAAAGATTGCCATTCAGTTCAGATTCTTGGCGTATTTCGTCGAACATAACTGAAACATTAAAGAAACAGAAACGATTTAATGTAAATTGGTTTATGTATATTATTATATGCGTTGCGACCCATTTATGTCCATTTCTAGGTGCCAAAAAATAGGATTTAGCTCCTTAAAGTAATTTCTGTTTGTGTTTTTGATTTATATTTCAACATTTGCTTTATCTGTGGAAACAAAGGTATAAATATAGATTAATACCCACTTTAATTAACCGTTAAATTTAATTAAATGAACAATTTTATTTTTTATGCAAATCAAAGATGCCACACGAAAGTACATCAGCCAGATAATAAACTGGTTTAACTTGAACATAATTTTATGCATATTTTATACAATATTATGTACAAGTGTGCTGGGCCATCAGTAGAGTATAAATGATAAATTGGTATTTCTTTGTTGTTCTGCTTTCCCCTGATTAGTTGTCTGGATGATTACTGTGGTAGTTATTAGAGCGCGCCGTATTGTTCTGATTAGTAGACGGGTGGTAAAAGTCATTCTGTTTATCTAAACCTGGGAATAGAAATGTAGGGAATAGAAACATATTTGATTGAGAAAGATGAGATAACCCTCGTCTAAACCTCACCAGAAATAAACGAAATAATATAGGGTTTCAATTTTCTGCACTGACTAGACTAATAAAGATGGGAATAAACCATACACCATCAAGTGTTCTATAAGGGAAATTTGGCCCGGACAGCGGCATTACGGCCTTCTCACACGGGAGCTCGGTTTTTCGTCCCATCCATACGGGAGCTCGGTTTTTCGTCCCATCCGAACAACTAGACATCATTTCTTGTCTGGACCACCGTCCTGCCATAGTGACAAGGGGTATCCACGAAGGAAAATATCGAGAAACTATCTAGGCCAACACCAGCAGCGAACATGAGGCCACTAAAACTAGTGGTCAACGTTTTACTCACTGGAACAACGTGCCTCCCGATAAAGATTACAGAACCCGCGTATGCACATCACCGGGAAAAAAACACAAGTACTTGTAGCCATGACATGTTTTACTTCATGATTAGAAATTCTGATCGCCGTTTGAATTTCTTTTTAGTGGGAGGTGTGCGTGAGGATGGATCTTCAAATGATATGATTCAATTCTGACATAACAAAAATTAGCAGAATCTGGTATTGTGGGAAATTGGGTTTTTTTTTTTAATAAAATGCAATTAAGAAATATTAAGACTGATTGTAAAATGGTAATTACCCAAGGATACCAACAGTTCTACGCTTTATTGTAAAATAGTCATTTTCTGATGAAAGGATACAGACCAAAACGGGTGGAGGGACTTCTAGGGACAACAGGGTGCGGAGTGGCGAGGGGGGCTCCCACGCGCTAGCTTACTATTGACAAACAATAATTATACCACATGGTAGTCTCGAAATGACTTACTCTCTCTCTCTCTCGCTCTCTCTCTCTCTCTCTCTCTCTCGTGACAATGGAGTAATTACAAGGACAAGAAAATTTTCTGGGGTTTACCCTTGTCATTGGTGCAGTCGTTCAGATAGTTCTCGTGTGAGCGTTGGCATGCACGTAAACGAACCTCTGGCAGTTGGAATTCGAAATAAGAGTTGATCGTTAAAAGGACGACATGTGAGCTTTTATTCCCTTTATTTTACCTCTCAGTTTCGACTGACTGAACGAGATTAAAATATTGACTAGTTAGATATGACTAATACACCACACAGTACTATCTGGACATCTATTAAATATTGTTGTAGAAACATCTTCGATCCACTTCTGAAAGACTTAAAAGTACATTTCTTGATGTTTTGAAATCTTAAACATATACGGAAGCTAAATATGGCCATGATATCTGGTATTCTTTTCTACAATTTTAACTTAGTGACTTGAAATTTCATTGTAGATATTTATTCAATTTTAAGCTAATCAGAATAAATTTCTAGTTCTTGAAATCAAAATTTCAAGATGCTGTATCGGGGTG
Organism: Patella vulgata; assembly: GCF_932274485.2. NCBI lineage: Eukaryota > Metazoa > Mollusca > Gastropoda > Patellidae > Patella > Patella vulgata. The sequence goes on from NC_065880.2 coordinate 79,546,947, forward strand.
GGGGTTTTTGTTTTTGTTTTGTTTTGTTTTCCTTTTCAATTATCATGCATTACGGTTTCATAAACTGTGTGTGTGTGTGTCCGTCTTCATTAGCCCAGTCGGTGCAGAACAGTAAGACGTTAAACCCCATTTCATTTCATACAAGCTGTTATTTTTTGTATGCGCATAAGTCTATTTTTGCTCTTATCGACCTGTAGTGTTTCATAGTTTATGAATGAATAAGCCATTGTCACTGGTAAACAACATAATGTTATATTAAAACCTGCGTGGCTCAGATTAACCATTGTTTCGTATTTTATTAGTTTGAATCACGCATGAATGGTCAGTCTCTTTCTGGACGCCATGTCAATGACCGGTCAATAAGTTCATGAGTCTGGCCATGCAGTAGCAAACGATCTGGGCAATGTATACGTATATACACGAATTGCTAATTTGTAATTGAGCAATACAATGTCCAGCGCTCTAGTTGTTTTCCTGAACTATATGCAATCGTTACTCAGGGGTTTAACGTCCTACTTTTTTGCACCAATCAGGCTAATGGAGACGGGTCGTCACTGTGCATTGTGCGCTGACATTCTGCCAGGACAGCGGCGCTTCAATCTAATCTTCGTCTAATTACAACAGCCAAGGGTTTTTACGTGAAATTTGATAGAACGCCATATTTTTCTCCACCGAGATAATAAAGATGGGTATACATCATTTAGTGTGATATGATGAGAAATTTGCCCCGGCAGTGGCGTTTCCGCCTACTCATCATCGAATTCCACAGGTCCTCGGGTTTTAGTTCTATCCGAATCACTGACAAAAGGAAACCGCGCAGGAAAATCCAGGGGAGCTATTCCCCTGTGATCTGGGAAAACCTAGTAAGCCAAATATTGGTAAAAATGTGGGTCATATTTTGCTGACCCATAATATAGGCTTTGATCCTTCACTGATAAGGCTTCTAATTATCTTCATCTAAAAATCCAAAGGGGGGGGGGGCGAATGTTTAGCGCATGCGCGTTGTATCATAAGGTCTGCCATTGAGTCAACTGGCGTGGACTCGATTCCCCAGTTGTACGTGACAAGGAGTAGGGTCGCCTAGCCAACCTCGGTTTTCTCCGGGTCCTCTCGTTTGTCCCCACTGCTAAAGACCCCTACGCGCAAGCGAATTATTGAAATAAATTGAGTCATGTGTTTGTCCCGAAATGACCTAGTTTGTGTCGAATGGACTGTAAACTCCATTTCTCTTTCTCTTTCTAAAAAGCCAAAATAAATTTGTTTTATATTCAGTAGCTTAATCCTGAAACAAAACAGTTTTACTTTTTTTTTCTTAAATTTGAATTCAAAAGACATATTAGGTTTCTTCCAGATTACAGGAGTAATCCGACCAACACTGGGGTCGAACTCGGGACCTCCCGGTTATTGAGCCAGCGCCTTACTCACTGCGCCATTGTAATGAAAGGGGATGCGTTTTGTCATTTACAGACAGTTCAAATTTATACCTGTCATCATTATAAAACTAGAACAAAGAAACAGAATTTTTGTTATATTAATGAATGGGTGGGTGCTACGAATGGCCAGGACAAAAAAAAAATACATCAATATTTCATTGGTTTGTGTCAATTTTTTGCCAATTTCCTCACTCACAGACACACTGACTTTGTAATTTCCTACTCGACGTGATACCCTTGTTATTTTATCGTGATACGTCAGTCATATATCACTTGAAATCCTTTCTGTATCAAAGCCATTTAAAACAGTATTTTAATTATCTTATATAAATTGTTCAGGTAAATATAATTGAAAGCCCCGATTATTTAGGATAAATTATCTAAATGGTTCCCAACAGGATTTATCTTTTATCCTTTATTCACTTTTATTGGGCGTACAATGGTCCTGTCTCTTTTTATTTTTTTTATTTTTTTTGAGGGGGGGGGGGGTCGGGGGGGGGGGGGGTCAACTTTTTGTCCTATGATGTTCATAATATGCCGCTCAATTTCCACAGCGATTTGTTTTTTCTTTAAGATAAAAGAGGAGTGGGATTTAATTTTCTTAATATTTTCGAGTTCGAAAATTTTCACTTTGTTTCCCGGAATTTTCCAGTGTGTTTTTTTCCTGATCAGTGATTGCAGGAGGGAGGATCTGGCTAGGACAGTGTCTAGTCGTTCGGATGGGACTAAACCGAGGTGCACGTAATATACCCCTTGACACTTGGGATTCGATATATTATAGTAGGTCGTAGCGCCGCTGTCCGGGCGAAATATCCAGTGGACACATTAGCCGAATCATTTGCCCAATTCATCAGTCGATTGCAACACCTTTCAAGTCACATGGTTAAACATGGCAGCGACCATGTCTTCAAACAATCACGTGACTTTCGATATCAGTGGTACATGAATTCTGCAGAAGGGCGAATGCTTCGGCGAAGCGGACACACTAGACAAATATAATTCGACCGAATTTATCAAACATGTTTGATTCGGGAGAAACATTCGTCCGAATAACAATGGAGACACTACGCCAATTTCGACGCCGATTGATTCGGCTAATGTGTCCACCGCTTTATTAGCCCAGTCGATGTAGAAAAGTGGGACATTAAATCCATTTCACTTCATTTCAGTTTTTACTTTTTATCGGGACACATCTGTGGGCAGATATTCTCATCATTTTTTTTTTTTTAATTTTCTAAAATTGTTCAGGAAATAGCGATGGACCCCTTATGGCGTATTTTCGAGGAAACGGAGGTGGGGGGTAAATTCCTTGAATGTTTCCCATCTGATAATACCGTTTACTTAAAATACCTGTGTCAGAGTTTGATATTTATTGAACAACCTTGAACAAGTTGGCCCTTGATACGATCAAACAAAGCAATTTATATTAACTGCGCAGTTTCCAGTGTCGTCTCGGTCAGGTGCTTGTCGCCGACTTTGTACTCCACCTACATATTTACACTTGATGAACTTTTTCTTTGTTAAAGGTTTCTATAAATTATCTCCCCTTTCTGCACTGTTTCAATCACAATACGTCATATCCCTACATCATCGATTTCTCTTTGTTTCAGTATACGTCCACTTACAACCTGTCAATCATCGACCAGGAAATAATCAATAAGAATGATTAAAAATCGATCGTTCATCACATTTCTTTGATCTTGAAATCGGATTATATTAGTTGATAATTTATTGCACGTGTGTGTACCAAGTACTGGTAGGTAATTATTTAAGTATTTGAAATATAAAACGACTTATGACCATGCTTGTACGTAATTACAAAGTCATAAGGTCTGTAATAGAAAGATATGTTCCCTAGTAATTAAGAGTACGTAACACACCCAGACTGACACGAACTTTAAACTTAAACATTGCATTCATTTAAAGAAGCCGAATGGTATATCACTTGCCCTTCAAGTCATGAGGTCTGTCATTGAGTCAGCTGGTGTGGTTTCGATTCCTAGCTTGTACGTGCCAAAGAGAAGGGTCGAATGTCCAAAATCGTGGGTTTTCTCTGGGACCTCCGGTTTTCCCCCACTGCAAAAGACCCCTACACGCAAGCGGATTATTGAAATAAAGTTGAACCATATGTTAGTCCAGAAATAACGTAGTTTATGTTGAGCGGACGCTAAGCCCTATTTCTATCACTCTCTCTCATATAAAATGAAATCGGGTAGTAGTAGTGCTTTTGTCGTTTAACGTCTGTTTCCACAATACGGGTATCGCAGACGCGGTTGCATGCTGCACACAAACATCCATCAGCTTCATACTTCGAGAACAGATCTCTGTCCTAAATGACCGCCACATCCAAAAATTATACTTAGTGTTTTCGATTAAAATCGTCGATTTAGGACTTAAAATGACGGTCGGTCAACTAACTTAGTGTCTCTTGTCAAGCAGATCTAACAGTAGACAGACAGTCCTAAGTTTATTACGTCGGGGTATCGGAAAGCTGAAGCTTGTATATTAGAAGAACATTTTACAATCTTTCCATTTGCGGTCCCTCGACATTATCCTGCGTGGTTTTCTCCAATTACTGGCGCGAGAATAATATCTAGTCGTTCGGATGGGATAAAAACCCGAGGTCCCGTGTACACATTGGCGTGCACGTAAAAGAACCTCTTGGCAGTTGAAATTCGAAATAAGAGTAAGCAATAGTGCCGCTGTACTGTATGGCGTATGCACGACTTCATTACCCCAGACCTAACAGAACAGTAAGACCTTATAACACCCCATTTCATTTTATTTCAGGAAAGTGTTGGAGACATATTACATCATGATGGAGTAGTTAATCATTAAAGTCTGTGTTTCAAATATGCGGTGGTTTATTTTCCCAGGGTGATACAGTGTCACGGCCATGTTTCCCTATAGTAATAAGCCATTATTTCTCTTTTAAATATTTAATGTAGAGATTCGTTATCCTCCCACTTCGCAACAATTCCAAACTTTTAAAAATAACCAATCAAATCCATTGTACGAAACATTGTGCAACGACAGCGCGTGAACTCGCCACGTGAGAATGAAACCACGTGGAAAATGATAATAGTTGTTCATACCCAGTTTCCTGAATGAAACGGAAGCTGAAAATGTTTCATGGATTTTCCCAGTGCTTGATGCCAAGACGTTTGAAAAAGACAATGCCTGGATAATCGGTGCTATGACATGCGTTAAGCTGATTAATAGAGTACAGTTCCGTGGATTATTGTGACTACTTCCGGGCGGCACAGCACGGATTCAGACTACCAAAATTTTCCTCATTGACTTTTTGTGCCCGGATCAAATTTACCCCAATTGTCGTTGGCCGGAACGCTCACAAGTGCAAATGGACAACATCTGGCAATGGCATGTTCCAAAATTTCTATACGCGTTCGAACACGGAAATTTTTAGATTCACAAATTGGAAGTGGCTACGGTTATCCATCCGCCTATAAATCATGAATATTCTCTAAAACGTGGCAAAAATGTAAATTCAAACATTCGTCCTGGATTCTAGACCGTAATATCAATGAACAAAATGGCCATGGTTCAATTTTATGTCAATAATTCGCTTGCGCTAAGGGTCTTTAGCAGTGGGGTTGGTGGGGAACCGGAAGACCCATAGAAAACCCACGAGGTTGAACAGGCGATCCTACGCTTTGTCACATACAAGCGCGTTAACCATTCGGTCATAACCCACCCCACCCCCCCCCCACCCCCCAATGACCACCCACCCCATATATAGAGATAAGGGAAAGTAATCGGTGGTCTGTATCCCACCCACCCCATATATAGAGATAAGGGAAAGTAATCGGTGGTCTGTATCCAAATGTATTTACAGTTACCTTAGTGTGGTATTTTGTAAACTTTTATTACGGAAGCCGACGATATTGCGAAAAAAAAACCTCGTGGCAATAGAAGAAAACTAAGGACATAATTTGTGAAATGTTAAAAGTCTAATACTACCCCTTAACACTATTTCATCATCTATATGCTATAATTAACATTGCCTGGGGGATATGATTGCGAAAGGGGAATAAAAAAATATGTTCACTTTGTAATTATTTATTAATATCATCGACGATATTTCAGTAGATGAAATAAAAGATAAAAAAATTGGTTGACTGCCGAGACTAAAAAGTCATAAAAAAATACTCAATAATTTATAAATAATAGTGTTGATTTTTATACTGCTTCATTTTATATATCATGATGTCTGTGAATCGTGAATTTTTATTCTGACACTCCTTTGAATAAATAATAAAAACCTTTTAATTAATCTATTAATACTGTTGATTTTTTACAGTTCAGCTTATAATATATCGTGAATCGTGAATTTTTACACTGATAGTCCTGTGAATAATATATATGTTAACGTCATATTTATACTACAGCCAGATGGCCTGGATACAACACAGAGTTATAATTGTATTTCAATATGAAATATTTATGATGAATAGAAATGAATCTAGGTCATTATAATCACTAAAAATAGGACAAAGGGAATAAAAAGTAAAAATAGGCCCTACTAATATTACCCACTTTCTTTCAAAATGACATTTGACATTTTCTACAAAGGATGATTTTGTCTAATTTCTGTATGGTTGCTAATTGCCCCCCCCCCCTCCCATTTTAACCCCGATGTACCTGTTATTTCAGCCTGGAGGGGGGGGGGGGTAACGTCCACTCGATACAAACTAGTTCATTTCGTGACTAACATATGGTACAATCTTTCTATCAATAATTCGCCAGCGCTTAGGGGTCTTTGGCAGTAAAAGGAAACTGGAGGGTCCCAAGGAAATTCCATGAGGTAAGGCAAACAATCCTCCTTGTCACGTACAAGCTTCGGATCGAAACCTCGCCACTTGATTCATAGAATAACATTATGATTTAAAGCCTACGCGTCAGATCACTCAACCACCTTATCGCACGCGTTAAATCACCCAACCACATTAACGCACGCGTAGGATCACTCAACCGCCTTAACGCACACCTAAAGACTCCTACACGCAAGCGAATTATGGAAATAAAACTGAACCATATGTTAGTCCCGAAATGACCTAGTTTGTGTCGAGTGGACGTTAAATCCCATTTCTCTCTCTCTTAACGCACACGTTAGATCACTCAACTACCTTAACTCACGCGTTAGATCACACAAGCACCCAAACGAACACGTTAGATATTTCAACCACCCAAACGCACGCTTTAGACCATTCAACTACTCAAACGCACTCGTTAGATATCTCAACCAACCAACCCAACTTTTGGGGTCAATGGGTTGCTAGAGGAAACATACCCGTAAAGTAGGTAATTATGTCAGTAAAACAGAACAAAGACAATAAAAAAGGATAGTAGTAATACGTGACCTAATAACTCTACTTAAACTTTTTTGTTTGTTTAACATAAAAGACCATACTTGTGATGACGTGACCTCAAAGTCTCCATGCGTCATTTGTATTTTTTCTCTCGGAAAAAATGTCAACATATCCACAGTTTAATCCATGCTAAAATGTACTCAGAGTTATCATTTCATTAAACATGTGGTTAATTTGATAATTAAGAATATTTTTGAATTATTTGTAAACGGTTTGACTGGTTGTCTCTTTAAACCCCCCCCCCCCTCCGACCCCTTGTACATTATATTTTATTTTAATATCATCGGGTCAAACAAAATACTTTAAAATGATTGTTTTTAAATTATTTTCAACTCCAGCATGGCGGCACTACGGGACTATCTTAATCTGTATACTAAGATGAGATTGCACTCCTATATGTAATATTCAAATAGTGGGAGGTCTTGGTTTATTTCCGGCACGTTATTATAATCCACTCGATATTCGTGTTCGGGTACGAAACTAGCGTATTAACGTTATAAGAGCACTATGTCAATTACGTCACATGACGTCAGCATGCCTTTTGGACGCATATCACGTGGTAGTGTGATGTTATGGACGACCTTGACTTATTTTCCCTATGAAAATTACATATTTCGTTCGGCGTGGATTTAACGCATCAATCGTTGACCTTTTATGAAAAATTTATTCATAATTATCAGAGATAGACATGAATGAATTCGTGATGCAGAAACAGATGGTATATGTGTCCAACCTCACAAAAATTACTATGCAAATGTTTATTTGTCCGATTAAAAATGAATAATTTTAACGAAGAAAAAGAGAATATAAATTAGTATATAAACCTAACTATAATAAAGTCCGGATAGGTATTTACAAATTCCAAAGCTAAAATGAACTTTTAATAAGCATCAATTCCATGTCAAAGAGAGAGAGAGAGAGAGAGAGAGAGAGAGAGAGAGTCTTGTTATTATTAAGAGGTAGGATGTTTTGTCATTTTTTTGTTGGCAGTCTTCATGTTCCCGGTTGCTGCAGAATATTAAACCCCATTGCATTTCATTTGATGGTAGAACGCTAAACGCCGATATCATTTGTTGGTAGCCGAACAGGTGTAATTTTCCCTTTGATATGATAAGAGACAGGTGTAATATTTAAGGTCAGGTCAATGTGAATCCATAGGTCGGTAGCGGGTCGTGTCCAATACCAGACCATAGCATTAGGTCGGTAGCGTGTCGCGTCCAGTACCAGACCGTATCAGTAGGTCGGTAACCGGTCGCGTCCAATACCAGACCGTATTAGTAGGTCGGTAGCCGGTCGCGTCCAATCCCAAAAGGTATCAGTAGGTCGTTAGCGGGTCAGATTTAATACCAGACCGTATCAGTAGGTCGGTAGCCGGTCGCGTCTAATACCAGGCTGTATGAGTAGTTCGGTAGCAGGTCGTGTCTAATAGCGGCCTTGTTCTCCTTTGTTAGTGATGCAGGACGGAGGCTTGGCAAGGGACAACGTATAGTTGTTCGGATGGTAAGGAAACACGAGGTCCCGTGTACGCATTGGCGTGCACGTAAAAGAACCCTTAAAAGTTGTCCGGACAAAATTTCTTTAGCACAATGTATGGCGCATGTCCGTCTTCATTAGCCCAATCGGTGCAGAAAAGTAGGACGTCAAACCCCATTTCATTTCATATATGTAGTTTTGTGAAAATATCGGCTGATATTCACAAGACCTATTACCTACTATAGCGACAAATTCTCACCTATTATTGGCAAATTTAAAATGATACAAAATCTCGTGATTTCTAAACACAAAAACAATAAACCGTCATTTTAAGAGCCTAACCGACATAGTTTGAAACAATATCCTATTGTATTTTAACCGTTCAGAATAAGTTATAAATGAACAGCCTAAAATAAATATAAAACATATTAAAGTTATTCTTGGTCCAGTTTATTTATGTCTTATAACGTGTCTAAAAGCAGATTGAGTGACGATGTTATTTTAATCCAGGGTGGTGGGTGGGTGGCCCAATGGTATAACGCGTGCGTGTAAGATCATAATTGAGTCAAGTCACAAAGAGTAGGTCGCCTGACCACCCTCGTGTGTTTTTCCCTGGGTCCTCCGATTTCCTCCTACAGCTAACTGAATCACAGGTTTTTTCCTAAATGACCTAGTTTATGTCCAGTGGATGTTCAAGTCCATCTCAGCCAACGTTAAATAGGAGATAAGGGAGCGAGAGAGAGAGAGAGGGGGGGGGGGGTCCGGACAGACCTTATCGGGCAACACTGACATCAAACTCGATACCTCCTAGTTTAGTAAGCCGTTATTAGAAGTGACATCAAGTGTTCCAGTTATCATTTTCCGGCGTGGTTTCCCCTTGTCTGTGGTGCAGGACGGAAGGCCTGACAAGGACAGCTGTCTAGTCGTCCGAAGCAGAACAGTAGGACGTTAAACCCAATTTCATTTCATTTCATTTCTTTAATTATTACTAGTCCTAAAACATAAGTAATCTATGATAAAACATCGACCACGTGTCACGAAGGTAAGCGAACTTGTTAACCTGGGGTGAAGTCTCGTACAGCAGGTTACATACCAACGTGTACCTGTTAACTTCTTGTTGTTTTTATTTATATAAATATGGGTCGTCATTTATAGTGATCGTTAACATTAATATGATATTTATATTGGCGATAGTAATCTTAATATCTATACAGATGAATTTAACGTTAAAGATACATTATTCGATAACGAGTTGGCAGTTCTCACTATAATAGTTAAAAACTAGATAATGTAAAGGCAATTTGCTGAAAATTTCATTCAAATTGATCCACTATGTACCGAGAACTAAGCGATTGAAATTTCCGCCTAGCCTCGATCGTCATTACTAAATTCAGTACGATAAACAGCATTGTCTCGATTATCCATTTAATCGTTAAATCGTGAAAGAAAGTTATGCAGTAAATCGGCTCATAATCCTCTAAAGATCGCAGGCTAGCGATGTCATCTATAGTTGATTATGGTCTGGATAGGTTGATTAATGTCTAATTAATAATTTAGATAACATTTCAGACCTAAAGATAGACCCGCAATAGACAGATTTAGCTCTTGCATAATGTATGTTTAATTGTATATAATACATAAAACAGTCTATATGATCGTGCTGATTGTCTAACAGTTGTTTAGGTTTTAACGGACCACGGTGGCTCAATGAGTAACGGCGATCGATCACAAACCAGGGCGTAAAGGGTTCGATCCTTGTGTTGACCGAGGTCGTTTGCCCCGGTCAGGAGTTTCTAGTTTGGTCCGTCATTGTCGGTGGTGTACGACGTTGGGTCCGAAATAAGAGTAGGCCGTAGAGTTCGCTATCTGGGCATACATAAAGCAGCTCAGTTTACATCAGCGCACCCCCCCCCCCCCACCACCACCACCACCACGAGATCCCCACAGCTAAAGAAAGAATATTACCCCAGTATGTATCTTCCTTCATGGCCAAATTCTTATCTAAACGCCGCTTTTAACCTTCAGAAACTTTATTTAGATTTACATTTGAGCCAGGTACTTTCTTTATTATTATCAGTAGTTTGCTTATTTTTTTCTGTTAATTTTCACTAGTGCTTATTTGGGTTATGCACTGCGCCCACTATATTTTGTGCTTTTGGCTGATTTCTTACACCTAGTTTGATTCTTTTCTTTTTTTGTCTTTGTTAATTTTCACGAGTGCTATTTCGGGTTATGCACTGCGCCCACTACATTTTGTGCCTTTGGCTGATTTTTTACAACTAGTAAATGTCTAGTTTTTAGGTGTTTGTTAGGCCGGAAACGGTGACATACATAAACAAACCTACCCAGACAGTTTATAGACAGATTCTGTCGAGACAGGTATCATCAAACTATAAAACAATATGTTCGCCTATATGTGTATTATGGGAAACATTTCCAATATCATTCAGTGGGTATATTGTGTGGGTGTATGTCTCGTCTTTGTCAATGCGGAGGGGTTTCAATACAGGCGGATTAGTGTCATCAAGTGGGACGTTAAGGTACCCCCCCCCCCCTTCCCTGGCTCGGGCAAATTTTTGCAACAAAATTTGACCACTCGATAGTCATGAAATGACCTAATTAGTGTCTAACGGATGTTAAATCTCCCCCTCCCCTCTCTTTCTCTCTCTCCTCCCGAGTTTGAACGGACATTGTCTGCCAGGTGTATGAATAATAAAGTTAGTAAGTTGGTTAAATTGAAATGTACAGTGGATAGTTCCATGTTTACTACAATCTGATGCAAACTCAGATCCTATTTCGTTTCGTTTTTTATAGTTCAAATTTCGATTTACTTGTCTTCAAAGCACTAGGATCTGGAAGAGTTGTTATATAACAGACGTTCTAGTTGATATGAAGAATTAGTCAATGAAACGGTCTGTTACGGCGAGGTCTTGGCGTAGTGTAGGCCATCGAAAGAATAAAAAAACGAAACGAAATATAGATCTGCATTTTAATCAGATTGTGTTTACTATCGAGGTAATTACAATTTGTCTATTGTCAACCTCATACAGGCTTTGAAGTCAAATATTGCTAGATATTACTCCGTCTGAGGTAAAGGGCTTTACCCCCACCCCCACGCACACACACACACACACCCACACACAGAGTTGAGGAGAAGTTAATTACAACCATGCAAAGTAGCCAGAATTAACATTAAAGTCAAAGAGAGTCGATTTGTTTGTCTGCCTCCGAATCCAGTTAGACATCAAAAGTTGCTTCCCTTTGTTGACACAATTCGTCCTTTGTGCCTATGACGACTGGTCGACCAGTTACCCAGACAGCAATGATCTCGTTTCTTTGCCTAACATTTACTATTATATTAGGTATAATCTTTCATTGTTTTCACGTTCGACTAGGATTTGTTTACGATTCGTCTGTACAAAGAGTTGGATTGGGTAACCATTGATTGAAAATGTCGACCTAAATATTTCAGGTTGAGACACACATTGATCTAGAACTTGAAACAGGCGGCCATCTTCATCATATACAGACAAAAAAAAATCTTAAAGAGGTTCAGACAAGATTAATTTAAACATTTTTCTCATAAATACAAACAAGACGAAATTCCCCAGTGTCAAACATTATATACAAATCCGCGCCAAGATCAAAGGCGCCGCTAATGCGATAATCCGTCCTGGTGTCGATCTTGCCAGACAGAATATATTTTGTTCGCCTATCTGCAGACTATTTGGCGGTTGTGGGGGGCAGACAATGTCTATTGTATTTAAAGGGGTATTAACACTTTTGAGATCCTCGCCGGAAGCAAACAAATCCGCATGATTTTACTTTATATTCACACCGGGGTGTTATATTTTGTTGTCAATATGCCTGGAGCCACGGCGAGTCACTAAACAGGATGTGTTGAGTTCGATTCCGGTGTTTGGCAATGATGTTTCCGCTTGGTTTCTCTTGTCGGTGATCCGGAATGGTACGCTTAACAAGGAAAGGCGCATATTGTTAACGTAAAAGATCCCTTGACAGTTATATTTACATGGGAGAGTCTTGACAGTTATTTTACAGTTTTTAACTGTTATAGTGATAACTGACAGCTCTTTATCTTATCTCCCATAATTGATCTTTAAGTACTAAACTTTCCAGCCCTAAAATTAGCATCCAAAGCTTATGTAGTCCAAATGAACCAACAAGTACGATCGTACTATGGACCAGGAAATGACCATCATGTTGGGTGAAATTCAAAAATCTTATTCACCAAATCGATGCAGAATGTTCAAAGAACAAGCATGCCAATTTTCATATCGATCGCACTTGAATTGACGGAGCCTTAGGCCTTTTCGAAAAGTGTCACCCCAAGAACAAGAATAAAGTGACTAGTGATTAGCGACCAGTTTTTGATCCCAAAAAATTCTTTTTTTCCTACGGTAGATAGACGTTTCGGACAAAAGGGTTAAAGCTGGCAGGGATTAAATAATGTGTGCTTTCTGGTATTATAAAACATGTTAAGGTGGATTAGAGTTTGAAAAAAAAAGCTGTTCAATTCGTACATAAACGGAAATGAAATGAAATGGGGGTTAAAGTTCAACTTTTCTGCACCCAATGCAAAGGGGTCTTTTATGGATTCGCCAACGTGTACACGGGACTGGTTGATAAGTGGAAACCCCACCGAAAGGTCTGGAACTTTCTCAACACCGTTCTCCCACTGAGGCATCGTGCTTCCTCCCCTCCCACCATAAAGAAATAGAAGAAGCCCAAACATGAATTAAATTTACTACACTCCCACCTGGACATCCTACGCTACATCAGACTTCATTTGATTAAAATACACGGAAGATGGTGATCATTGTATCATGAATTCCAATAACGCTGGTGCATTCTCCTCCCGCGATTTCCTGTCATAAACAGTTACAAAAATACCATAAATACAGGTAACAGGTACCGCCTATACACATTCTGTCTTGTAAATCTCGACTATGTGCAACTTGACACCGGTGACTACCTCCGCGATGGTTATTTATCGGTCAATTTCGACTAGTATACTTTTACGATGATGACCTATATACACTTCTTGCCGCAGTCTCGCTTTCAGCAGATAAATTGTGAAAAGGGCGGGGCTTATTATTGACGTCATAGACACTGTGGGCTGTTGTGAGTGCCAGACAGCATTATGATCAACGTGCGTTTAGATAGTCTCTATTATCCAGACATAGGAATCTTTCCACATTCTTAGATGAATGTCGTTCAAGTAGCACAATTGTCAGGTTTTTTACCATTGTAAAAAGCAAGGACGGACATTCTTGTATGTTATACTGTTTAAAAATAAGGTTGTCAAATCCCAGCATCGCGTTTTTTCAAGAGAAAATCCATTTTACTCGCTTCAAAATGCTCATCGACAACGATAAAGTATAATGACTAATATTTAACGATTTGGTCGTCTTTTATTTAACGTACACCGAATGAAATTACATTATGGGGTGGAGAATACTATATAGATTTATGTTCTAATAAAATTTGAGCATGACATTCTTTTAATTTATGTTAATTATGCTAAATATTAAAACATGGGCAGATAGCATTCAATATACTGGTTATACGCGACTTAAGTACGCCAGTGTTTGGGAGCTGCCCACTTGCTTTGACCTGAATACCAATCAAGGTTGCATCACCGGAGGCGATTCATTCATGGTGGAGCTCGATTGCCATAAAAGCTTCGAGTTTAGATAAAAGACGAGATATTTAGATGAGATACGAGTTTTAAATACGTGGAGGTCATTACACGACTAAAACATATCAGACACACACTATATACACGTGTTTACATTATTTTACTCACTGCGCACGCTATGCTATAAATAGAAATCATTCTACATAACGACGAACCTAATATATAGATGTTTTGCCGGTTGGGGTAAAGTGCCGGTACGGACTTGTCAGTGTTTTCCTCCATGTCTGTTGAAAATGAAATGAAATGGGGTTTAACGTCCTCCTGTTCTGCTCCGACTGAGCTAATGAAGATGGGCATACGCCACACAGTGTGCTGTGAGGGAAGTTCTACCCGGACAGCGCCGCTACGGCCTATTCTGATATCGAATCCCAACTACCAATGTATCCTTAACGTGCACGCCAATCTGCACGCGGGGCCTCGTTTTTCTTCCCATCCGAAGGACTACACATTGTCCCTTGCCAGGCTCTCGGATCTGCACTACTGACTCCCCCCATGTTTGTCGAAGGTCTGTCGATCGACCCCAGGCGGTGACTCGGTGAGAAAGGTGTTAGCTCACCAATCTGGGGGTCCCGGGTACGATCCCGGTGTTGGCCGATAACGTTGCTCAGGATTTGCCGGCGTGGTTTCCGCTTTGTCAGTGTTGTAGGGGGTCTGACAAAGACCAGAGTCTATTCTTTCGGATGGGACGAAAAGGTTTGACCTTGTGTACACATTGGAGTGCACGTAAAATAACCCCTGACAGTTGAAGCTTCAAGTCAGGGTTGTCCACCATTCTCTATTTAGTGTAGTAGCGGTCCCGCCAAAACGGTAAACCTAAAATTGGTAACAATGTGGATTACAGTCGCTGTTGTGACCACTCCGGAATTAGAGTCCCTTTACTTTAAACATACATTATGCAAGAGCTAAATCTGTCTATTGCAGGTCTATCTTTAGGCCTAAAATGTTATCTAAATTATTAATTAGACATTAATCAACCTATCCAGACCATAATCAACTATAGATGACATCGCTAGCCTGCGATCTTTAGTGGATTATGAGCCGATTTACTGCATAACTTTCCTTCACGATTTAACGATTAAATGGATAATCGAGACTAAGATATTTATCGTACTGACTTTAGTAATGATGATCGAGGCTATGCGGAAATTTCAGTCGCTTAGTTCTCGGTTCATAGTGGATCAATTTGAATGAAATTTTCAGCAAATTGCCTTTACATTATCTAGGTTCTAAATATTATAGTGAGAACTGCCAACTCGTTATCGAATCTCCCATAATGTACCTTTAAGTTAAACTTATTGCACAGTAGGTCTCCCTTTGTGCCCTGTACTCCCAAGTCGCAGCGACGTCAACTTCAAAATCGTTGAAACAGGTTCTTCAAGATTTTCAGCGCGAGACAGCTATGGGGGCTAGAAGTTATTAATTTAGATATCGTTTAATCTATTTGTACAGAAAGATGAAAGAAAATTATATTTTAGCCACAGTGCCTCTATTTACGCCTCATTTAGCTACATCAACCAGATCTGTCATCTGTGAACCAACCCTACCCAACTGTGCTCGACCTTCTTACTTTAACTCAAGTCGTGAATTATGTGGGTAAATACTATTTGACAGTTGATATTCAGGAGTGGCCCGAACTCCAACTATTTTCAGTAGATAAACAAACCACATAAAGAAAGTTTGAACTTTCTACCCCAGCTGTCACCTGTTGGGTAACATAGTTGTTAAATATGCAAATTTTAGATAGACTTTTAAAGATATAAGAGGAAATGAAATGGGATTTTTTAATTCATAACAGACGTTATGTATACAAATATCTTCAATACATTCTGCCTTTCTCGAATGACACCTGCTGGCAAACAAATGCAACGATTTAACTTAAAGGTTTAGCTACGTGAATTTTCCAAACAAAGAAGAGAATGTGTTGCATGTGCAAGAGGCGCCAAGCATACCCTGCTGGCATAACCAGCGATAGATACGACGAACCTATTCAGCAACCTATTTTCGAACACAGATCAAAAGCAAACCTTAAATGTCTTCCTTAGCAATAGGTACAACGAAGCTGGGTTGCTGGTGTTCTTGGATAAATATCACCAGCAGCAGATCTAATATGTGTGTCTTCGGCTGTCGCTTCAAATACAGAGAACACTAATTAAAATACATATCTTTGATCTAAAGCAATCGACCCTGATTCGGGTTGGAGGAGTCTTAAAATGAGAAAACTAAGTAAATACAGATCTTTGATCTAAAGCAATCGTCTCTGATCCGGGTTGGAGGAGCCTTTAAAATGATTTAAAGCTGGACAAGCATCATTGTCACTTAACACATTTTTGAACTAAAGCAAACGTACCTGAGATTCTGGATATGCGGAGGGGGCGGAGGGGTCGGAGGGGGGGGGGAGTCGGAGGTACAATATCCTGATTAATGGGCAATAGTTTATATTAGTACACGGACGGGTGGACAACAGCCATTGTTGATACATAAATGTTGGCGGTTAAACACACTACTCAATTTCCAATGAATTTTGACGAACTAATTAAAAGACGAATCGAAATCATCAGACAAAAATCTACCTGTTTACGTAATGCATTCTTTCGTGTACCAATGGTTTACCCTTGTCAGTGGCGACGATAAAGCGAGGTCGAGTCTACACATTGGCGCGAAGATCCACCACTATTGCCTGGGAATCATTTCCCTCACAGCAGACTGAATGTAATATGCCCAGTTCATTGACCCAGTCGGTGCAGAAAGTAGGACGTTAAACCCCTTTTCATTTAATTTTTTTTCCGGCGTGGATCCTCTTGTCATTGGTGCAGGACGGAGGGCCTGGTAAGGGCAGCTGTCTAGTCGTTCTAATGGGACGAAAGGCCGAGGTCCCTTTTACACATTGGCGGGAAGGTAAAAGATCCCGTGGCAGTTGGAATTCGATATAAGAGTAGGCCGTAGCTTCACTATCCGGGCACAATTTCCCTCATAGCACACTGTATGGCGTAAGCCCGCCTTCATTAGCCCAGCCAGAGCAAAACAATAGGACGTTAAACCCCATTGCATGTCTAAAATAGACATCTCTAGACCAAGTCTTTCTTTTCCCTCAACCAGGTTATGTAATAAGATCTTCAAACACAGAAAAGACTCGAGACATGTCGTCACATGTAGGTCAGCTTAACATGGATCACATTGTTATTTTCTGCTGTTTTGTCTGAGTTAAAAGAATTTGGTTCGTCTGCACCGAAAATAGGGGCTATACATATATATACAAATGAGTTAATATATGTCAGAATGAAGTAAAGTGGTGAATTTTTTACCTGGACGTATTTTTATACGCCGACTTGGTGGAAATGTGGACGTATATTGCCGTCGCCCCCGTCCGTCCGTCCGTCGTCCACAATTTCTTGTGAACGCTCTAACACCAAAAGTTATCATCCGATTGTTTTAAAATAGATATATATTGTCTACATTAGTGAGATGAAGAAGCCAATTGAATTTCAATAATTTCCGTTTATTACGTATAGATTTATGGTCCTTGTTTCCCTTTGTTGGGCCTTGTGAACTCTCTAACGCCCAAAGTTATCATCCGATCGTTGTGACCTTGTGAACGATCTAACACCAATATTTATCATGCATTATTCAAATTAGTGAAACGAAGAATCCTATTGAATTTCAGCAATATCCGTTTATTACGTCAGGAGTTATGGCCCTTATTTCACTTTATTAAACCTTGTGAACGTTATAACGCCACAAGTTATCATCCGATCTTTGTGAAATTTATATGCATTATTTGCATTAGTGAAACGAAGAAACCCATTGAATTTCAGCAATTTTCCTTAATTAGTTCTAGAGTTATGGCTCTTGTTTCACTTTGTTGCACCTTGTGAACGCTCTAACATCTAAAGTTATCTGCCGTTCTGTATGAAATTTATGTGTCATTAGAATTAGTAAAAAGAAGAATCCTATTGAATTTCAGCAATTTCTGTTTATTACTTCTAGAGTTGTGGCCCCTGTTTCACTTTGTTGCACCCTGTGAATGCCCTAACATCAAAAGTTATCTGCCGATATGTATGCAATTTATATGCGTCATTTAGATTAGTGAAACCACAAAGCCTATTGAATTTCAGCGTGTACAATAATTACTTCTAGAGTTATTGACCTTGTTTCACTTTGTTCAACCTTGTTAATGCTCGATTGATGAAAGTTATCATCCGATATGTATGAAAGTTAAATTTGTGAAAGGGAGGTATGTTAAATTTCAGCAATTTCCGTCAATTATTTCTATAGTTATGGCCCTTGTTTTACTTTGAGAACGTTCGAATGACAAACGTTATCATCCGATCTGTATGAAATTTATATGCATTATTTAAATTAGTAAAATAAAAACGCCTGTCAAATTTCAAAAACAAATTGTAAATTACTTCCAGAGTTAAGGCCCTTGTTTCGGTTTGTAGAACCTTGTGAACCCTCAAATGACAAAAAATTATAATCTGATTTGTATGAAATTGTCTTGTAAATGCTCCCAATTACCTACAAAAGAATAAATATGTGTCGACCCCTTGGACGATTTAGCTGGCGTGGGCGTATGTTTCGTTGCCTGGCAACCTATCTTTTTATTTATTTATAAATAGACGTACTTGTACTTTAATATATATTAAACCGTAGTAGTGTTAATATAGAAAAAAATAAAGGTTTAATTGTCTACATGTTTCGCCTGAGCTTGTCAAGACATACAATAACAATAACAATGAAGTGACGTCATGGAAGAATAAACATACAATAATATAATAATAATGAAGTAGATAATATATAATATATAGCATAATATTGTAATTATTTTGAAATGTTTAATTTGGGTTTAAATTTGTCAATAAAATATTGTTCCTTCAATCTCATTTTCATGGGATCTGAATACGGCATCTTAAAGAAAGGGTATATTTTGAACTCGCCCTTACCACATATATCAAGGTGCTCACTTAAAGGGATCTTCCTTAAATTTGGTTCCCTGATATGTTGTCTATGAACCGTTACTCTGTTTTGTAACTTGTTCGTGCAGCCGATGTACAGTTCGGCACAGCCACTACATTTTATGACATAATACATGAGTAACTTTACAGTTCATACTTTCATTGTCAAATATAAATGATTTACCTTCAATTAAATATCTACACGTGCCACAATTATCCCTTCCACATTTTACAACTTCCTTAATTGGACTGAATGATTCAAATTTAGCCCTAGTTAACAGTGATTTAAGGTTTTTAGGTTGTCTTTTTGACGGGATAAATGTTTGTGTATCAATAAGTTTTTTTAATTTTTTATCTTGTTGAAGTAGTGGAAAATGTGTTTTAATTACGCTGGAAAAATTAGGATTGTGGGGATTAAAGGTGGTGACAAATGCAATTATATTGTGATTTGTATCTTTTATCTTTACCTGCCTTAATTCCGTTATCGGTATTTTACTAGCCCTTTGAATTCCGTCATTAATTAATGTGGAGGGATATTTGTGGGCTAGCAGAAATTCTCTCAATTCCCGTAGTCTTTGAAATTTAGTTACTGTGTTAGACACGATGGTACAGATACGCCTGGCCAAATTATAGGGTACAGGCGTTTTTATGTGTTTAGGGTGACACGAATTGAATTCGAGATACTGTTTAGTATCAGTATCTTTATAATATATATCAGATTCAATAATGTCCCCGCTTTTGATTACCATTATGTCTAAAAATGGTATTCTATCTGTACTAGTTTCCATTGTAAATTGGATATTCGGATGAATATTATTGATTATGTTATAAAATAAAAGGAGATTATCAAATGATTGGAGCCAGATGAAGAAACAATCATCTAAGTATCGTTGCCACTGTTTTTCGAAATATATTCTGGTCTCCAAGTCCAATGTTTCTTCTATTTTCGTAGCAATGGTTATATATATATGGACAGCTCAACTCAGACTTGACCATTATTAAATTTTGAAATTATACCAATTAATGATTATAAATATCAAAATATAAAAAAAAATCTTACTTGAAATAATTATCTAGTGGACCAAGGTAATGTAAATAAACGAAATCCATGGTTAAAGTAAGGCCTATTAATACAGTCAAACCGAAAGTAAGACCTATTAATACAACTATAGCTAAAGTAAGACCTATTAATACAGCCATAGCTAAAGTAAGACCTATTAATACAACTATAGCTAAAGTAAGACCTATTAATACAGCCATAGCTAAAGTAAGACCTATTAATACAACTATAGCTAAAGTAAGACCTATTAATACAGCCATAGCTAAAGTAAGACCTATTAATACAGCCATAGCTAAAGTAAGACCTATTAATACAACTATAGCTAAAGTAAGACCTATTAATACAGCCATAGCTAAAGTAAGACCTATTAATACAACTATAGCTAAAGTAAGACCTATTAATACAGCCATAGCTAAAGTAAGACCTATTAATACAACTATAGCTAAAGTAAGACCTATTAATACAGCCATAGCTAAAGTAAGACCTATTAATACAAATCTAACTAAAGTAATAGCTATTAATACAGCCATAGCTAAAGTAAGAGCTATTAATACGACCCTAGCTAAATTGAGAGCTATTAATACGACCCTAGCTAAAGCAAGGGTTATTAATGCAACCCTAGTTACGGTAAGAGTTATTAATACGACCCTAGCTAAAGTAAGAGTTATTAATACAAACATAGCTAAAGTAAGAGCTATTTTATAATACAACAATAAAACAGAAACGATTGAATCAGTTTATATACATTCATATTACATTATTATATACGTTGCCACGCATTTGTGTCCATTTCTAGGTACCAAAGAATAGAGATTTAGCTCCTTTAAAGTAACAGCTATTATTGCGGCCCTAGTTCAACAGGGGGCTATTCATACGGACCTGGCTAAAGTAGGTGGTTTATTCGGCTCGTTCAGTGCAAGCTGAAATATGGCTGCACATACCATAACAGAAATACGATTACACAATGCTGTAATTTATATCTACTCAAAGAAACTTTTTATGTTCATGACGAACGTTAATTAAGAAATTTTATCACCTCATGAGCGGGTCAAACATTTTGATAAATACTTTAAACCAAGGTGACACGACAACTCCTTTAAAGGTAGAGTACCAGCCACAAATTGAAAGAGATCGTCGCTTTGTAAATCTTAAATGTTTTGACGTAAATTGACCACATTATTTCATCAAGTGTGTGGCTAAGGCTATGGAATGCCAAACAGACATGAATTCAAAAAAACCAACACAGGTTTCTTCATAATTAATTGATTTTCTACTAGATTGACCTTCCGCAATTTAGATAAAATAAAATGAAATGTGATTTAACATCGGAGTTTCTGCACCGACCAGGATAAAATGGAAATAAAATAAAATGGGGTTGAACTTACTACTATGCTGCTCCAAAACCGGGCTACGAAGACGAGCATAACCCCACTGAGGGTACTACGAGGGGGGATTTGGCCAGGGTAGTCGCAATTCGACCTAATTTTTATCGCATTTCAAGTGACAGGGCTTGTTTTACATGAACGTCACCGTGTACACCGGACCTTGATATTTTAGATCTAGATGACCCCGAACTAAGAGAGAGAGAGAAAGAGAGAGAGAGAGAGAGAGAGAGAGAGAGATGGGCTTTAACGTCCACTCGACACAAACTAGGTCATTTCGAGACAAACAAATGTCTCAATTTTATTTCAATAATTCGCTTGCTCGTAGGGGTCTTTAGCAGTGAGAGGAAACCAGAGGACCCTGAGAAAACCCACGAGATTGGACAGGCGACCCTACTCCTTGTCACGTACAACCGAGGAATCGAAACCACGCCAGTTGACTCAATGACAGACCTTATTATACAGCGCGCGTGTGCTAATCATTCCGGTGTTCGATCCCTTGTTGTTCGAGAACGTTCCTCGGGATTTTATTGCGCGGTTTCCGCTTGTCGATAAAAGACTAGGCCGTAGTGCCGCTGTCCGAGTAAAATTTCGCTCATGTCACACTGTATGGCGTACACCTAGTCGATACAGAAAAGTAGGACGTTAAACCCAATTTCATCTTATTTCCCACCTTTTTCTTTTACACTACACAGTTTGAATTCGATTAACGGAAGGCGGAAACGGCAGTAGGTGCAGAAAAGTACAAATAAAATGAAATGGGGTTTACCGTCCTACTACTCTGCTCCGACTGGGCTAATGAAGACGGGCATACGCCATACAGTGTGCTATGAGAGAATTTTCGCCCGGGAGCGACACTGTGGCCTAATCTTATATCGAATTCTAACTGCCAAGCGATCTTTTACGTGCACGCCAATGTGTACACGGGACCTCGTTTGTATGTCCCATTCCAACGACGAGACAGCTGTCATTGGCAGACCTTCCATCCTGCACCACTGACAAGGGGAAACCACGCTGAAAAATCCCGATGAGCGAACCCGCGACTTTCAGGCCATTAGGCCAGTGGGAGCAGAACAGTATGACTTTAAACCCCATTTCATTTCATTTCATTTCGTCTTACTTACTTAGCCACCGTGATTCCCACAGAAAAGTACGACGTTACCCCCCCCCCCCCATTTAATTCCCTTTCCCACTTGGGCTCTGTTTCTCAAAATCTTAACAAATGATAAAAAACAAACTTTAGTATAGATACTTCAATTCTGATTGGCTAAGCACTAAAATCAATCTAATATTATCCAATCAAATTACGAAAAATTAGATTTTATCTTATAGATAAAATTTCGTGAAACCAGCCCCTGGTTCGGTAGAGTAGCTTTAAGTTTTATACCACGTTCTATTGTTATACGATGAATCATCAGAGTAAAATGCACCAACACCTAGTATCAGTAGGTAAAAGTCAGATCAAGTACTTATACCACAACTCATTTAACATATACTTTAAAGCTCTTAGTTATCGTCTTACTGTTTGCTTTTCTAACTTACCTGGTCCCTGGTTCATGTTCTGTAGAGAACAGAAATGGGGTTTATCGTCCACTCGGCACAAACAAAGTCATTTCGGGACTAGTATATGGTTGAATTTTATTTTAATAATTCGCTTGCGCGCAGGGGTCTTTAGCAGTGGGAGGAAACCGGAGGACTCAGAGAAAACCCACGAGGCTGGACAGGCGACTCTACACCTAGCGGGGAATCGAAACCACACCACTTGACTCAATGACACGCGTTGACCACTTGTCCCCCAACCCCCTCGAAACTTTATATATTTATTGTCTTCATTTTGTTTCATTTTGCTACTACGGAGCCGTGGTGGCTCAGTGAGAAAGATGGTGGACCACCAACATTGGGATTTTTTCAGTAGTGCTAGTCGTTTGGATGGAACAGAAATCCCAGTTTCCGTGTACAGTTTGAATTCGATAAAGAGAGAGAGATGGGGTTTAACGTCCACTCGACACAATCTAGGTCATTTCGGGACTAACATATGGTTCAAGTTTATTTCAATAATTCGCATGTGCGTAGGGGTCTTTAGAATTCGATAAATAGTAGAACGTAAAACGACATTTCATTTCGCAGCTCCGGTTCGGTAACTTTCCGAATATCTGTGAAACGCAATAACGGACCAACGACGAATATTTTTGACTTTTGCATCCTTTATTCGGAGCTGATAGAGTTAATATAACTTCGTGTATGGTTGCAACTTATCTGTTTGATATGTCTAGGTTGAAAGGTGTTGGAATTCGCTGAATGGCCCTTACGTAGCTTTGTGCTACGGGTCCCACGTGGTGTTGACCTAAAAAAATGTTATGACTTTTGCAAGCTGTGAGTCCATATCACTTGGTGGCAACATCATCGTTGCTCGGGTTTCATTAAACATTTGTTTTATCTTAGTCATCCTTCTATAGTTTTTATATTTTTAAACTAACAAAATACTAATCGTTTTTCTTTTTAAAAACAAAATATAATTTTTTTTAATGGTGTCCGTGTATTGTATTTTAATACGACTAATGAACAAAAAAACAAAAAAACAAATCCTAAAAACAAATCTTGACGAGTTAGTACATTATCTGTAACACGTAACAAGATTTACTGGGTGAAGTTTAGCTGAAGATCATTATGAAGCTTTTTCACAGTCTTTTTAAAAACTCAATAAAGATGTGTTTAATATTCGTGACAACTTCAACATAGACGGTGTTTTATTTTTGGTAAATGTTTTAACAACCATAATCCAATAATAATTTGTCATAAGTTAAAGATAGCCGTCTAGATCGCCTGAATGATTACAAAAAGAAAGTTTAATTGGCCCTCGATTTACATGAAATGGCAGTTTTAAATTCGTTTTCATGCTCTTCGATTATGTGGTTTCGTTTCTCGTTTTCTCCGGACCCAACTTCCTCCCACTGCTAAAGATCCCTACGCGAATTATTGAAGAAAGATTGAACCATGTGTTATCCCCGAAATAACCTTATAGTTTGTGTCGAGTGGACGTTAAATCGCATTTTTTCTCTCTCTTTGAGATATTCCAGATTGGCCAGGAGAGGGCGTCTAAGCGTTCGGATGTATGGAAAAACCGAGGTCACGTGTACACATTGGTCACTGGTGTTCACGTTAAAGAACCATTGACAGGAATTCCATGTACAGTAAGCTCAAAGCCGCACTCCGGGCGACATTTTCCCCTAGTATACTACATTGTGTTTACCGGTAGGACATTAGACCACATTCCAAGTTATTTCATTGTTTCAGTAGGCCAACCCTGGATTACAAAAATAGACATTATAAAAAGAATGCTATGCTGAAAGCTGAGATAATTAGGTTACAGTTATTTACCCAAGAAGTCAGTTCAGGCATAATCAAGACTACAGGTTGAAGCAGGTCTGCTCTACTGCTATTTTAGTCTCGGAATACCTTAAACGAATTCGAACTCGTTAAAAAAAACACCTTGAGATTAACTAGAATATACAGCTCGTTGTTGTAGAGTTCAAGGGTCACCTAATATGGAAAGTTTTAGTCAACTAGACACGTGACGGAAGTCTGGTGGTGACACCTGACATTTCACACAAGTACCAGCGTGTTGTATAAAAAATTCGGTTGGACGACAATTGAGTTAATTTAAATAGAATGTTGTTCACGCTATGAACCTACGCACTGTTGTTACCACTTTCGATTATTTTGCAGCGCTTATCTAGCTCATGAGCTCACGAGCCCACGCTCTTGTATGCATGATGCATTCATATTTCAACCAGATAGCTTCGAGCAACCAGACATCTGGGGCATTTAACGTGTTCCAATATTTCCTCATTCACATCGCAATATAAATCTTGAACATCCAGGCAGATCATTGATTATTTTAGAACATATCTTCCAGCAGCGTGTTTAATTAAGGCAGGGCACAGAATTTTGTTATTTATAAATGTTTCCTTGCATGGGCTTTATTCTTAAAAGACGCATACCTTACGGAGTTGAGGGGCCGCGGTGGATCTGTGAGTATAGCATTTGTTCACTGACTGGGGTGTCGTAGGTTCGATCCCAGTGTTGACCGCGAAAATTAACCCTTGTAAATGGTACAGGACGGAGGGCCTGGCAAGGAAACATATTTAGTCGTTATGAAATGAAATGAAATGGGCTCAACGTCCTGCTCCGCCATACAGTGTGCTATGACAGAAATTTTGCCGGGTAGTGGCGCTCCGGCCTACTCTTATATCGAATTCCAACTGCCAAAGGTTCTTTTACATTCGCGCCAATGTGTACACGGGACCTCAGGTATTCGTCCCATCCGAATGACTATACGTTGTCCTTTGCCAGATCCTCCGTCCTACGCCACTGACAAGGGGGAACCACGTCGGAAAATTCCGATGAACTTTCTCGGCCAACACAGGGATCGAAGACGAGACCGCTAGTTTAGTGAACCAACGTCTTACTCACTGAGCTATCGTGGTTCCCTTAGTTGTTAGGATGGGACGAAAAACCTAGGTTCTGGGTACACGTTGATGTTACGTACAAGAAGTCAAGAACCACTGCCTTGGCAAAATTGTCGTACCTCGCATTGCAAACATAAAAACTAAAATCTCATATGTTAGTCTCGAAATGACTGATATATTTTATTGGTCAGACGTTAAACCCCATACCGGGTCTTCTTCTCTAAGCTATTCCAGACGATCGATGATGTTGCGTCATAATTCAATCAAGCTGGATATTCGAGTCTTCTCGTACTGCGTAACAAATTAGCCATGCGTAAGCCGGTTAAAAAAAATAGCACGGATCGATTTTCCGAGTGGAGTTATGCGGTCGATCAGCCAGTCTGCTGTGTGTGGAAGTATTCTTTTATAGAATTAGTGAACGAGACAGGAACGTTCACTAAGGTCAACAAACCTTTATTTGATCAACATATCGACACAGCAGACTGTCTTAACGTCCATGTTTCTCCATGAAGTAAATGCAATGAAATAAGGTTTAACGTCCCATTATTCTACACCCACATGGGTAATGAAGACGGGCTTACACCGTACAGTGTATTATGAGGGAATTTTGCCCGGACAGCAGCGCTTCGGTTCTTTTACGTCTTCGATTCCCCGGCTGTACGTGACAATGAGTAGGGTCGCCTGTCCAACCTTGTGGTTTTTCTCTGGGTCCTCCGGTTTCCTCCCACTGCTAAAGACTCCTCCGGGCAATCGAATTGATGAAATAAATCTGAACCATGTGTTAGTCCCGTAATGACCTAGTTTGTGTCTAGTGGACGTTAAACCCCATTTCTCTATCTCTTTTACGTGTACGCCAAGGCGGTCTACATAAAATAAAGACTGCAAAATCCAAACTGAAACCTCATAGATCTAGATTTTATTATTCTATGTTTGCAAGGATGTTAAACATTTGTGTTTTGTAAGGAATTTCTCAGATCAAAGAATGAGTAAAAGACTTTTTTTATAAATGTTTCAAATACGAATTAATACGAAAAGAACGATAACTCGTTCGGTTCTTTCAGAACCAGACAGTCCAGGGTATTTTTATTCCGTGGAAACCAATCATTTTGCAAGTTTACGACCCAGACTTCAATATTTTTTCATAAATAATGCGAGTGTCTAACCTCGTGGTTTCTTCTTAGTGTCTTCCGACTTTTAAAATTCCAGACTTGCGCTGGCATTAAATTTTCAACTAGAAGATCCAGGCATCTTTATCTAGCACGCTTATACAACAACAGATTATTCAAATTAGTTTCCATGGGAACGAGAAAAAACGATTAAATCCGAAAATTCATCTAATTGGCAAAATGTAAAACTACTATAATAGGTTGGTGTGTAAAAAGCTTCAGATATCTTGAATGGTTTGTGAGATATGCTCCATATACGAAACCGGATCGGATGAATGATATCACTTTCCTTGATATATTGGATGGATATGTTAGGCTCAAAATGACCTAATTATGATGTGTGAAAGTTCGACTCTATTCCAGCCAATTATCTAATAATGACGGTCGTCATGCACGATTGTCATGCATACTCCTTCTGGAGCACTTTATAACACTTCTGGTATATTGTCAATCTGATTAAAACACAGATCCTATTTCGTTTCGTTTTTTATAGTTCAAAATTTCGTTTTACCTGTCTTTACTACACTAGGATCTGGAAGAGTTGTTATATAAACCGCGTTCTGGCTGGTGTGAGGGATTAGCCAATGACACGATCTATTGAAGCGAGTTCTTGGCGTGCGATGCACGGAACTGATGAAATAATCAAATGTCGGACGTCATAGGGTGAAAAGCCGCTGGCATGACCCCTGGCGCGACCCCCCTACTTCATGTAGTAGAGACCATCGAAAGTATAAAAAAAACGAAACGAAATATAGATCTGTATTTAATCAGATTAGTATATTGTATGTGTCCAACCCATGGTTGCTTAGTGACAAAGGTGCTAGCTCGCTAACCAGGATTTTCCTGCGTGGTTTCCCCCCTTGTCAGTGGTGCAGGACGGAAATGAAATGAAATGGGGTTTAACGTCCTACTGTTCTGCTCCGAACTGGGCTAATGAAGACGGGCATACACCATACAGTGTGCTATGAGGGAAATTTTGCCCGGACAGCGGCAATACGGCCTACTCTTATATCGAATTCGAACTGTCAAGAGATCTTTTACGTGCATGTCAATGTGTACACGGGATGGGACGAAAATCCCAGGTCCCGTGCATATACATATTGGTTGCACGTAAAAAGAATCCCTGACTTCTGGAATTCTATATAGGAGTAGGCCGTAGTGCCACTGTCCTGGCAAAACGCCCCCCATAGCACACTGCATGGCGGCGTATGCATGTCTTCGTTATCCCAGTCGGTACAGAACAGTAGAACGTTAAGCACCATTTCATTTCATTTCTAACCCACGTAAATTATTGTTCACCCGTGTAATCAGCCCATGTACCCGCCCACCTGTTGTTATTGGGCTATCTTCCTGTGGGAATTCGGTCAATCTAAGGTGTGTGTGTGGTGATGTTTACCTTGGTGATTTTACCTATTATACTATCGACGACCATACAATACACGTGACCTTTACATTCCTAGCCCCATAACTTCCCAGATTAAAACAGCTGAAGATAACATTAATCTTATTTCTAATTTAAAACTTGCTATTCAAGTGACTTGACTTAAAATTAGATTCGGTACTAAGTACAAATCACTAATATATTCATTTTACAATCCTATCTATGGTTTAGACTACAATATTACAAGTAGAGGCCTGTGTTTCGTTTATTCAGAGGAGAGGGGGAGGGGAGGGGAGGGGAGGGGAGGGGAGGGGAGGGGAGGGGCTCAGTGAATAGGACGTTGGCTCGCTAACCTTGAGGTCCCGTGTTTGATCCCTGCGTTGACCGAGAAAGTTAATCGGGATGTTCAGGTATTATTCAATTACTAATTATGAAGTAAAGCATAGTGGGCCTTAAATGTGAATGCATTTAGGCCCCGCAGTAGAAAGGGGCCTCGCAGCTCACTAACTAAAAATATTTCAGGAAATCTGACAACAGGTGTGGCTATTTTCAGGTATTCATCAATTACTAATTGTGAAGTAAAGTATAGTTGGCCTTAAATATGAATGAATATAGGCCTAGTTAAAGTTATCCATATCCTGTAATGTATTCAGACCCTGTAACCTCGGGCCTCCCAAATTGGGCCCCGCATTTTCTACAACCGGCCTGGTGATAAGGTGTAGGTCTGCTTTAACTTCAAGCTTTTTCGGTCCTCCAGTTTCCTCCCAGTTCCAAGTTAAAGACGTTACATAATATTGTACCCAGGATTGACTCGATTCCCTTTATAGATCTATAGCGTGAATAATAAATCAATGATTATTATTGGCCTGGTAAACGCAGTCTATCGACTAGTCCAGTACAATCAGGTGACTAGAAAAGAAAACAAGACATATCTATACTTAGTTTCTTGTAATTAATCTATATTTAATTTAGAGAATCAATATGTGTCTTTTCGAGATATAATATAATATGTTTTAAAAGTTCATGGGGAGTGCATTTGCTGTGGCGTATCTAAGGGAAGTGTGTCTTTTTAAGAAATAATATAATATGTTTTAAAAGTTCATGGGGAGTGCAGTGATGCAGGACGGAGGGCCTGACAAGGACAGCTGTCTAGTCGTTAGGATGGTGCGTAAAACCGAGGTCTCGTGTAAACATTGGCGTGCACGTAAAAGTTCCCTTGGCAGTTGGAATTCGATATGATAGTAGGGCGTAGCGCCGCTGTCCGGGAACAATTTCCCTCATAGCACACCGTATGGCGTATGTGTGTCTTCATTATCCCGGTTCGGACCAGAACAGTAGGACGTTAAACCCCATTTCATTTCATTTCAATATAATCTGTGTAATAGAAATTACTTGACGTTGTTTTAAGATGGTGGTCTTCTTTACCCTACAGCACTGCACACGTCACAAAAGAAGCAACCTTATTAACGCATTTGTTATGGCAACTTTATCTATAAATAAAACCACAAGAAAGATGTTAACCTGCAGCTGTTTATAAAAAGAAAAGATGTTACAGTTTCTCAAGTGCACTGCAATTTAATTAATGGGTTATTTTGAGAGTACTA
Organism: Patella vulgata; assembly: GCF_932274485.2. Lineage (NCBI taxonomy): Eukaryota > Metazoa > Mollusca > Gastropoda > Patellidae > Patella > Patella vulgata. The sequence continues at coordinate 79,576,976 of NC_065880.2, forward strand.
GTTGCTTCTAACTAAGGCATAGAGAGCTGTCCAGATTCAACCTGTGTCTTAGCTAGAGTTTGTGCTATAATGGACATGCAGGACCGGGTCTATACGAAGCACTCCCCTCTCCCTTCCCCAACCCTGTTTGACTACATAAAAACAAGACAACACTTATATAATCAAATCATTCTGGTATACTTCTAATATAAACTTCCCTATTAATTCTACATAAATACATCCCAACGCTCTATATAGATATACGGCTTTGATATAACCGACCGCACGACGTCACTGAAGTGGCAATATACGTCATAACATGTTTCAGACACCACGTGACCGTTATCGACCCGCAGACGTAGACCTGTAAAACTGAATTAACCAACTTCCTGCGATCTTAATCTCCAGGGAGACGAAGATTTCAGGTGAATGACTCTCTTTTTTTTTCAGAACCAATTTATTTATAATTCTTTTGTCTTCGGGAAGGGTTATGGCTTGTTGGTTAAAATAGGTTAAAATAAAAATATAATCTAGTTTTGCAAATGTCATTGCCTTCATTAATGTCTCAAATAAATCGCTTCCTTCTTGGATACTGAGATATTAGGTGACTGGCATTCTGTTCGTAATACATAAGGAGACCTGACAAAATAACAGTTCAACATTAATTCATTTGCAATGTGAACTCCTCAAATGGGAAGCGGTGTTAGGTGTTTTTGAAAGGGTAAGCACAGTGATGGTGCCAGAGATAAGGCGCGGGGAACGAGAATGAGAGTACTATATGGACCAGGAACCAAACATGACGTCATCGCAGCCATCTTGAAATTATGACGACTGTCCAAGAACAAATATGCCAAGTTTCATGTCCATCGCACGTGACTTGGCAGTGCCTTGGGCTTTATTCAATATGGAGCCACGGTGGCTCAGTGAGTAGAACGTTGGCTCGCTAACCTGGGGGTCCCGTGTTCAATCGCTGCGTCGGCCGAAAAAGTTCATCAGGATTTTCCGGCGTGGTCCCCCCTTGTCAGTGATGTATGATGGAGTGCCTGGCAATGGACAACATATAATAATTCGGATGGGACGAAAATCCGAGATCCCATGTACACATTGGCATGCGCGTAAAAGGGCCCTTCGAAATAAGAGTAATCCATAGCACCGCTGTCGGGGAAAAATTTTCCTCATAGTACACTGCATGGCATATGCCCGTCTTGATTGGTCCGACAGGGGCAGAACAGTAGGATGTTAAACCTTATTTAATTTTATTTCTTATTTTCCAATATCCCCGCCCCGCAAGAAGAGGGGTAGAGCTTGGGGACAGGTCCTAAAGGGCAAATTTAAAAATGAATCACCCAAGTGATCCGATCGATTTCTGTTGATCCACGACATGCCTCAAATTGTGTATTTGACTACCACCCCCCTCCCCCCAAAGGAACATCTACCAAAAACTTCCGGGGCCGCAACTTCAAGCATATCCGATATCGTTCTACTAAATTGAGCAATGGTTAGGAACTGGATTCCAGATGTCCAAGCTGTACCATCGCTGAAGAATAGTTGTACGTCAATAATAGTTAATCCAGCTCTCTGGTGTTAAACATTAATACAACTAATTTAATATGCCAGTTAATATCCATTGTCCCAGTGAGACTAGATTGAATTATATACTGTCTTAGAGACTTAATTAAATTATATACTGAACATCGTATAATCATATAATTTAACCCAATAACATCGATCACAGTCACTTCAAGTTGTTTTGACTAATAATGCATACTTATTTGGCTCGATCCCTGCATTAGCCAAAAAAGTTCATCAAGATTTTCCGGCATGGTTTCCCCCTTGTCATTGGTGCAGAACGGAGGGTCTGACAAGGACAGTTGTCTAGTCGTTTGAATGGTACGAAAACCCGGGAACCCGTGTTAGATTGGCGTGCACGTAAAAGATCCCCTGGCTGTTGGAATTCTATATAAGAGTACGCCATAGTGCCGCTGCCCGGGCAAAATTTCCCTCATAGCACACTGTATGGCGTATGCCCGTCTTCATTAGCCCAGTAGGAGCAGAACAGTAGGACGTTAAACCCCATCTCATTTCAATTAACTTTACGTAACACACGGTAGCTGATATGTGCGTCTAAAATAGACGTCATTAAAATGGTAGCAAATGTAGTACGTTCTTTAACTTGTTTTGACTTATAATGCACACTTATTAGTGACGTCATTTCAAGTTGTTTTCACTTATAATGGACACTTATTAGCAACGTCATTAAAATGGTAGCAAATGTAGCACTTTCAACATGCCCGCGCTACATGCATGCAATATATCTATTCCGATTCAGTGATTCTGCACTTGCTGCTCCGTATAATACTATACGATATTTATCTTTTATGAACTAGTGAGTGTTTAAAGTTAGCGATTTTTGCCAATTATCATTTAAAGCCAAGAGTGTGGTATGTATATGATGCATAAATAAAAACGTACTTCAAACTGAAGTCATAGAGATGAAACCGAAAACGGAATATATGCTCTTTACCTGAACAGTAGAAATAGGTCTTAGCCTAGACCCTCAAATACCTTTCGTGATTTGGGGTATCAATGGAATATATATAAATACTTCAAAACTGAACACTTGGAGATGAAGCTGAAAGTGGAATATATGCGCCTTAATTGAACTGTGGAAATAGGCCTCAGATCCTACTATATAAGGTCTTTCATTGAGTCATATGGTGTGGTTTAGGTTCTCCGGTTGTATGCGACAAGGAGACCAGCACCATTGGTTTTCTCTGGGTCCTCCGGTATCCTCCCACTGCTAAATACCCATACGCGCAAGGGAATTATTATTATTGAAATAAATAAGAACCGTATGTTAGTCCCGAAATGACTTAGTTTGTGTCGTGTGGACGTTAAACCGCATCTCTCTCTCTCTCTCTCTCTCTCTCTCTCTCTCTCCGCCATCTATTGAAAAATAACTATGACATACTATTAATAATTGTCATTTATTCAATTTCCTTGACACGTAAACTCAAGTAATTATATAATTCTTCCTGACACGAGCAACAATGATAACAAATTAATCGAAGCAAGGAACCTGTTATTAGGCAGACATTTTCATTTCCAAACGGAAAAGGAAGTAGCGACTCCCCAACAGCAAATCAAACTAAGCGGCTTATACAGCCTGTCGTGATGACGAGTCTCCTACAAAAGAGAAAAACTTTCAGCATTGAGTAGCAATGGAAGGGCGAGGAAGGAAATTCGTTGCGTATACGACTTGGTTAAAGGAGACACCGCGCATTTTATGTTAAACCTTTATAGTTCTGGGCAGCCACGGTAGCTAAGTGAGTAAGACGCTGGTTCGCTAGCCTGGAGGTCGCGGGTTCGCTCCCAGTGTGTGGAGAGAAAATTCATCGGGGTTGTCCGGCTTTTTCCCCTTGTCGGTGTTGCAGGAAGGAGGGCCTGACAAGGACAGCTGTCTAGTCGTTCGGATGGGACGAAAACCCGAGGCCCCGTGTACACGTTGGCGTGCACATAAAAGATCCATTGACAGTTGGAATTCAATATAAGAGTAGGCGCATGCCCGTCTTCATTAGCCCAGTCGGATTAAAACAGTAGGACGTTAAAACCCATTTCAGTTCATTTTATAACTATCGGCAAATTGGTTAGGAGTAAATAATAGGGGTCGACGTCGTAAGAGTGCGCCCAGTTTCCATTACCTGTTTTTGAAATGGCACTAACCCATTAATCGGTTTTGTTTGTGTTTGGTTTGTATTCGTATCATATGGATTAGTATGCTATATAAACGTTATTACATTTACCAGTAACTGGTTTTATATACAGTAAGAATTATTTCATGTGTATAATAATTATGTAAATATTTATCCGCCAGAAGTCCTTGTTTTGTGACTGTGTTCTCCATTGAAGAAATCACATCACTACCATGTCAATATTTACTCTGATCTCGTCTACCTAGACTCGTAGTTGCACTTGAGTGCTGAATAATGATTGTTAAAGCAGATTCTCGTCACAACAAAAATATAATGTTAAATATTAAGTGCAAAGTACTTGGTATCCAAACTATATGTAAAACATTTCGAGCAGTAAGCACAATGCACTTTGAAAATTTTAATTATTACAATTGAAAAGGGGCGAAAGGTTGTGAATAATTTGGAGCCGATAAATGATCAGGGAGGTGGGGGGTGCGTCGTGACTGGCCGCGGAGCCTGGAGAAAGGGTATGGGGAGTTCTCCCCAGAAAATTTTAAACGTTTGAAGTCGATTCCCTAACATCTGATTTCATTTCTGAAGGAACTTTACTCTTTTAAATGTATCGGTTCTCTCCTATGCTCTCTCCGGTGTCTCCCCTCAATGTTTGTCAAGTCAGGCTTGATTCCCTTTACATTAACGAATTGTCATCAATCAGACAAGAAGGACAGGGGATTGGCAGTCACCACGCTGCAGCCACGGGTCGCATAATATAAAACGGGCTCCAAAAATATATCGTACCATTAATAAAATGTAATATATTATGGTGTATATGTCATTTATTATGCTGTATATGACATTTATTATGTTATGTATGTCATTTATTATGCTGTACATATAATTTAGTGTGTTGTATATGTCATGTATTATGTTGTATTATGTCATTTATTATGTTGTATATGTCATTTATTATGTTGTATATGTCATTTATTATGTTATATATACATCATTTAGTATGTTGTATATGTCATTTATTATGTTGTATATGTCATTTATTATGCTGTATATGTCATTTATTACGTTGTATATATCATTTATTACGTTGTATATGTCATTTATTATGCTGTATATGTCATTTATTACGTTGTATACGTCATTTATTATGCTGTATATGTCATTTATTACGTTGTATATATCTGTGCCAAATAAATCTATCTATGTACCATACTGATATACAAATTGCATTTGTGTGAGTGTTATGGACAATGACCCGGATATACCCCCAGTTTCACTGTTGATGCAAGCAAGGGACACGGTGACACTTTCAGCCAGTGCCCAGGGTAAGCTGATTCAATCATCTAACGCACAGGCGTTCGACCGCATTGATTCAAATTAATTATTGAACGTTTAATCGCCATGATACTCACAGCTAAACATGAAATAGTTTGTAACTCAAACATGCCGTGCTGTAAACTTTCATCTCTTTAACATTGTGAAAATTAGATCGTACATTGATATAGAAACAGACAAAATGTTAATGTGCTCTTTTGTTTTGACAAAGCTTGACTATGGTAATTCCCGTCTATACCAGATTCCTGTCTCAGTGCTAAATCTACCCCAACTTACCCAAAAAAGCAGCGAGACAAAATCAACACATAACCCCGGTCCTCGAGGATTTACAATGGCTTCCAGTTATCAATGAGCTGTTTTAAAATATACGTTTAAACTTACACCTGTCTCCACTGTGAATTTGCCCCAGGTTACTTAAAAGAACTTCTTACCAATTACTGTCCTTCTCGCAATTTAAGATCATGTGATAAGAATCTACTAATGGTACCTTCAACAAAGTCAAATCATGCTGATCGTGCATTCTCCTCTGCTGCTCCAATAGTTTGGAACTCTGTACCACAAACTGTGAAATACTGTGACCATATACAATCATTCTGTTAATGACTTTAATGACACTGTAATTTGCGTCAATCAGCCTTTTGGTTGGAATTCCAGCGCTATATAAGACAATTATTATTATTATTATTTATTGCACATAACCATACAAGTGTTTGTTCATCGGGATTTTCCGACGTGGTTTCCCCATGTCAGTGGTGCAGGACGGAAAGATACGAAAACAAATGAAATGAAATGAAATGGAGTTTAACGTCCTACTGTTCTGCTCCTAACCTGGGCTAATGAAGACGGGCATACTCCATACAGTGCTATGAGGGAAATTTTGCCCGGACAGCGGCACTACGGCCTACTCTTATATCGAATTCCAACTGCCAAGGGATCTTTTACGTGCACGCCAATGTGTACACGGGACCTCGGTTTTTCGTCCCATCCAAACGAGGTCATTAGCCCAGTCAGAACAGAACAGTAGGACGTTAAACCCCATTTCATTTCATTTCCATACAAGTGTATACATTTTTACTCACTACTCATTAACCTCCCTCATTGACTTTATTTATTTCTTGTCTGGATAATCAAGACTTGTTTCTAGTCTGGATGATAAAGTCTTATTTGAAATTGTTTTGAAACTGTAAACAAGGTCATTAATGGAAGGAGATGACTTCCTGAAACTTGTATTCCTGCGTCATATAATTGTAATAAGGTCAACGGATGTACAGGGTGGTAATAAGTCGCGAAGGCTTCCGTCAGACAATTTAAAACAGTCGAAATCACTGGTTTTATTTGTGTTCGATGGTAATTGACTAGAATACCGGGCATCCCCTGTCCATCACTAATATCGGTGACGAATCCAGGGATGACGTGAACTGAAATAAAATGGGTTTTAACGTCCCATTTTGCACCAAGCGGGATAATGAAAGGGGCATACGTCACGCATACTCTTCATCGATTTCCAACAACGAATTCGTTTACCTGCACCCCAGTGTGTACACGGAACCCCGGATTTTCCAAGGGGCCCAAATTGGGTAAATTGGTCAAACGTGCTAAACCCGGGCCTCGGTCTGACGAGGGTACCTGCGGTGGTTCAGTGTGACTAGGACGTTGGCTCGCTAACCTTGAGGTCCCGTGTTCGTCGGGATTTTCCGTCGTGGTTCCCCCTTGTCAGTGATGTAGTCGTTCGGATGGGAAGAAAACCGAGGTCCAGTGTCCACATTGGCGTTTGAAACCTTGGCAATTGGAATTCGATATATAAATAGGGCGTAGCACCACTGTCCGGGCAAAATTTCACTCACAGCACACTGCATGGTGTATGTCCGTCTTCATTAGGAGCAGAACAGTGGGACGTTAAACTCCATTTCACTTCTGGTCTGACGAGATTGATTCGCATACCGCACACTTGTACGTGACAAAGGAGTAAGGTTGACATTAAACCACATTTGTCTCTCCTGTCGTGCATAAGAAAGACGACTACTTTATACCTGAGAGTTACTTTTTAGGGTTGTCTGGAGAGGGGGGGGGGGCATTACGATCACGTGATGTTGACATATTTACTCGATATTTTCATAGATAATCATTTCAAAGCTACAACGAATTATTTCAATCATATTTCAAAGGTGACTGAATAAAATGGACTGTAGCCAAATGGAATAATCATAGTCTACCTATAACTAGGTAAATTGGACACGCAATAAAACTTGTATTGTCGAACGACTTGGCAATTATTTATGTTGGCAATTGAACTGCTGGCACTTTTTATATTCACCTTATTTTTAAATTCTTCTTCCTGTCAGTCTCGTTAAAATTAGGTTATAATTATGAGTCCTTATATTTATCGTACTGTACATCTGACAAAAGGGGGAGTTGGATGGTCAAATGATTAGCACGTGTGCGTTGTATCATAAGGTCTGTCATTAAGTCAGCTGGCGTAGTTTCGATTTTCCAGTTGTACGTGACAAGGAATAGGGTTGCCTGTCCAAACTAAACCATTATTTAAACATGCATTATGCACGAGCTAAATCTGCCTATTGCGGGTCTTTCTTTAGGCCTGAAATGTTTTCTAAAGTATTAATTAGACATTAATTAACTGATCCAGGCCTTAATCAACTCTCGATGGCATCAGATTTCTCCGATATTAAATAGATTAGAATGGTTCAGCGATACTTTGATTTAATCAAATATGGAGGTCCGAGACTAAGCTTCGATCATCCAGTACGGTGGTTGAAATTATTGCACACGTCTGTCAAACCTTCAAAGGCTAATATCTTCGCTTGCAATGGAGTAATTTGAATAAAATTTTCAAATTATGTATTTTACAACATCTACTTTTGAACTATCATAGCAAGAATGGCTAGTTCTTTATCTAAATCTTACATAATGTATCTTTAATTTATCGACTATATTAGTTGGTATATAGGTGCTGCAGTTTTGTCTTAAATTGTATTTTAATATTCACACTTTTAATCAGTTAAACTCTGTTTCCCAGTTCTGCTTCGTGTGCTGGGGTGTGTGTGTGTCTGGTGTGTGTGTGCTAGTGTTTTAACGTCTGCTTCCACGATGGTGATATCGCTGACAAGAATTAGTAGAAGCGGCAACTTGCTCCTGTATATTAGTATATGACTTTATAATCTTTAATAATTTATCTGCGATATCACTTCGGTGGAAGCGGGCGTTAAATAAAGTTCTTTCACACACACACACACACAATCTTTAATATCGACCTATTCCAAACTGCTCAATGTTTTCATTTGTAATTTTGATTAAAGCCACGTTTATTTACGGTATCCTGTACAGTTTGGGACTGCCACTTTAAAGGCCAAATATAGTAGGCGCCATATGAAAGGGTATTTCCCTTGTATATTTACTATTGCTTTATATTCGAGACAATTAAAATTCTCAATTCGCGGAAAGATCCTTTAACTGTTAAAATGGCGGATGTTTTTCGCCTTATTTCACAATAAGGAAGTTCGTGTTTTTGTCGATATAACAATAAGGAGGCGTCAATAACTAATCGATAAATCGTTTTTATTTCTAGTAGTTGTCTCATACTTTTCAAATTTATAATTGCTCTCGTACATTTGTACTACCGTTGTTAGCATGGTGATAGAGAGAGAGAGAGAGAGAGAGAGGGGGAGAGAGAGAGAGAGAGAGGGATGAGGTTTAACGTCCCGTCCACTCGACATAAACTAGGTAATTTCGGTACTAACATATGGTTTAATTTTATTTCAATAATTCGCTTGCGCGTAGGGGTCTTTAGCATTGGGAGGAAACCGGAGGAACCCGGAAAAAACCCACGGAGTTCGACAGGCGACCCTACTCCTTGTAACGTACAACCGGGAATTCGAAACCAAGCCAGTTGACTCAATGACAGGCCTCATGAAGCAGCGCGCAAGGGCTAACCATACGGCAATCCACGCCCCTGCAGGGTGTGAGTCGAGGTGTTTCAGTGAGTAGGCCACTTGCTCGCTAACCAGGAAGTCTCGGTTTCGCTCCTGATGTTGGTTTAGAAAGTTCATCGGAATTTTTCGGCGTGGTTCCCCCCCCCCTTCTCCTTGTGAGTGGTGAAGGACGGGAAGTATTACAAGGATAGTGTTTAGTCGTTCGGATGGGACGAAAAACCGCGGTCCTAAAAACAAGGCTACGCTATATTGTTTATGAAAGAATCACCTACATGTAAACATGTGCAAATAATAACAGACGGTACGATCAATAAAATATCCAATGTACATAGAGTCATAACCTTGGTAGGTGCTTCATTTGTATTATCAACACATGTCATGGTATATTATCATACATGACGGGGAGGGAAGGGATAAATCTTTTTGTTAAGGCCAGCTCAATTTTTGTTAAGGTCGTTGAGATGTAAATAAGGTTAGGGCACGTGATTGTTGGCGAAAGTCTAGGTTAGGTTTTGGGTAAACTTTGGGGTTAGGGTTAGGATTCGCGCTAGCCCTGTTTACATCTCGTGACCTATGACGAAAAATTGAGCTAGCCTTATCATTTAGCACTAACCAGAGGTAAGGACAACAGCCATCAGCCGAAGATGAGCAGGCCACCCTACTCCTCGTCGTGCACACTGCCTGGAGTCGAAATAACGACACTTGGTTCTGTGACATACCTGCTGATTTGAAGCGATGATAATCAACAAATATTTTGTAATGGGAATAAGCGAGGGTCGAAATATTTTAAATTGCTTATAATGAATGGAAGCTGTGTGTTTCGTTTCGCCTTTTTGCACTTCAGTCAAACAGTTTTGTTGATGACGTGAGTAACTCACTTCGCGTCAATGGCCTGCCTTGATTTTTATTATATATGATGACGTGAGTAACTCATTTCAAGTCAATGGCCTACCTTGATCATTATTATATAGTCTGCTACTTGACTTAAGTAGTAAACAAGTTCATATATGGTCATAGTAACGGTTAATGAAGAAAACGATCGAACAGTTAAAGCCCGATACACAATAGCCAAATTTATCCCATGACCTTATACTCCGGCATCAAATACAGAGGCTTATATATAATTCCCAGATGAAAGTATGTTTTAAACACAATTGATAAATGCTCGTGATAATGACGTAAGAAGGGCGCCTTGGCTTGAGCCCCCACCCCCTAGATTTGCGACCCTAGACTTTGGCCTGCCAAGCCTATAAGTAAATCTGGCACTGTGTACCGGGCTTTAGGTAATCGGATTTAGCGTAATTGGGTGTCTTATATTGATTACTATATTAACTCATAGCCACCGATACACACCTCACAACAGGTATACATTGTTCAAAGAGAAAATAGGTTTATGAACAAAGCCTATTTTCGCTTTAGCAAGTTGCCACTTGTCCGCCACGAGGCAAACAGAATACCAAATATGAAAAAGAATCTGTCAATGGGGATTTGTTCAGATCGATATATAATAATATAAAAGTACAACCAAGCGTGTGTGTTAGCTGTGTGTGAACTTCTAAACCGAGAAGTGGTATCAGATGGTCTATAAGATAGTTAACTATGTGAAGTGGTATCAGGTGGTATATAAGATTGTTAGCTATGTGAAGTGGTATCAGATGGTCTATAAGATTGTTATCTATGTGAAGTTGTATCGGATGCTACACAATTAAGCATACCCTGGCTCGTGTACCACACCCGTAGCTAAACGAAACAGGCGTTTGGACCTAGATTAAATATAAATCTAATGATATTTGGTGGCCACAGTGGTTCTTTAAGTTGTTGGCTTTCTAATCTGAAATGTCCCGGGTTCAATCCCTATCTTAAACGAGAAAGTTTTTCTCATTGTCATTGTCCTGTGACAGTCGGATGTCAATGAAGAGTCGGCGCAAACGGCACTCCCCGGGCAAAATTTCACTTCAATCACACAGCATGATTTATGTCCTTCTTCAGCCAAGTCTGTGTAGAACAGTAGGATGTTAAACCCCATTTCATTTCATTTGATTAACCTGGGTGAAAACCTCGCTCAATACGCAATAAAGAGAGAGAGAGAGAGAAAAATTGGGTTTAACGTCTACTCGACCCAGACCAGGTCATTTCGGGACTAACGTACGGTTTAATTTTATTTCAAAAATTCGCTTGCACGTAGGGGTCTTTAGCAGTGGGAGGAAACCTGAGGACCCGGATAAAACCCACGATGTTGGGCAGGCGAAGCTGCTCTTTGTCACGTACAACCGGGGAATCGAAACCACGCCAGTTGACTCAATGACAGACCTTATGACACAGCGCGCCAATACGCAATAAACACTATAATAAACATTTAATGATATTCAATAGATATGTGTTCTCTGGTATAGTTATGAATAAACAGTAGTTAGCTAGTATATATATATATATATATAGGTCGATGTATAATTCCCAGATTGTTAGATAGTGTAGTTAGCCGACCGTATAATACTATCAATGAATGAATGAATGTTAGTATGACTGACTGATTGTACATAGGCTGCTATAATAGACGTTTTGAACCGTGGGAACCTAAACATTCGTTTTAGACGTGTTAATGCCTGGATAACAAACCCCGTATTTAGCTTTCATTCATTAAAACCGTGATAAATTGCACTTTTAACATCCGAACAAATATTATTTTCATCAGATGACTAAGCGCCTTTTTTAAAACATAATCCGCTTGTTCTTGGTTCCGGCGTGGTATCCCCCTGTCGAGTCGATGGTACAAAAAAAACATCCCATTTCATTGACAGTTCGAATTCGATATAATAGTAGTGTGGCTGTCCGGACAACGTTTCTCTCATTGCACGCTGCAAGGCGGATGGCCGTCTTCATTAGCACAGTTCACCGAAAATAGGACGTAAAACCCCATCTCATCTTGTCTCATTTCCGTTCTTGGGACGAAGCTTCGCCAAGTACGATTAACATGAAACTTGGCATGCGTGTTCTTTCTTTGGACAATTGCGTACCGACAGACTGACTTTGATTTTTGATATTACGTCACAATTTCAAGATGGCCGTGATGACATCATGGTTGGTTCTTAGTTCATGATCGGTTCCTGATTGTGTAATTGTTTACGGGTATTACATTACAAAGCGTAATCAGATGGCATAGGATGGATTACTTAATTATGGTTTATTCATAGTGAAAATACAGATGTGACGTCATCTTTTGGTGCTGGCATACCATTATTTCAAATAATGGTACAGGCAATGTGTGCAGCTACATTATTTATACTAGTTATTTATAATGTTGGACACGCGTGACGTATTTCAATGGAATGCACGTGCTGGATAGTGTTTGTATTTTAAGTCGTTTAATGGCCTCGTGCAAGACCTTGCGTAATATAGAGATTTAGCCCTCGTGCTAACGCACTCGTGCAATATCAATATATTGCTTAATGTCTCACCCTCGACCATTAAACCAAACTTAATCATCGATTATTAACAATTGACGGTATCCATCTTGGTCTACCCAAAGGTCGGCTATCGTTAACTACCCTTTAATTGGAGTCAATGCTGGAAGAGTGTATTTTCTGGACGGAATAGAGGAATTTTCGGGTTGGACATGACCTCCACAACGCTGACAGTATTATCAAACAATTGGCATAGTCTTCGGCCTGAATTATCTCCATTATCCGGTAACAGTTATAGCCGGATAACTAACGGTATCGATCTCAGAGGAAAAGTCAAGATTCCGGGGGGGGGGGGGTGTTTTGATTTTTTTATAAACAAAACTTTTATTCAGATTTGTATCTGAATAGGGATTGGGGAACAGGCATAGAGCCTATATTAAACCCCCCCCCCTTTCTTCCTTACAGGATAATCGCGACTCAAATTTCTTACTGGCCTGAAGTAAGTTTGCTCCAATAGTAGCCAAGGGTAGTAATAATAAAAAATACTGACCATTTATCCATCTGGAAAAAAACTTGGTTTAGGTATCATGTGTTTTGTTCTCGTGGCATGTCATGCATGACTGGACAAGAAAACATACTAAGGTTTCCGATTTCTAGACTGTGTGTGTTTTTATTTAAACCGTTTGTTTTGATGGTAGTATGATCTATCACCGACGTCTGTTAGTTGTTATCTCCATGTTTGATTAGTTTATGGGAGTCACGGTAGCTCAGTGTTCGATTCCGGTGTTGGCGTGACATCATGTTCCTGAAGCAACGACTGCGTGTTTTAAAACATCTGGACGTTGCTAGATTACTTCACAATTCCCGAACTTATAGCTACGTTATGTACAGACACGTGAACAGCCGCACCCAATCAGAGGTTGTGACATCGCGACCTCCACGGAAACCTTGACATTGAACGAACCTTGAACTTTGCAACTCGATTATCACAGGTAGACATTTAAGCTTGAAAGCGCAAGACTTGGCATTCACGCGACCGAGGAATCTGATAGGCTCACAAGCTGGGCTTGTACCCAATCGAAATCAGTGCCGAAATATGCAGGGTATTACGTGAAGGCCTTGATAAGTATGCGTAGTTAAAGTGAGACCAAGCCTTCTATTGAAGATGGGGTGACGTGAGCCTAGCAAGGGATAATTTGGATGGTGTGGAACATGTTTGATCCCGAACCCCTGACAACGTATAGGGACAACGTATAATCGTTCAGATGGGACGAAAAACTAAGGTCCTGTGTACTCATTGTCATGCACCTAATATATCCCTTGGAAGTTGGAATTCGATATAAGAGTAGGCCAAAACGCCGCTATCCGGGCAAAATGTCCCTCGCAGCACACCGTATTGCGGATGGTTGTCTTGATTAGCTGAAACCCCATTCCATACCATCACTAAATGCGTGTATTCTTGCTTTGAATCTAGATTCTGTTTATTCCTTCGATATTTTCAAATCAAACCTAAAAACTTGAATCTGAAGATGTGGATTCTTCGGGTTCAAGATGGCTGCCAAGTCAACAACATGGCACTTTATAAATCCTATTTAGTAAAACTGGTTGTGAAAAGAAAAATCTTGATTTGGATTCTCGGCATTTATTCGATTCCGTTGCAGTCTGTTCACCCCCACCCCACCCCACCCCACCACCACCCAAAGGCTTATTAAAAAATGGTAGCCTACTTTCATAATGCTTTCGGTATTTTGGGGATTAACTCGACTTCGTGATCAATTTTAAAAGCATTAGGCGACTTTTCCCGCGTGTACACGAGTCACATGTTTTATGCGAATATTTGCAATATTATTTATATTTCGTTATGCACAAACTATAAAGTTTAACCATATCGTTGTCCAAAATTCACACGCAAGTGTCCATGTCCAAACATGGCCTTCAATCATTTACCCCGCCTTCTAATTACTGCTAGCTATTACTGTCAATCACATTCAGAACATGTGACGTGTGGTGGATCAACATTTAATTGAATTGACAGGGGGAGGTCACTCCTAGATATTATTTTAATGATAATTATGTACGGATGAAGACTGAGATGTTGTCTATTTTACTGAGCGATGTCTCGTGCAGCTGATAGTTTAATGGATTAAATGTGCAGTCAATTAACTCAATTAATAATTATGTTTGGGGTTATTTATAAAAGTCGTTTTGTTAACAACATTATTTTGATCGAGACATGCTGGCTTAATAACCACGAGGTCACGGGTTCAATTACGGCGTTGACCGAGAAATCCCTTCAGGATTTTCAAGCGAGGTGTCCCCTTCTCCAGTAGTGCTGGACGGTGGGCCTCACAAGAATGGCGTCTCGTCGTTCGGATGGAACGAAAACCCGAGGTTTCTTTTTTATAGTTCAAAATTTCGTTTTACTTGTCTTTACTACACTTAGTACACTAGGATCTGGAAGAGTTGTTATATTACCGGAGTTCTGGTTGAAGTGAGGGATTAACCAATGAAAGGGTCTGTTACGGCGAGTTCTTGGCGTTTGATGTACGGAACTGTGGGTAAGCCACTAAAAACGTCAACGCTGATTGATTAATCAATGTCTGACGTTATAGGGTCAAAAGCCGCTAGTACGACCCTTGACGCGACCTTCCAATACAACCGGTCAGATCTTCATATAGTGTAGGCCATCGAAAGCATACGAAATATAGATCTGTATTTTAATCAGATTGTGCACGTTAAAGAATTCTTCAAATTTGGGATTTGAAATGCCTCTGTTCGGGCAAAAATTTCTCCAATAGCACACTGTAAGCCCATCTTCATGGGACGGGTTTGCTCCAGGGGAGTAGCCCATTTCATTTCTTTCTATTTGAGTCATCCTGCCATCTGTAATGTATACACTGCCGTATCTGTCAAACATTGCCCTAAATTTGTGACAGGTCCAGACAAATTGATGTTCTAACACATTAAAACATTAAAAAACAAAACACGTGTTGGTTCTACACGTTTCATCCTGTACTATTATTGTAGCTATATTTAGATAATCTTATTAAACGAAATTTTAACAGCAATTGTTGCATTGAAAGGTTAAGCATCTCAAATCAATATTTACTGTTATCTGATTGTGCGCACAATTGTAACTACTGGTATCCTATTACTATGTGTTTCACTACCATAACAGGATTCTTGAATAGGTCGAATATTTTACCTAAATATGAAATGGCGGTTTAACATCCTACTATTTTGCTCCTACTGGGATAATTAGGACGGGTATACGCTATGTTGAGTGTCATGAGGAAAAATCTGCCATGGCAGTGACACTACGGCCTACTCTTATCTCGAATTCCAACGGCCAAGGGTTATTTTAGGTGCACGACACGATACCCCGGTTTTTCTTCGCATCCGAACGATAAGGCAGCTGTCCTTGTTAGAATCCCCGCCCTGCACCACTGAGAAGGGGAAACCGCCGGGTTAGCAAGCCAGGTAACAAAAAATTAAACTAGATTTACAGGGGTTTTTGTATGCCTTAATTTTTACATTATATTGTAGAACCTGAAATATTACAGGGTCACGAAATTCAACAATGTTTTTTGATTTATGTCAATATGTAATTTGTTGATTTTGGGTTCATCAAATATTTGGCCCAGGATTTTGCTTTGTCACTATGGCAAGTGTCTTCTTTATATACAGGTTACCATATGTTATCCCTGCGGTCACGTGAACACGTTGACGTGCACGTAAAAGAACCCTTGATAGTTAGAATTCGAGATAAGAGTAAGCCGTAGTGCCGCTGCCAGGGCAAAATTTCAACAATTCGCTTGCGCGTAGGGGTCTTTAACAGTGGGAGGTAACCGGAGGACCCGGAGAAAACCCACAAGGTTGGCCAGGCGACCCTACTCCTTGTCACGTACAACCGGGGAATTAAAACCCCGACAGCTGACTCAATGACAGACCTAATGATACACTGCGCACGCACTAACCCAGTGGTTCCTTGGAACACATGAAAATATAGCGGCATACCTGGCTAAATATATATGAAAAATATTCGAATTTTTCGAAATAAAAACATAGTAAGTCAGACGGCATATAGAGACTAGTCATAGACACATCGAATAACTCAAACTAAATACAGAAATACACAGCTATAAAGTTATCAGTAGGCACCTGTGAATACTCAATTAGGATCACGTGGTATTTCGCATTTTCTGAGTGTGTTCGCGGCACACTTAGGAAGATCTCGCGGCACACCTGTGTGGTTGAGAATCACTGCGCTAACCATTCGCCCCCCCCCCCTTATACATGGAAGAACAATTACACATTCAATGTGACGAAGCGTCGCGACGTTTCAAAGAGTATTTTCCTAACGTTTAGCATTTATTAGTTATTCGTTTATCAAATAGAAAACTTGTTACAGACTGAAGAGGGCACATTTGAAAGATATAAACTATTATACAAAGGCCAGTTACATATAATGATGATGATGATGAAGTGACCTATTTAAGATGACGTCGATGATGATAATGATGATCATGATAGAGTGGCTATTTTAAGATATTAATCCAAACCAGAATTAGATGATTATTCATCGTTAAGAAGAAGAAAGCGACGATGACATTGAGCCGATTCATCATCTTTAAAATTTCAAAACCTAAAACGTATGATCATTAATCAACAACTACTCTTTATTCAGAGAACATACTGATTGGATGTAATTTATACATCACGTGACTATGAATGGTCGGGAGTATTAAAGAGGCATTATGTAAGATTTAGATAAAGAGCTCCATCTTCATTAGCCCAGTCGGTGCAGACAAGTAGGACGTTATTTATTTTATATTCTCACCTGAGAATAAATGAATGACAAGAACAGTAATAAATCTGTCAGATTTATAAATATACAGGTTGTTATATAACACCATCGACCATAAATCATATCCAAAGTTTCAGTTGGTTCAATGTCCTTAAAGACATTACAGACGAGCATGTAGACTGTCTACATCTTAAAGAGAGAGAGGGGGGGGAGAGAGAGAGAGAGAGGGGAGACCACGCTTGCACGGTGGTGTTTTCAGAAGTGGGAGGAAAACGGAGGACCCGGAGAAAAACCACGAGGTTGTACAGACGACCCCACTCCTTGCCACGTACAAGCGGGGAATCGATGCCACTCTACATGACTCAACGACAGACCTTATGATTTCACGCGAACGCGGTAAACCACTAGAATCCCCCTCCCACCAACCCCCAATTATTAAATAACTTATATTCACCGTCAATACTGTACATGTTTTTTGTGAATATATTATTGCTTGTCTGTACTAGTTCTAGGCGTGTCTGTCAACCACAAGGACTTTAAACAATACAGTTTAATAAATAATGCTATATGATATCTCAGTTTAATAAATATGGTTATATAATATTGAATGACCTCGCAGTTTATAACAAAACACACATGGGGTAAATGTTTAGAATTCTTTCTCGTTATTAACGCCCTATATGGAAATAGCAGTATAGCCGAGTTGTTCTTGCCTCGGTTGAAACGCATAATACCACTGTTCAAATCTTGTTTTTTGGGGTTTCTTTTGTTGTTGGGTTTTTGCTGTTTTGTTTCGTTTTTGGTTATTTGTTTTTGTTTATTTGTTGGTTTTCGTTTTGGATGGGGGAGGGGGGGGGGGGTCTTTTGTTGTTGGGTTTTTGCTGTTTTGTTTCGTTTTTGCTTACTTGTTGTTTTGTTTTGTTTTTGTTTATCAGTTGGTTTTCGTTTTGGTGATGGTGGTGGTGGTGGGGGAGGGGTCTTTTTGTAGTGGCTTCAATTGTTAGTGGTAAAGAGGTTTTTTTCTGTTTTTTTTTATTTTTTTTTTATTTTAGTTCTATTCAAGCATCCAATTAGAGACAGTTTTCGTTCAAAAGTGCATGACAAATTTTGTTATCCGTGGGAGTGATATCAGGGTATTCTGAAAGGAATAGGTGGAGACAGTGTTGTGCATCCATCTCCACTAATGCTAAATTAGGCTGTGAATAACACGGTGTCTTTGAGGGTGTTTTAAAAGAAATATGCGCCTTACCCATTTCGATGGGGGATCACGTGGCTAAGTGGGTAAGACGCTGGCTCGCTAGCCTGGAGGTCGGGTGTTCGATCCCTGCATTGGCCGAGAAAGTTCATCCAGATTTTCCAGCGTGGTTTCCCCTTGTCAGTGATGCAGGATGGAGGGCCTGACAAGGACAGCTGTCTAATCGTTCGGATGGGACGAAAAACCGTGCACGTAAAAGATCCCTTGGCAGTTGGGATTCGATATAAGAGTAGGCCGTAGCGCCGCTGCCCGGGCAAAATTTCCCTCATAGCACACTGTATGGCGTATGCCCGTCTTCATTAGCCCAGGTTTGGAGCAGAACAGTAGGACGTTAAACCCCATTTCATTTCATTTCCCATTTAGATGTAGAATAATAAATACCGTCACGTTGTATTAGACTTTGAATATCACGCTACTTTTGTTTTTTAAACCTATTGAACTTTGAAGTATATCGTGCAAGTGTTGTGACGTCATACAATCAACACAAACTGACCGAATTGTTCCACGTGAAATGATTGGAATGATCTATGGTAAATAGCCAGCTGATTATATATAAAACATGGACTTGGATTATATCCAATATCAACACTGATTAAACAATCACCTGCATGTCAGTATCGACATATTTTAGTCTCGTTTAGCAATCGCTATAAATAGATCTAATTGTTGTAATGTAAGGTAACGCCCCTCTTTCATACAAAACAGATATATACTAACGTCATTGGTAAATAAATATACAAACCATGTACGCAGGTAAATCAATTAATACCGGTTTTAAAGTAGCTAAGTCTCGAACTCAATATTTTCCAAAGTCTTACACGTTGAAAATACGAATTATTTGTCAATTCAAATCAACATTGATGTTATCTTACTGGGAAAGGGTAGGCTTCTGATATCCAATATTTAAGACAAAATAAACATTTTACCATTGGTACACGAATCGTGTACCATAGTGCGTTTCATCGTCATCTGTAACAAGTGACCAGAAAGAGCGAGGCTAGACATATTCCACAACTCATGTCATACGGCGACGCCATAACTTATCTGTTGAGCATGCGCAATAGACTGGAATAACCAGACGCTAGAAATTTCTATTCGGTTGAGACTCATGCCGTATTTCGCTGGACATAACTGATTTGAAATTACAGTCAAAACGGAAACAGTTGAATGTAAATCAGTTCATATACAATCAGATTACATTATTATATGCGTTGCGACCCATTTGGGTCAATTTCTAGGTCCCAAATATTAGCGATTTAGCTCCTTTAAGTCAAGTTTCCACGAATCGCTGCAGAGTGGTGCGATAGGGCGTCTGCAGGCCTAATCGCCCGGATATGACGCAAACAATATCATGACGTACTCTTGGCAGTCCGACGTACTCTTGGCAGTACGAGTAAACGTCTTCTCGCATGCACGTAACAGAACCCTTGGCAGTTGGAATTAGAAACAAGGGTAGACCGTAGTGCCACTGTCCGGGCAAAAATTCCCTTATTGCACACTAAAAGGCGTATGTCCGCCTTCATTAGCCTTTGGTGCAGAAAAGTAGGATGTTAAACCCCATTTCATTTCATCCCTTTCGACTGGCGTGGTTTCGAATCCCCGGTTGTACGTGGCAAGGAGTAGGGTAGCCTGTCCAACCTCGTGGGTTTTCTCCGGGTCCTCCGGTTTCCTCCCACCCTACGCGCAAGCGAATTATGTAAATAAAATTAAACCATATGTTAGTCCCGAAATGACCTAGTTTGTGTCGAGTGGACGTTAAACCCCATCTCTCTCTCTCTCTCTCTCTCTCTCTCTCCAATGATCAATAAGAATGCATATTGAACTATTTATTGAATGCTTTTAGTTTTTTCTATCCTTGGCAAACATTCTCTGTGCGCAATCAATGTCGTATAGATAGATGTGGGCTCTGTAAATAAATCTAAATGCGCGTGTACTTCCTAGTTGAGGAAACATGTATGATATCGCCGATAGATTCTATTTTTAGTACTACTAGTTGCTCTATATGTATGATAAAATAAGAAGAAGAAACTTTATTGCATAAAAAACCTTATACGGTTATGTGTGTATATATATGAATGAACGAACAATACATAAACATATATACATACAGAAATGAAATGAAATGGGGTTTAACTTCCTACTGTTTCTTCTTCGTCCCTTCTGACGAAATCCGATTCTTGAACTACTATACCGTTACTGTTACCCTTGTTGTTAGTCCATACCAGATTTGGAGACGTAGTGCGTGACAATATAGAAAAGTGTAATTGAGTTCGAGTCATCCGTCAAGCTGACAAGGAAATGAAATGAGGTTATCGCCCTGAGTTTCTGCACCATTCGGGTTACTGAAGACGGGCAACATTTGTATCGTATAACAGTGTATCTAATAAACTATATTATAAATGAAATGAAATGGGGTTTGACGTCCTAATGTTCTGCACTGACTGGGCTGAAAAAGACGGACATAAGCCACGCAGTATACTATAGGGAGAATTTTGCCCGGGCAGCAAATTCCAACTGCTAAGGGTTCTTTTACGCGCACGTCAATGTGAACGCGGAACCTCAGTTTTCGAACATCCGCACGACTAGACACAATCCTTGTCACATCCTCCGTACTGTACCACTGACAGGTTGAAACCACGCAGAGGTGAACCCGTTTACGTGCACACCAATGTTTACACGGGACGTCGGTTTTTCGTCCCATCCACACGACTAGACACTGTCCTTGCCAGGCCCTTCGTACTGCAGCACTGATGTTAAAACTGCGTGTGGGAACCTCAGACTTCATGGTTAGCGAAGCAGCGTCTTACTCACTAAGCCACCGCGGCTACATGAATGTCGATCAATAAAGTTTGGGATAAACATCTGCTTACAGCTTGTAACTTCTCTTGCACAAATTTAGTTTACAACCACGAACATAGAGATGGACGGGTATCTTCCGGTTTGGAAATGAAATGAAATGAAATGGAGTTTAACGTCCTACTGTTCTGCTCCTAACCTGGGCTAATGAAGACGGGCATACGCCATACAGTGTGCTATGAGGGAAATTTTGCCCGGACAGCGGCACTACGGCCTACTCTTATATCGAATTCCAACTGCCAAGGGATCTTTTACGTGCACGCCAATGTGTACACGGGACCTCGGTTTTTCGTCCCATCCGAACGACTAGACAGCTTTCCTTGTCAGCCCCTCCGTCCTGCATCACTGACAAGGGAGAACCACGCCGGAAAATCTGGATGAACCTTCCGGTTTGGAAGATCTAGACAAACTGCGCACACTCCTACTGACAGGACAGTTCAAGATAACCAAACGGTTAGCAACTCGCGGGCGCCGAACGTTTCTGTCACGGATGAAATGAAATGAAATGAAATGGAGTTTAACGTCCTACTGTTCTGCTCCTAACCTGGGCTAATGAAGACGGACATACGCCATACAGTGTGCTATGAGGGAAATTTTGCCCGGACAGCGGCACTACGGCCTACTCTTATATCGAATTCCAACTGCCAAGGGATCTTTTACGTGCACGCCAATGTGTACACGGGACCTCGGTTTTTCGTCCCA
Source organism: Patella vulgata (assembly GCF_932274485.2). NCBI lineage: Eukaryota > Metazoa > Mollusca > Gastropoda > Patellidae > Patella > Patella vulgata. Next base: position 79,598,962 of record NC_065880.2, read on the forward strand.
TCCGAACGACTAGACAGCTTTCCTTGTCAGCCCCTCCGTCCTGCATCACTGACAAGGGAGAATCACGCCGGAAAATCTGGATGAACTTTCTCGGCCAATGCAGGGATCGAACACCCGACCTCCAGGCTAGCGAGCTAGCGTCTTACCCACTTAGCCACGTGATTCCCCCTGTCACGGATGATTCACCCACAATGGGTCAATAGGAATTAACTAATGCTACGCTCGTAATAGGAGAGAACTGGTCAGGGACGGGCTCAAAATATAGATTTCTGTTCATTTGGGAAGTGAATATATTAGTTTTGTTTCTATATGACCACCCCACCCCTCCTCCCACAAGTATTATACCCTATGTGGTACCACTTTGGATAAGAGAACATGGCTGTGGCTTACTAACCATCGGTTACTGGGTTGGATTCTGATTTTGGTCGGGAACGTTTCACTTTGATGCCCAACTTCGTTCTCCTAGGGTCTGTCAATAAGAAATATCTGTCGTTCGAATGGGACAATACACCGTGGTCCGCCCGTGTACTCGTTGGTATGGAAATAAAGAAACCCTCGATGAAGAAGAGTAGGCGAAAACGCCACTGTCTGGGCAAAATGTTCCCCATAATCACACTGCATTGCGTATGTTCTCTTTCAGTAGCTCTGTTGGTGGAGAAAAGCAAGAAATATCATCTCATCCAGGTACCAGTAAAAACATCTGACTATAATTAGACGTCTTCTTTATTTTCTACAGCCACACCAAAAACATCCACTATCTTGGCAAAATTCCCTCACAGAACACTGCATGACGTATGTTCGCTTTCGCTAGCTCGGTTGGTGCAGAAAAGCAAAAAAAAATTCGGTACCACATCAGATAAAACTATTGGACTATAATTAGACGTCTTCTTGATCACAAACAGCCGCTATCTGGGCAAAATTCCCCCACTGCACACTGCATGGCGTATTCCGCTTTCGCTAGCTCGGTTGGTGCAGAAAAGCAAAAAAAATCTCATCTCATTTCGGTACCACACCAGATAAAACCATTGGACTATAGTTAAACTTATTACTACAGCCAGACCCAAAAACATCTAAGATCAACATCTAAACTCACCAGGATTCAATAATTACCACAATATTAGATTCGTGTTCTAGAGAATCTTGTAATCCTGAAAGTACTAACAGACTGACCAATTCCATTAACTTTGTTTCTTTAGTTAAGAGCTTTCTGTAAATAGACCATCGTGACCTAGTTGTTTTAATAACATCCACCTTGTGGTATTCATCTATGATAATGTTCATTTCGACCCAGAAAGGAATTCGGTCAATCCAGATCTCCAAGAAAAGAAACCAGGGAATCCATATTTAGTACTAATATTGACAGAAGAGGTATTCTCTTTCTATCTTCCTAGTGTCCAGTACTCATTAATTAATTGATTATTCGTCGCCTGAAGCATTGACCATTGCCATTTGGTCTACAAATTTGAACGACTCAAAGACAAGTCGTAGATTAGAGTTAACTTATCAGAGAGACAGAGAGAGAGAGAAAGAGAGAGAGAGAGGGGTGGGTTGTTAACGTCAACTCGACACTGAATCATTTCGGGACAAACAACAATTTCCTTGTACGTAGGGGCCTTTAGCAGCGTGAGTAAACTGGGAGACCCGGAGAAAACCCACGAGGTTAGACAGACATCTCTTCTCCTTGTCACATACAAATGTGGGTTCGAAACCATGCCACTTGACTAAATGACCGACCTTGTGATCTAAAGCGGACGCGTTAAACCTTTCGACCCCCCCCCCACCCCCAGAACAACTCAAAGACAAGCTGTGGCTTAGAGTTAATGTATTGAAGTAAATATTCAGAATAATTTCGATTGTAAAACAGTGGCTGGCGAACGGGCGACCGACAGAAGGGCCAAGGTGTGAATGAAATGAAATATTGTTCTGCTCTGGGCCCTATATTTATTGTACAGAGCCCCTTACTCAGGACCCTATATTTACTCCGAGCCCTATATTTCTTGCACAGGGGTCCCTTATACTCCGGGTTCTATACTTATTGTACAAGGCCCTTACTCCGGGTCCTATATTTATTGTATACAGGGGTCCCTTATACTCCGGGTTCTATACTTATTGTACATTGGCCCTTATACTTCGGGTTTTATACGTATTGTACAGGGGTCCCTTATACTCCGGGTCCTATACTTATTGTACATTGGCCCTTATACTTGGGGTTTTATACGTATTGTACATTGGCTCTTATGGGTTGGAATAGATAATGAAATACACAGTGTACACTTAAAACAAGATTATACCCTGACCCTCTGTAGGTTAAATTGGTTTCTGTGGGCCCCAGATAACCGCGGGCCCTAGACGAATGGCCTACTATTGTTAAATCCCGCTCCGTCAAAGTTACATTAAAATCGGAATCCTGGGCCCTAAGGGACAGTGGAGAGCTACTAAAGTATTTATATGACGGCTTATATTACGCTTTGGTGTTGTTCTTGAATGCTTTGAACAGCTAACACATTTTTATTATATTTTTCCATCTAAGATAAACTAAGACATTGAATACTACATTATGATAATATTGTAAGCTCAATATCACCAAGGTGAGATATACAGGTAGAAAATAAACTGTACAGAGAAATGATTGAATAATATTTACCTGGTAGCATTGTTGACGTAAAACAAAATATTTATATTAAAGATACATTATGGGAGATTAGATAAAGAGCTGGTAGTTCTCACTATAATAGTTAAAAATTCGATAATGTAAACGGAGTATTTAGCGATTGAATTTTGGGGCTAGCCTCGATCATCATTACTAAAGTCGGTACGACAAAAATAGTCTCGATTATCCATTTTTTGATTTAATCAGAAGCAGCAGACCGGGTTCTAATCCAGTATATTTCGCAGGCTAGCGATGCCATCGAGAGTTGATTATGGTCTGGATATGGCAGATTTAGCACTTGCATAATGTATGTTTAATACAGCCTCTATCTGTTTTATCCTTGGTTGTTTATCTTTTCTTATTCACTTTTACTGTATGGTGGTTCAGTGTGTGTGTGTGAGAGAGAGAGAGAGAGAGAGGGAGAGAGAGAGAGAGAGAGAGTTTAACATATGATTCAATTTTATTTCAATAATTTGCTGGCGCGTAGGGATCTTTAGAGATGACTGCAGTAGGTTCCCGGAAAAAAACACCACACGATTACACAAGCGACTTGACTCAATAACAGAGCTTGTGATCTAAACAGCTATTCAACATAAACTAGGTCTCCGGTTGTACGTGACACGGAGTAGGGTCGTCTGTCAATCCTCGTGGGTTTTCTCCGGGTCCTCCGGTTTCCTCCCACTGCTAAAGACCCCTATGTGCAAGCGAATAAATGAAATAAAATAGAACCATATGTTAGACCCGAAATGACCTCCCCCCCCCCCTCTCTCTCTCTCTCTCTCTCTCTCTGTTTCTCCCTCTCTCGCTCTCTCTCTAGCTGTAGGAGAAAGATGAAGTAAAACTCATGAAGCTCAGTCGGTTGACATGGACCCCCCCCCCCCCCGCCCCTACCGAATTTATGATAAATTAACACGTGAATAACACGATTAAACACAGTGGATATCTTTGTTACATTAACCAATAACAAAGCTAATTCTCTATTATTTTGCTGGTGTTATAAAAGCTGACCTTTGGTTATAAATAAAGTAGATAACCTAAAATCAATCAACCCATTTTATACAGAAGACAAGCCACTACAGACTCGGTGCGCTGGTTGATCGCAGTACCGATCGAAATGTCGGTCTGAGAAGGGAAATAGAAACTAGGCCAGTCTGACCTATTTATGTTTAGTTAACATTTGTCACGGTGGCTTTGATCATTATACCCAGGTGTCATTAACTTTCACCGATTTAAAGGGATAATAGGCTAGATATACGCAATCAAATATAATTTTAGTCTTAACCAAAAGAACTTATGATCTAAATCGTACGCGTTTTACCACTGGACCTCCTCTCACCACACACACACACTCCAAACTCTCTAATAAATCCAACAGAACTTATGATCTAAATCGTATGCGTTATACCACTGGACCTCCTCTCACCACACACACACACAACGCTCTAATAAATCCAACAGAACTTATGATCTAAATCGTATGCGTTATACCACTGGACCTCCTCTCACCACACACACACACAACGCTCTAATAAATCCAACAGACCTTATGATCTAAATCGTATGCGTTATACCACTGGACCTCCTCTCACCACACACACACACACACACACAACGCTCTAATAAATCCAACAGACCTTATGATCTAAATCGTATGCGTTATACCACTGGACCTCCTCTCACCACACACACACACACACAACGCTCTAATAAATCCAACAGAACTTATGATCTAAATCGTATGCGTTATACCACTGGACCTCCTCTCACCACACACACACACATAAATCCTGTTAAAAGATTCTAACGTCTAACCATACTATTGATCTATCCGTTGTTGTGTTCTCTCTTTAACTATATAATATATATTATCTGTAATACGTTAAAAGTTCGGTAATTATACATCTGTTTCGCCATCTGGAACAAAAGGTGTGTTTTGTGGGTGACCAGGTGAGAGATAACACCTGTACGCCATATAAAAACATTGGACTCGATCAAACTTTCTCTAACCACCTGACAGAAGACGCGGTGGCTCAGTGAGTAAGACGCTGACTCGCTAACCAGGAGGACTCGTATGTACGTCGAAATCAGAGTAGGACGTGCATGTGTTGTCGTTGTTCGGCCAAAATTTTCCTCATAGCACACTGTATGGCATAAACCCGTCTTTGTTAGCCCTGGCAATGCAGAAAAGGTAGGACGTTAAACCCCATTTCAAACTTAGTTTTGTTTTTGTCCCATTACAACTGACAAGGAAACTAAGTTTAACGAGTTGATGCCCTTTGTTCACCAGGAATCATTTGTATTATGTTGTATAATCTCTGTAAATATTAAATTGATTTTTGACACGTTGATAAAATACATTATTATTATTATTTTTATTATCATGCTAAACTAATTGGATTAAATCTAAATCCCTATTTGTTTGTAATTTAGATTGTGCCAGGGGCGTTAAAGCATTCAGCTTTTCTTCCTTTGTTATGTAGTTAAACAGTAGATGGTCAAAGAGGTCAAAATTATGACAACCCGTATAGGGGCGTCACAATGATCTTTATCACAGGGCACCGCGAACCCTTGCAACGTCACTTCTACTTCTCACTATCAAAACAAGATGTCCTCTTTTACTTTTACTTTGTATATGGAACGTTGAAGCACGTGGGGTTAATTAGCTCAATGACAGACCTTATGATTCAGCGCGCACGAGCTAACCATTCCAACCCCCCTATTTCAATGAATAAATAGAACAGAGTTTTTATTTCACTAAATAACTGGAGCAGAGTTTTTATTTCACAAGTTTTTATCTTGCATGAGGGGTTTGTTTTTATAAATTGCACAATATCTATGAAATAGGTATCCCTTTTTAATCGTTTTAAATCAAACATCAACAAAAAATGTTTCACTCATTTGATATATGTTCAACGTGTAATGTGACCACGTGAGTTTATCAAATGTGTCACGCCCTCTAGCGTTAATCTACAGGATAAACCTGGTCTATAAATCTTGTTGGCACGCGCTAGTGTCATGGTGTATATGTAAACCAGTAACCTTTTTAATACTTATCTATATACGGGGTTAAAACTATTTCAGACTTTAATCATTTGTAACCCCTGCGTTTAAAACATTTCAGATCTATAAGGCTTGTGCGTGACGTATTTCCGGTGTCTATTTATTGCGCGAGATAGACTAGACGCTATCCTCGCCTAGCCGTTCTATGGAATCTTTGATAAGTATGTAATCATATAACGCCCGTTTCGCTTATTAATAATCATATATAGGGTCACTTTCGCCCAGGCAGCCGTGGTGGATTTCAGTGAGTAAGTAACTGGCGCGCTAACCCGGCGGCCTCGGGTTCGCTGCCGGACGGAGTTGGCCGAGAAAATTCCTCGGGGCTTTGCCACGTGGTTTCCCCTTGTCAGTGGTGCAGAAAGTTGGGCACAATTTCCCTCATACCACACTGTATGGCATATGCCCGTCTTTATTAGCCCAGTTGGAGCGGATTGGTAGGACGTTAAACCTCATTTCATTTCATTATAACTTTTCATATAGCGAGAGAGAGAAAAAAAATGGGTTTAACGTCCACGCGACACAGACTAGGTCATATCGGGACTAACATATGGTTCAATTTTATTTCATCAATTCGTTTGCGTAAGAGGAAATCGGGGGACCCGGAGAAAACCCACGAGGTTGGACAGGTGACCCTACTTCTTGTCACGTACAACCGGGGAATCGAAACCACGCCAGTTCACTCAATCACAGACCTTAGCTCCCTTATATTTAATAGGATACTACATCTAGGAATCCACAGCACACAACGAAGAAATATCCACACGTATTTCAAGCGCCAGCAAATACCTTATAACGGGTGTCGTGAATGCGACAGGGTATGCATGCTATTTCTGTAACACCTGATGCTGGTTCTCATTCTATTATATACAGGATTCCCATGATCCCAGGTGTCGACTCGTTATTACAACCAGTGTGGATAAGAATACGTGCCTACTTAACACGATTGATCTGATATTGACATAAGAAAGATTATACAACCTATGATCTTCTTGTATTACATAGTCAATAGTTATTCGATCATTGACTGATAGCGGTTATATTGTACATAGATATACATATGGTTCACAATTGTCCGATTCTCCAAAAATCAGTAATACACGCTTATCTGTAATCTCTTCACACCCTTTTTAAGGTGGGCTGAGGACGATTGAACTCTATCCTCGAGTCCAGTGGCGTACTTTCGTTACCTACCTACAAACTATTAAAATTAATCTAAGTTAATCCCGAAATAATGACCTGGTTTGTCTCTTGGTTATATTACAATAAGGCGAGTGGTCTCTCTCTCTCTCTCTCTCTCTCTCTCTCAAAATGTACATTCTAACAATAAAAGGGGAGGGGGTCTAGTGGTTTAACGCATGCGCATGAAACCATAAGGTCTGTCATTGATTTCCCGCTTGTTCGTGACAAGGAGTGAGGTCGCCTGTAAAAACCTCATGGGTTTTCTCCATGTCCTCCGATTCCCTTCCACTGCTAAAGACCCCTATGCGCATGCGAATTATGAAAATAAATTGCTCCATGTTAGTCCCGAAATGATATACCTTGTGTCAGAGGGATATGAAAGTGTGGCTAGTTCTTCGGATGGTACAAAAACTCGTGTACACATTGTCAACCTCGTAAAATAAACCTTGGTGGAAATACCGCTGCCTTTGAAAAATTCTCTGAGCACTAAAAAGATATTAGTCTCAAAATGATCGAGACGACAAACCCCGAGGTAAAGTCACGGGGCGATGGAATGAACCTCGATGTCACGAGTACTGTAAAAGAAAAAAAAAAACATGTCGAACATTGCGTACTGATCTTAGGATAAAACGGGAATAAACTCGGGAAACCAACCATCTAAAGGTCACCAAGAACTATCCTCAAGTCAACGACCCAGTCTCCACAGACAAAGACCGCGATAATAACTCTGTGTGCAGGAATAACCAGATTTAGATGTATTTTAAATGTCACGGACCATTGCAATGATTTATTAATACTAAAGTAGACTGATGTTTTCAGCCTCCGGGATATCGTTTGATCATTAAATAACATACAATAAGTATCGAACAAACAACAACACAAGTCAGATAGATGTAGGTCTACTAAAAAAACACACGTCCTTAAGGTAAGGTCGAAATAGCTAGTTGTGTGGTTCTTTGGGGTCTTGAGAGAGAGAGAGAGAGAGAGAGAGAGAGAGGGGGGGGGGTTAACGCCCACTCGACTCAAACTAGGTCATTTCGGGATTAACAAATGGTTTAATTTTATTTCAATAATTCGCTTGTGCGTAGGGGATCTTTAGCAGTGGGAGGAAATCGGAGGACCTGGAGAAAACCCAGGAGGTTGGACTGGCGACCCTACTCCTTGTCACGTACAACAGGGGAATCGAAACCACGCCAGTTGACTCACTGACAGACCTTGATACAGCGCGCACGCGCTATCCATTCGGTCATCGACACACACCCCCCCCCCCGAGTCTTGATAAAGAAAAAACATGGGGTTTAACGTCCTACTTTTCTGCACCAAACAGGCATATACACCATGTAGTATGCTGTGAAGAATACTTGGCCCGGATATCGGCGCCGTGGCCTACTCTTTATTTCGAATTCCAATAAATGTTCTTTTGCGTGAACGCCAGCTGGAACAGGACCCCTCGGGTTTTTAATAGCATCCGAAGGACTAGACGCTAGTCCCTCCGTTCTGACCCTCTGACAAGAGGATGTATAAATACCCAAACAAGTATCGTGAACAATGTTTTTGTGTAAAATTGAAAGCCTAATTGCTTTCGAGATGAGTACTCAAGCGCTTTATTTATCACAGAAACAGGAAGTACCAAAGAACAACACTTTAAAATGATGGGAGCTAAATGGCTCAAAAATACAGCAACGAACAGTTTATTTCACCAGACATTGAGACCAATTCACCTCTTTACAACGACAGAGGTTAACACAAATAGTGTGTACTTATTAACATTTTGATCAAAAGATAATATTACAACATGTTTGATCTTTTCTCATACATGGTTCAATAAATATCAAACATTATTGAAACATTGAAAGAAAACAAGATGGCGCCAGACAAGATGGCTCGTGATATAGAAAAAAAATGTTGTGTTATGTAACGTCGCCTGCAGTAAAATTACATTTCTCAACCATGCGAAGCTTGTTTTTGTATTATTTGTATTATTTGCCTGGACGAAATCTTAATAAATAGATCTAGCTATGTAAAAAGAGTGGTTTAGGTAAAAATGGTTATTTCTAGTGTTGAATTCTATTGTACTTTCATTCAACAAGCCGACTGACTTCCGGTAACAACTCAGCACGGTTTAGTCATCTTAATATGATCATATGTCCGACCTGTCTATATTTACATGACTTTTGTTTCATTACAAAACACCCACGATTAAATCGTAAGGTCATAAGACATCTCCAGGTACGACCTTACAACCATCAGACATCTCCAGATGCGACCGTACAGCCATCAAACATCTCCAGGTGCGACCTTACAGCCACCAGACATCTCCGGGTGCGACATTACAACCAACATGCATCTCCAGATGCCACCGTACAACTACCAAACATCTCCAGATGCGACCATACAACCATCAAACATCTCCAGGTGCGACTGTACAACAATCAAACATCTCCAGGTGCGACCGTACGGTCATCAAACATCAACAGTAGAGGTCATAACAAATTTACATAGATGACCGTACATATTGAAGGACACTTTGATTTATTACTTTGATAAACGACCCGTAAAAACGATTTCCATTGATAGGACATTGCCATGTCTGACTTCATTATACGAACTAGTCTCATTCATCTCTTTAGAAGAATTACTATCCCCCATGGGTCTTGATACTATCAGACAAACCGCGGTTCCGTCTACTATTAGACAAATAACGGTTCCAGCTACAATTAAACTAAGCATGTTTCCAGTTACTATCCGACAAACCGCGGCTCTGTTAACTACGACCAGTCATACAGCTAAACGCGGTAAGACCAATCACAGTTCTGTACCAATTGGGCTAATGAAGACGGACATACGCCATGCAGTATTCTATGGGGGACATTTTGCCCAGAGAGCACTTTGATCCACCCTGTACGATAAAAAACATAGTCTCGATTATCCATTTTTTGATTTAATCAGAAACAGCAGACCGGGTTCTAATCCAGTAAAAATCGCAGGCTAGCGATGCCATCGAGAGTTGATTGTGGTGTGGATAAGTTATTTAATGTCTAATTAATAATTTAGATAACATTTAAGGCTAAAGAAAGACCTATGATAGGCAGATTCAACTCTTGCATGATGTATGTTTAAGGTATAGGTAACCACGGGACTAGGGTTGGGGGGCATCTGATTACAACTATTCTGAAGCCACCTTTGTAATAATATAGCCGTCAAATTACCGACAATCGATTCCTGATATATACAGATTGTAATTAAAGAGTTGTGAGAAGGGTCAATGGTCTATATGAACCATAGTACATATATCGATTTCTTGCTATCCAGTCGCAAAAGTGGAATTTCAGAAAGATTTCTACTGCTTTCTTTGAAGGAACTGTGTCTAATCGAGGTCCCGTGTACATGTTGGCTGGCGTCCTCTTAAAACAACTTTTGATAGGTGAACTAAGAGTAGGCCGTAGAGCCGCTATCCAGGCAAATGTCCCCATAGCACACTGCATGGCGTATGTCCGGTTAAATCCCCAATTCATTTGATTTTTGTTTGATTTCTTTGATAAAACCACCAAGTGGAAGTTATTTGGATTATGGTATAAAATATCTACGTTAAATGATTGCCCCAGTAATTATTAATGACAGTTGGGTTGTCGTTCTCTTGCTGGAGTTTATCAAATTTTTGATTGATGCCGGATTGTAGTTAGTAGGACTGAAATTACTGGAATGGCGGCTAACATATTATTGAAATATACGATCGATATTTTATGCTTTTAAAATGTCATGCTTGGCGTTTTTTTTTTATAGATTTTTAAGCCTCTCATACTTAGAGTGTTTTTATAGCTTTTTTTTTTATTAAAATGCCAATCAAAGTTTTAATTCTAGTAGTTCTTTTCCAGACTAAATGATTTCTTGCTTCCCCAGAAGAGTCAATTCTGGCTTTTTCAAAATCCGACAGCAGTTAGATATCTGCACTTAGTGTTTTCAGAAAAGGATAAGCGATATTGTAGTTGTGTCTTTATTTGATATTTTTAGACAATGGAAGGACAACTATGCGCTTGGGAGGGGTGAGGTTTGGGCTCTAGTGCCCGAGTTACGTAATGTTTTCCCGAATATCACCCGGTATCGATTTAGCCATACTCCTCGGCGATGTCAAGAGTGAGCTTAAAGGGCCAATGTCGATTAAATTTTGAATGATAAACTGGTTAATTTTGCGTTAAAAGCCCTTAAAATTCTCTACCTTAGGCTCGAGCAATTAACTCAATGTACGTGATACGTTTTCAAACAACTTAAACTAGCCAGTCTTCATCTGGAAATGAAGACCGGTGTCCTAAGCGGTGTCTGGATAAAACCAGACTTTTTAAAATAAAAATAACGTGTAGTTGAAATTTACCTTTTGTTATCGAGTACAGCACGTGGGTCATGCACTGTATAGATCTCTAAAGGAACGGGGATCGATGATTATCAGGTCACTCAACGAAAAACACTGACCCGAAATCTTAAAAGGGTTACGTGTCCGGATAAGCGGTCTTGACGTTAATGCCCAAACGACTCAATATTTTGAACTGAAATTCTGAGACAAGGTAAATACACCATTCCTCTATATTTTGGCGCTTTTTTTTTCATACGAGTACGTACACGGAATTTTATTTCTAAGATGTACACATCCTGTAGATTGAAGTATTTGTCTTAGATATTATTATTTGAATTTGACTCCCTAATGTTCAGAAAGTCTTCTGTGGAATACTAGATCTAAAGGCAATGTGAATTTCTGTTACCACTGTGTCCGATTTTTCAGTCGCTCGACTTATCTGAGCTGGGCCGACGCCACTGCCTGTCACTAGGTTTTGCGACGAGACCAAAATTATCCTAAGTTGATTCGACGATATTTATATTTTGTTGCTTAGCCACATGTCAACAAAAAGAATTTTCTAAGTATGGAAACCTGGTTTAAATTGATGTTTTATTTTTCCTTCTTGACACACATCCACATTTAATCTCTCTAACTAGAACATGTAATTTTAAAGACTGTCATTTTACTTCCGGTATTTAAAACTGGTTTGCGCGGAAGTAAAGTCACGTCTGCTGTCGACCTAATTATTAAACCAAACAATGAGAGGAAGAATGACTGGTTATTCAGACGTGACGAACAATAATAAAATCCAACCACATCTATCAGCCATTTTCACAGACATGGCTTAAGTGGGCTTGACCTCATTCTGGAACCACGTGACATGAAGACCTATAGTTTCGTATCTAGATAAATCTATAGTTGATTCTAGACGACACAGAAAACGGGAGGTCGTAAATAGGATACCAATAGATATTTACAGATCTGATTAGCATTTTGTTACTATGAAGGCTGTTTGGGTTGCCATGTCAGTTTGTTTTTTCGGTCATGCGAACGACTATAGGCGAGAGAGAGAGAGAGAGACAGACAGAGAGAGAGAGAGCTAACATATGGTTAAATTAAATTTCAATAATTCGCTATAATTATTTCAATAATAGGGGTCTTTAGCAGTTGGAGGAACCTGGAGGACCCGGAGGAAACCCATGAGGTTGGACAGACGACCCTGCTCCTCGCGTACAACCAGGGAATCAAAACCACGCCAGTTGACTCAATGAAAGACTTTATGATGCAGCCGAAAGACAAAGCACACCTAGTCCCACCGATGCCACCCGTGTCCAGTGTAAACTGGGCTTGGCCAGGTTTTTATGATCGGATAATATTTTATCATTAGTAACTTCATCTGATCTTATTTCAATAGATAATTCAATTTGGTCGCGGTGCTTTGGGCTCATACCTCACTTTCTTTTCGTAATACATTAAGTTTCTATTTTAACCGTTATCACTTTTTCCCGCAGGAAAAGAAATAAAATTAGGTCAGGGTGGGTAAATTGACCCATTTTCTTTTCAGGTCCGTGTTTTCTATCTAATTATCTAAATGGTAGTTTATTGGAAGAATGCGTCCCGTATTGATACATGATAAGGGCTGGCGTCAGTCTCATTATACACAAACGCACGCGCGTGTTTTCCATTGACCCAATTCCAACAAACGTGACCCAATTGATTTATACGGGAGTTAAAATAGGTCACGGTCTTTCGATGATTCATATTTGGTTAACTCAAATTGGTGGTCATCTGGTATCGGACACCGGTTAATGGTCATTTCGAGAAGCAAGCCTATAACGTGAACTCAATACCCTATGTAAATATTGTCCGGTCGCGTGGCTTAAATTCCTTTGTTTAACAACAACTAGTCTAAGTCAGCGATATCTACGCTTGGTACCTGTGGACCTCGGTACTGTTGGCTAGACCAGATCATTAAGACGTCAGCTGTAAACGCCAGTATACAACAAATAGATTTTTTTTGGTGATCTGGACTACATATCCGCCTAGGACTAGGTCATCAAGACGCCAGCTGGTAACTGTCCGATATCCCGCAAACTGGTGTCTTGGTGATCTAGACTAAATATCACCCAGGTGTTTAAATGTACTCCCTGCCTTCATTTTACACATGGTACACGTATGTAATAACATTATATGACCTCAAATATTCCATGTATGTCAAATTTACGGACAAACATATTTGGGTGAAACACGAAAATGTCGATTTTGTGCGAAGATGCTAGATGAATCAGTAGTTAAATTTCTTTAAACATACATTATGCAAGGGCTAAATCTACCTATCGCTGGTCTTTCTTTAGGTCTTAAATGTTATATAAACTATTAAATAGACATTTATTAACATGACAAGACCATAATCAACTCTTGATGCCATCTGATGGGTATGATTTTAAACAGATTTGAATCCGATCTACGGTTCAACGACAGTTGATGATTAACCGTAAAAATGGATAATCGAGGCTTTGTTTATTATCGTAACAACGTTAATAATGATAATCGATCCAACGTTGTTATTGAAATTAGAATTTATCGGCTCAGAGTAAACTAATTTCACTGAAAATTTCAGCATATTCTATTTACATTATCTATTTTGTAACCAGTGAGAGCTGCCAGCTCTTTATCTAATCTTCCATAATGTATCTTTAAGGTAGTACTCGCTTGTATTGACTATATATCATATTCCTATATATCGTCGGCAATAGGTGCTGAATATTGAATTTACAATTCGTCATATCAATGTAAATAAGAAATGGAATTTAACCATTTTTGGAGCTGATGTTCCCGGGATTCCTCGATCGCAAACATGACGTTCACGGTCTTTAATCGAGTTCTTTATACCTATATATTTCATGTGGACGAATGGCCTAACGCGTGCGCTTTAGACTATAAAGTCTGTCATTGAGGAATATGGCGTGGTTTCGATTCCCATCATTGCAAGGAGTATGTTCGCCTGTCCAAACTAGTGCATTTTCTGCGGGTCCCCAACTTTCCCGCCACTGTTAATGACCACACTGCGCGCAAGCGAGTTATTGAAATAAAAATAAAACCATATGGTTGTCCCGTAATGACCTAGTTTCTCTCTCATAGCATTCACAAGTTTCATCAATATCGGATACAAACTGTGACCTGTAGCGTGTCCACACAACAAATGTGAACGGACGGACAGACAGGGGAGGCGACGGCGTATAAAAAGCCATTATCACATAAATATAATATCAAATCTGGTCGAATGGTCATATGGCGATCACATCACATCGTAAGGTTGGTTTGGAGCCCAGCTAAGGTCGTGCATGACAAGGTGTGGTGTTGCCTGTCCAACCTCCTAGGTTTTCTTCGGGAGCTCCAGTCCCCTCTCTCCACTGCCAAAGATCCCTTTCACGCTAGCGCTAGCGAATTATTGAAATAAAATTTCAACCATATGTTTGCGCCAAAATGACATAGTTTGTGTCGAGTGGACGTTACACCCTCTCTCTCTCTCTCTCTCTCTCTCTCTGATGGTCAGACTGCCCTGATAGATATACTATTATTGATATAGGTAGATGTATATAGTAAACAGTAGGAGATATTTATTTATTTAACCGACTATACCAGATTGATATAGTATATTTACTCTGTACATATAGGTCAAGATAGCTGTAAATAGGTTAACCATCTGCTAACTGACCATTCGTAGTAAACAAACCACTATCGCTGAGCGACCTGTAGTAATAAACTGACCACTCGTAGTAAACAAGCCACTATAGCTAAACCCGGAATTGACTGACCAACGCGAGAAACATTGTTTATGGACAGAAGGGGGGGGGGGCATATACTGGCCAGGTGGGCAAAGCAGGAACAAGTTGGCCATACGGGCAATGGTACAAAAGTCGTTTACATGCAGGGACAGACAATATGTATTTACAGTGTCAGAATATGAAAAAAAAACCTGTAGACACTGTCTCGGGGGTGGGGGGGTGGATGGCCGAATTGTTAGCAAGTGTGCGCTGTATCATAAGGTCTGTCAGTGAGTCAACTGGCGTGGTTTCGACTCCCCGGTTGTAGGTGACAAGGAGTAGGGTCGTCTGTCCATCCTCGTGGGTTTTCTCGCGGTCCTCCGGTTTTCTCCCACTGCTAAAGACCCCAACGGGCAAGCGAATTATTGAAATCAAATTGAAACATGTGTTAGTCCTAGTTTGTGTCGAATGGACGTTAAACCCAATTCCCTCTCTCTCTCTCTCTCTCCCTCTCTCTCTCTCTCTCTCTCATGCACTATCATATACAAGCAAATATTTTGAAAAAAAATATGAAAGAAGTTTTGTTATTGTCACAAAAAATCAAATACAAACCGGGGTGGACTGACCATACGGATATTCGGGCTGGAACCGCTAAGTAAAAAAAGGTTCTGTGGACTGGATACAAATGCTACCGAAAAAGGAGACGAATAATTCGTCAATTTTCTCGCGAACCGACGAATCTGATATTTTTATGTATTGACCGACCTAGTGCAGGATACCCGGGCCCGCTTTGAAGGGTACAGCCATAGTATGAGTTCTGTCAAATCGTAAAGATTGTGATGAAACAAAGTTCATATTTCGTAACGTTAATTCAAATATTAGCCTGTGATGTTTAATATCTATAGTTTTCTTTAACATAGTTTAACATAGGGAGCAACAGGTAGTCCTGGCTTTGATCCCGGTGATGCCAGTGCTGTATGAAGTTCTTGGCAAGACAAAAGCATCCAGTCGTTCGGGTCCGATATAGGCAATGGCGCGTAAAAAGAAGAATAGACGGAAACGCCACAGTCCGGACAAAATTTCCCTCACAGCGCATGTCGTGGCGCACGCCCGTCTTCATTAACCCGGTTTTTATAGAGTTCCATTTCCTTTCAGATTGTGTCTCGATCGTTTTATGGAGGTTTCCCTAATGTCAAGTATCCTTAAATTTGAAGAGGTTTTCTCCGTTAATTCTTTTAACTGAATACAGTTCACCTTAATAATAAGGAAATACATTAGTGTTCACTTAATTTTGAAGATGCATAATGTAAGAGCTAAATCGGTCTTTTTGTTTGACTTCAAATGTTATATAAACATTTATTCACATACTAAGCCTACAATCAACTCTCTAGACCATCAGATGGCAGAGATTTTAAGTGATTAAAACACGGTCGCCATTCAATGATTTAATTTTAAAAATGCCTAATTCTCGAATAACAAGTACCCTTGTTACGATAATAAACAATGTATGTCACATCTTTTCAAAACAGTGATACCTTCATTCAGACTTCTGTATTTGGAATTCTCAAAAAAGCTTTCGACTCTCACTACCGTTTGCCACCCGAAATGTTACACGATCCATAGGCCCTATATTTATTGGACGGGCGGAGGGGTGTTGTTTGCCACCCGAAACGTTACACGTCTCATCTGCCCTATGTTTATTGGACGCCCCCCCCCCCCCCCGTTTAATAATCGTTTCATATTAAACCTCTTAAATAAAAAGATCCTTCCGTTTAGGTATATACCAATTATTGTGTCATCATGTTCCCTTTAAACGATAAATCATTGCTGTCTGAATGGAGTAATAATTTTCAAAACAGGAAGTATTATATTCTCACTTCCCGTTTAAAGATTGTCCAATCAAATCGTGAGTTTATCGAACTAGAAAAATAACTGCCTAATGAAATTATTATCATGGGTTTGAAGCCGAGCTTGTCTGTGTCCGCTACTTTTGCTCACAGTAAATAGGACAGCTTGTATATCAATGTTAACAGCGATAATTTCAAATTTTCAAAAACTTATTTTTAATTTCACTCTTTGAATGGATGCCCGCCTGAAATGGATGCCCACCATCCCTTTTGTTCTCGTTCCCCGGTTGTACCCTTATTCTCACCATAGGAGGGGGTTGGATGGCCGAATGGTTAGCGTGTGCGCGGTGTATCATAAGGTCTGTCATTGAGTCAACTGGCGTGGTTTCTATTCCCAGGTTTTGCGTGACAAGAAATCGGATCGCCTGCCCATCCTCGTGGTTCGTCCCACTGAACCATGTGTTAGTCCCGAAATGACCCCCAACCTCTCTCCCCCCCCCCCTTCTGTTCCCAACCTCTATGCACCCTATTGGTTTGAACCTACGCTTGCATGCCTGATATGTATTATTGTCATTAGTAATTATCGTTTTTACCAACTTCCTCTGTTAAAAGAATACAAGACAATGAATGATGGCTTCTATTGCTACAGTAGTAAGTTAATGAGGCCCATCCACATCGCTACCAGGAAGCATACCCGTACAAAATGAAATGGATTTGGAACTTTCCATGAAATCTTTTGGGGTTTTTTGTCCTGAAACTAATTATATCCAAATTACGACAAGAATATATTGTCCTGAAACTAATTATATCCAAATTACGACAAGAATATATTAAGTTGATTTCATTTTCAGGTGAGGCGTCTAGTCTTTCGGATCGGACACAATAACTGAGGTGCAGTGTACATGTTGGCATTAATGAAAGCGGACATACGACATACAGTGTGCTATGGGGGTAATTTCGCCGGGCTGCGGGGCTATGGCCTACTCTTATATCGAATTCCAACTGCCAAGGAATCTTTTACGTGCACTCCAATGTGTACGCGAGACCTTGGGTTTTCGTCCCATAGACAGCTGTCCTTGTCAGGCCCTCTTTCACGCACCGCTGGCAAGTGGAACTACGCCGGAATATCTCGATGAACTTTCTCGTCCAACACCGGAAGCGAACCCACGACCTTCAGGATAGCGAGCCAGCGTCTCACCAACTTAGCCACCGTACCTCCAGGGTATATAAATAAAGATAGGTGAAAACACGGCTGTTCGGGCAATGTTTCCTTCTTTGATTGACGTCTGCCAGTCTTCAATAGCCTAATAGATGCCTGTCAATCTGGTTAAAATATAGATCTGTATTTCGTTTCGTTTATTTATACTTTCCATGGCCTCCACTACATTAAGATCTGACCAGTTGTAGCGGAAGGTCGTGTCAGAGATCATACGAGTGGCTCTTGACCCTATGACATCAGACATTTGATGTCATACTAATCAACGTTGATGTTTCAAGTTGACATTCGTTCGAATAGAACGGGAAACCGAAGTTCTGTAAACACACTGGAGCCTGAAAAGAAAAGTAGGACAAAATTTCCCCCACTGTTAAGGGGGTCTTACACAAAATGGTATCCCGGATCCATCCCACTCCCAAAGACCACTACGCGCATGTGAATTATTAAAATAAAATTGAACCATATCTTAGTTAGGAGATTCCCTAGTTTGTGTCGATTGGCGGTCAAATACACCCCCTTACACGATACAGGATGTTTTTACCATTTCTAAAGAACTAATGGCCTTCTTCGGTTTTCTACCTGTATCCATTTCAAAGCAATAATGTTGTTGTCTAGATCCGACTAACTGACCAACGACTGTACCTTAAGATAGATAAAACTATAACCAAGAAGATCAAAGACATAAAACCGCTATCCAATATCACGTGAAGGCATATGGTCATCATTAACACTCCTTCATAACAGGGAAAATAATGTCTAATAATGGGAAACAAAGAAGGCTTGGGTATCATATTTACAAACATTATCGTTAGGCTCACATCAATAGATAGTCTCCATCATTCAGTCACATATTCTACGTTGAATACTAGGAGGTGCTGGGTGATTGAGACTAATCAACTGATTATTTAGCCGTCCGTACACATACTAATCAGTGTAGTATTGTGACGGTATTCTTCCGCCATTGATAAAAGACGTGTGCGAGAGACATTAACAGCAATATGGCTTCCGCTTGGCAGAGTTCTCACAATGTCGACGACCATCATATTTGGTTGAGTGATTTGTCGGTGAACCTACTACAAGGTTAATGTTGGCTGTGGGTAGATTGTCAAAACGAGGAGAATGACCTCTGCATGTTTTATGGCGCTCGTAAAAACGCTGTAGGCCTTATACCAATATATACAACGAACATTGATAGCCATGGGAACACCCTATATAAACTATGTAACAGGTATACAGAATCACAACAACACGAAAATGTTTGTTGTTATATGTTTTGTACCCTTGTCAGTGGTGAAGGACGGAGGGTCTGGCAAAGGCCAGCGTATAGTCGTCCGGATGGGACGAACAACACTGGCGTGCACATAAAAAAACGTTAGTAGGCCGCAGTGCCGTTCTCCGGACAAAATTTACCTCGTCGCACACATTTATTGCGTATGCTCGTCTTCATTAGCTTAGCCGATGCAGCAGAAAAGTGGGACTTGAAACCCCATTTCATTTTATTCTGTTGTGCGAACCTCCTGCACGTACTATTAGAATCTAGACCGTCGTCATTATCGCATAACGCCGAGTGACATAGGTTGGGCTGCCCCGCTTACCCCCCCCCCCCCACCCTCTCACACACACACGCACGCACCTCCGCTAGCTACGGGCCTGTATTTTATTTCATGTCGCTAATCTGATGTTGAAATCAACACGGGATATAGTTCTCTGAGTACAACACTTGGAGAAGAAGCATGTTCTAAGTAACGGATAGGTTTCTGGAGAGTAAATTAGCTGTGGCAGCTGTTGATGTTAACATTAAAAGAAAATAAATCCAATAATTGCGGTAATATAGATCTGCTGACAGCCATGTTGCTCTGGTCAGTGATTAACTATTTAAGACGGTCATTAAAACAACATTTTTTACATGTCAGCTTGTCAGTTATTGTCCATGATATCAACACTCCCAAAACATATCAACCGCTTGAAAAACACATTCAAACAATCATCTCGGCCTTCTTTTGAATTAGAAGAGAAAGAAAGTTCATCGGGATTTTTTGCCGTGGTTCCCGTTCGTAAGTGTTGTAGGGCAGAGGACCTGGCAAGGAATGGAACGAAAAACCAAGATCCCTTGATAGTATGCCAATCTTCATTAGGACATTAAACCCCATTTCAATCCATTTCTTTTGAATTAAAGTGTACGTTTATTGGTTCTACAATTGTCCTATTTTGAGAATAGAGGTGTATTTACTTTTACAGGAACCCTTTCCATCGAAGTCTGTAGCAAATCACTTGGATATTTACTATAGGTAGAGATCCATAGTGCTTTCTTCATTTCATCTGCATGTCTGCTTTTCGGCAATATACGTCGAGTTTTCCATAAGAAAAAGAATAACAGAATCTTAAAAACAATTGATCAGAATTGAGTATACAGTCCGACCAGTTGAATGAGAATTTAGGCGTAACGTTGGTATGGAGGTCTAGGTTTAGTACAGTTCGACCAGTTAACCCGAATGAGAATTTAGCTCTAAGGCTGCAAGTCCGTAATGAGTGCAATTCCGTCATTTTTCCACAACTGGGTACGGCAATGTTGCTTGTCTGTACTGGTTAAATTTGATTCGTTGAACAAACTAAAAATTCATCAAACCAAAGTGAGTATGGAGGACCCGAAAAAAAACCCCACGAGATTGTCCAGGCGACTCTACTCCTTGTGACGAACAAGCGAGGATTCGAAACCACGCCACTTGACTCAATGACAGACCTTATGATTTCACGGGCATGCGTTAAACCACTCGACCACCCCGGCCACCTGAAGAAGGACAACCGGATGAGTAGCCCTTGGTCCCAAAACAGCCAAAGATTCCCCCCTTTAATGGAAAAAATGTAATTTAGTTAATGAGGGGTAATGATACGGTGAGTAGAGAGAGTATAGTCCGGCCCAGTAAACCTATACCCCATTACTTCTCCTATATCTTATTACAAGCAGCTAATTATCTCCCACCCAGTAAACATCTATAATAAAGATAATTTTTATTCCCTATCATTAGTATCTAAGGTCATTATTGACTATTGATAAATGTCAAACAGGTGCTCTCTACAAAAAAAGTCAAATTAGTCTTTGATTCTATTAAGAAATGTTTAAGCAGCCCCGTCGAGAGAAATTTTACTTGCCGGAACAAGACAAATTTTGTACTATCATATACTTATGACTTTGAGCATCTGGGATTTGATCGGGTCTCTACGGGACGAATGTCAACCATGCTGACGTAAAAAGTACAACAGATATTTATAGCCCCCCTGGGATTCCATGCCCCCCAGAGCGATGTACTGACTGCACCTTCTTGCCCTTGGGTCTGTGTTTAACGAGGAGATTGATGACATATCCATATTCACAGAGACAATTTTGGATTTCCGTTTGCAACCCTCATCTGACACACCTAACAGAAAACGCAGTTCGGAAGACGGTCCTTGAAATCAGTACCTCAGATCCCGGTGCTGTAGCTAAAGGAAGTCGGAATGAAATGAAATGGGATTTAACCGTTTAACATTAACCGGGCTAATATAGACGGGCAAACGGCATGCAGTGAACTAAAAGGGAAATTTTGTCCTGGGAGCGACCTTTTCGCCTATTCTTTATCGAATTCCAACTGTCAAAGGTTCTTTTACGTACATAATGTACCATCGTACATTTTCGTCCCATCCGAATGACTAGATTTTGTTTGTCAGGCCCTACTGTCTTACACCACTTACAATGGGAAACCAAATCCCCAGAACGAACCCGAGATGTCCAGGTTAGTAAGACACCTTACTAAACCATCCCCCCTCCCCCCCCTCCCCGGGTCAGAGAGAGAGAGAGAGAGAGGGGAGGAGAGGGGGGGGGGGTAACGTCCACTCGACACAAACTAAGTCATTTCGGAACTAATACATGGGTTGAATTTTTTTTTTCAATAATTGGCTTGCGTGTAGGGGTCTTTAGCAGTGTGAGGAAAACGGAGGACCAGGAGGAAACCCACGCGGTTGGACCCCGAGTCAGACCTACCCTTTAGATATATACCCTGGCTATGCCACTGTTCGGAACACTTTATGTTGACAAAAAAGTTAGTTTATAAATGTTTTAAATATTTATTTATTTTACAAAAAGATGACTTACATGGCGTAGAAAATATTAATAGCAAATATTGATAATATAGTGTTTGTTATGGGTAAAATATGATATGAAAACAAACTAACTAAACATATAAATTACTACAATCATACTGGCATGGGTGTATATAGTCTATACAGACATCCTCTACCATTCATTTCTTTATATTGTACTAGTCTGATAATATAAGTAATCTTTGGTATTCAATAGGATTAATAAGATCAACGGGTAGATCTGGCCTGTGGAGTGTTCACAAGAAATTGTGGACGACAGACATACAGACGGACGGGGGCGACGGAAGCATACGACCACGTTTTAATGTGGGCGTGTACATATTAAATGGAACGTAGAGGACGTCTGTGTAGTATACTAAGTATGCATATGTATACCTAAGTCAAATATCTACCACAATCGCATATAACGCATGGCTTCGTTTATAAATAAGTACATTGCTTATTAAATGTCTTTGAGACGTGTGATGATTGCACCAAATTATAATCATGGATGAAAAATGAAGCTTGAAGCTTTTTGATGCTGAATAATATGCCGGATGACCTTTTATTTAAAATGAAACAACAATATTTAAAGATACATTATGTAAGAGCTAAATCTGCCCATTGAATGTCCCTTTTCTAACCTCAAATGATAATCGAGACTTTGTTAATAATCGTGACAATGGTACTTGACAGTCACAACTTCAAACACTCATAACTTCTCTAAGAATAAAGTAATTTGACTGTCAATATATTCATTTCCCATTAGCTGTTATTTAACTATAACTATAAATTTTAGTAATTGGATTGGATAATATTAGATTAATTTTAGTGTTTAGCCAACCGAAATTGGAGTGTTTACTAAAATTCGAATTTTATCTTTAGTTATCAGATTTCAAGAAACATGGCCCTGATCTTTATCTATGTCTTACATAATGCATCATTAATATCGAGGATGTAATTTTATTTAAAATAAAACAACAATATTTAAAGTTAAATAATAATGACAATCCAGTAACTAGATATATGATTTGATCGTGTGGCCTGGCCTGTTTGATTCAAAGAACCATGATTTGTTTGATCCCGTGACATGGGTTCAGCATCTTCATGAACCATGATCTATTGAAGTTACGGGCCATGGTTTTTGCTTAGATGTTGTATCAAGGCATTTTTGTGGCCTTTGATTTAGTTGTAAGGATAAATATTTCCTGCTCAGTATGTAACTTTCATATATTTTGTCTGCAGGACATCTCGACTACGGACGTTTTGGTCACAGAGGTTGCAATATGTACTTCTTATATACAAAAGGAGTATATTTTGTCGAAATTCAGGACAATTTTTTTCCTAGTAATACCAGTTCACTTCTATTTAACCTCTCTGCCCGAAACGTTCGTCCAACATTTTACAAGATATATTATATCATAAAATTTAATCTAAGGTTTTTTGGTGTTTCACAAACGTTTGGTCTTCGAGTTTTACACAATATAAACTTTATTGGAATGGTGTTTCATTTTCGTATAACAGAGATGTATGTGGTCGTTTTTTTCTTACCATATGAAATACCTACATTTAGTAGTTGCAGGGTTTTTGCATTACATATAAAATTCATACAGCCAATCATCATTCAAACAACGGTAAGTTTGCCACGCCTTTAAGAAGCATGAACTATGTGATCTAAATAAAAAAAGGGACGGGGTTATACATAACCACGGCGTTTACGAATAAAGATCACCTCCTCTTAAATATGCTATGTTTATGAATTACGTTTACTTCGTAAATACGTTTGGAATTTATAAAGAATAACAATTATTGAACTAAACTGAGCTATCCCCACCCCCACCTAACTACTGTGGTTACGAATAACCTCTTCCAAACGAAAGGTCATAAGGTAAAAATTATAATGTTATAAAAAAAAAAGAAAACGAAAACGTCGATAAAGCAAAACATTTCATTTCAGGCACGTCTATATCATATTTCCACTCAAAGCATTCTACAAAACTTATCAACGTTTTTATCATACAGAAACATCTATACATCCATATAATATATTCACACATATCTAGGCTCTTTCCCTTGGATCATTAATACATTAATACGCTAGCTACTGTTGTCTCCTATATCACTAGCAGGCGTTAAACGACTACCAGACAGGCAGACTGTTCTGAGACAATCTGATTAAAAAACAGATCCTATTTCGTTTCATTTTTTATAGTTCAAAATTTTGTTTTACTTGAATTTACTACACTAAGATCTGGAAGGGTTGTTATATAACCCTCATTCTGAGGGATTATCCAATGAAACGGTCTGTTGCGGCGAGTTCTTGGCGTGTGGTGCATAGAACTGTGGGTATCCCACTACAAAAAACACTGATTGGTTAATCAAATGTCTGATGTCATAGGGTCAAAAGCCTTTCGTATGACCCCTGATGCGACCCAGCACTACAACCGGTCATATCTTCATGTAGTGGAGGTCATCGAAAGTATAAAAAAACGAAACGAAATACAGATCTGTATTTTAATCAGATTGGGGAGGGACACGACGCAGTTACCAAGAAGAACCACTCATTAACATCTAACAATACGAAACGATATGTAATAGTTGCCCATCAGTCAGAATTTCTCAATATATTCCGGTAACTTCCGTGGTTTTCAGACTATTGATTGGTCCCTTGTCATTTGGAATCAAGGGGGGGTGGAATCGGCTTGATAAATTAAATTGATCGATAATTGATAAACAACTATAAAGAACCGGGAAATGATTGAATGATCTATCAATGCCAGTTAGCTAACGCCTCTTTGTCATGTTCCATCTTCCCACGACAGTGTTAAACACCCACCATAATGGCATTGGGATGATGAATCGAGGCGGGTTATATGCATACTAACTGTTGTCTTTGTGACTTGATTTACAAATCGCAATTTTGTCCGCATTCTAAAACAGAAAACGAGACAATGTTTGTTGATCAAAATGTAAATCGAATTCTACTTTCGTTTTAGATACCGTATTGAAATGTACATTTCTTCTTCTTTACTGACTTTACGTTAAATTCGGTACATACGTTAATTTCGAATCGTGTGGTATGTATGGTAATCACGGGATTCCGACTTAAAAATATTCCTAAAATCAAGTCACGGGTCAACGTCCTACTTTTAAGCACCAACCGGGACATTAAAGACGTTATCAGGAATCTGACAAACAGGTGCGCGTGGCTATCCTAAATACTACACGATTCGATACAATATTATATGTTTTCGAACGCAATATTATTTAATTTCGAACGCAATATTATTTGTTTTCGAAAACAATATTATTTGTTTTCGAAAACAATATTATTTATTTTCGAACGCAATAATATTTATTTTCGAACGTAACATTATTAATTTTTTTTGAACGCAATATTATTTATTTTCGAACGCAATATTATTTATTTTCGAACGTAATATTATTTATTTTCGAACGCAATAATATTTATTTTCGAACCTAATATTATTAATTTTTTTTTGAACGCAATATTATTCATTTTTTTTTCACAAATATCATAAATCGTATCGATCATTCATGAGGTATATTTTTGTTTATATAACTTTCAGCAAAAAACAGTTGATAGAAATTTGTGAGTTTATCATACGTAACATTATAACATAACAACATCAACGA
Organism: Patella vulgata; assembly: GCF_932274485.2. NCBI lineage: Eukaryota > Metazoa > Mollusca > Gastropoda > Patellidae > Patella > Patella vulgata. The sequence continues at coordinate 79,624,784 of NC_065880.2, forward strand.
TATTCAATATACATTCACTGATATTTAAATGCTCTGTTATTACCGGTACTATACATTAAATTATTCATATTCATACGCAACGAATTCCAGGTCATTTTTTTCCAGTATTCCCCACAATTTTAACGACAATACTGGATTGGGGAGAGAGAGAGAGAGAGAGAGAGATTTAACGTCCACTCGACACACACTAGGTTATTTTGGGACTAACATATGGTTCAATTTTATTTCAATCACTCGCTTGCGCGTAGGGGTCTTTAGCAGTGGGAGGAAACCGGATGACCCGGAGAAAACTTACGAGGTTGGACAGGCGACCCTACTCCTTGTCACGTACAACCGGGGAATCGAAACCCCGCCAGTTGTCGGACCGTATGATACAGCGCGCGCGTGCTAACCATTCGGCCATCCAATCCCCCTACTGGATTGGAGATTAAATGACGTTGAATCATTTATGCGCACTGAAGTTGCAATCACCGGGTTCGTCCAAGACAGAAGTGCCACGAAAATTTATAGCAATTTCATTTTGTAAAAAGAGCGGCGTGTTTTGTCGTTCAGTATAATTTCATCAGTTTTAATTTAATGGAATTAGAGATGCTTTCTTCCTTAAATTCTGTTGGATAAATTATGATTAAGAAGAATCCTTTTCATGGTAATTTTTTATTTAAAAAAAAGCAAATTTCTGAAATATTTCCTTTGTGAACATTTCCTTTCATCAGAATAGATAAACTGGTCAAATCTTGTCAGCACGAGATAAAAAGACAGTCTGCTTAAGAAATTCAACAAACGTCTTGAAAATCCAGATGATATGGTGTTATCTGTGTTCCGTGTTTAGAAATTGGCCTCCCAGTGACGTAGTCGAGTCGGACCCGAAACCGAACCAATCAGATTTCGGATCAGATTCTTACTTCGTATTTGGATCGAATCGGATCGCAGTTATCAAAATATTTTCTGTTAGTATCCAGAGTCAAATGGTTTCGGAGTCGTTCGAAGTAACCAATGATGCGGTTTAATCCAAACTGAAAGTGATTACCCGTCAAAATACATCTTATCGTCAAGAGTTTTGTCAATTGTTTCACCCAACACATTCTATTATTTTCTATCCACTTGTTATTAAATGTTTTAGTGGTTACAATTTTCATTAATTTTATGAAAATGTTTCAGTGGGAACACACAGGTCACAATTCTATGAAATACAGTTACTGCTTATTGATACCCCTGTCATACCGGGGTGGCGTCCTTACTGCGCTGCTACGGCGACGGAAAATGGTCTCAGAGCGCGTCAAGATCACCATGAGCGTGGTAAAAGCGTGGTGGAAACGCCAGATATCCTGTTGTGGTTCCCATGGTCGCATGGGTATGTTCAAAACAAACGCCAAGGTTCTGCGATCTGACCTGGAAAGCTGTGCGAACGCGGCTTTTTTGTAGTCTTTGCGAACATTTTCTCGCGTTGTGTTCACATTTGCCGGCGAATATGTGCATTTTCTGGTCGCCGTACGGTCTCAGTAGCGAGGGAAGGACGCCACCTCGGTCTGACGGGTGAATAATGAGCGACATTTCGACTTGGCTGCTCTAGTCGTTGTCAAGCAACGTTGCTCAGTGTAGTAAGCAGTAACTGTATTTCATCATTGCTTGATAAAGATTATAGAGAAGCATAGTTGATACGTTGCTCAGTAATTGTATTTCATAGATTTGTGACTCGTTTACAATTTATTAAAGATAGCTTTGATGCTGTACATATGACATTAAACCAGACAAAAATCCAATCAAACCAAGAGACAAGAAAGGAAGAAAGATATAAAAGTAGAAAAACAGACATCTATAAGAAAATACATCAAAGATTAAACATAAAAAAAGATGATGGGGTATAAAGAAAACAGTTGTGGTAGTTAGGCTATACCAGGGCAACCAGTCTGTTTTTGAGATTGGTTGTAACTCGTGCTACGTGTTGTGTATACGGGAATTACCAGGGCCGGATTTACCATTAGCCATAGTCCGTCATTAATATCTGGAGGCCTACTGCAGGGTGAGTTTACCGAGGGCCAACAAGAAGGAAAGTCCGATCCTGAGTAAAATTTCTATAAATTTGGGAGCCCACTCGTGAGTTTGGCCCAAAGGCCCAGAGGTAGGTGAACCAGGCCCTGGCACATCAGTGACATTCCAATGACGTTACAAGTCATATTTCTGCTTGCATATTCAAACGATTGTTTGACACTGGAGTTCGTGAGCAGAACACGTGACTTGCAGTGTAATAGGATATTATCAAATCCGCAACTTGCAATCAGGTCCGCTTTTCCATGTACGCGTTACCGCGAGCGATAATTTGTGTTTCCATGTATACAGAAAAAATCGCTGAATAGTTTTGGGAATCCGACGTAAATCACGTCATAAGTCAGAATTTCTCTTTACAGCATGGAGCCGAACATTGTTCACGTTCAGTCGCCGCCTTTTTATAATAATACCATGTCCAAAACATCAGCCCTTTGCAGCAACAAGGGCGATTGATTGACTTTGTGAAAGAGAACCGTTGTTTGTACGCCAGAAAGTAAACATCCGCCTGGGAACGCTGGAGCACCTTTTTTTTCGCGCGCGGAAACGCTTACATGGAAACAGTCCCATTACATTTTCATAAGACCGACTTTTTCGCCGGCGGAAACGCGGACGTGGAAAGCAGTCCCAACCGCTAACGTTTATGGATTAGTTGTAGCCGCGAACACGGTGGTCAGCTCATTCACAGATGTTAGACGACCTTTTATAGCCATGCTTGAAATGCCAGTTAAATTAGCATGTCGGAAGTAATTACTGGGATTAATGGGGCCGTGAGGTCAATAACTTAGAACCTAGACTATGATGACTAAGGGAAAATCTGCTAAAAAACACCATCTATAACGTAGGGCGATCGTATAGTGTCGGGTCATGTTTGCTTACCCCATAATAGCAATCTGCAAATGTCAGTTTTTGCTCTCGTTATTGGAATCTGGATTCCTCTGTTTAGCCTTCATTTAAAATTTTGCATTTTGGGGTATTGTATTTTACACCTAGGGGTTAGACCTCATGCCACGTATTATTAATTTGACCAGATTTCTTTTTAGAGAAGCTAAATGACAAAGAGGCACGGATTCAGTTCTTGTTACAAGATTAAAACGCTAACACTGGATAATGTCCCTGCTTCTATTCAATGGGATTTAAAATAGGCCTACCAATACATTTCGTAGACAACAAAAAGGTGGTGGGCTTATAAGATAGCTAAGCAGCACAGATCCATTAAATCTCAATTCCACATATCTTTGTAAATACTGAACGGAATTGATATTCCTATTAAAGATTTATCTTTCACAATATTGTAGTTTTTAACTGATTCATATCGCGCTAAAATGGCGCATCTGGTCTTTGAAGAAATCTGCATCCTTCTGAAGGGAATATTGCTTTATGGAGAGGCAATCTGTGCAAAGAAGAAGCAAACATTCCTTAGTGGCTCTTTGATATGCCGATCGTTTGTCATTAGAATAAATAAATCATATCGAATGTTTGGTCAAGACGAGGAAACATTTACATACACACACCGGGTCTCAATCCGTCCATAAATCAAGGAATGGTCAATACCGCTAGACATTCACTTTACATTGGCCGGCATAAATATTTTCACAGAATGACCAAAACTGCAGAAGATGAACCATATTGAATGTTTGGTCAATACGAGGAAACATTTATGGAAAGACACAGAACTCGGCTGGTTCATAAATCACAAAATGGCCGAGGATTGTCTGAACATGAACATTAGTATTTATGAGCCGATTGGATACTTCTAGCTTTTGTCCTGTGTTGGTTTTTGGGGCTATAAACCACCTGGCGGATCTATGGTTTATTAATGGGATATTTGTAGAGACTTCAATCAAATCTTTTCAGCAAAACCTCCGAGAATTCGAATATTTCCTTGGTGGGGTGGGATAGATAAGAAAGCTTATCTCTCAACCCTCCGTGTTTTGAGATAAGAGATGGTACTATATAGTTTTACCTGACAAAACCCCGATGCCAATCAAATCGGGCTTCAAAAAGCAAAACTGAGAATTTTGTTAGAAACACCGGTTGTTTAACTCCACTGACAATATTTGCAGATAAACGAAAATTGTTTCACTGCATTGGACTGGGTATGTTTAAGTAGTCGTAATATAGTGTAAAATTAACTTATTTTAAGGCATTACATGCATTAATAAAGAAATTAAGTTTGCCAGGTAAAAACTAAAGGCATCAAATCGTAGCTAAAAAAAAAACACCCCACAGTACCTCAACGTTTTTAGCTACAGTCTCGTAGGTAAGGGTGATGTAGTTTTGAATTGGATTTCAATATCACCAATAAATATCCAAGTGAATGGGAAGTGGTTATCAGATGACCTAATCACACTCTGCCCCGTACACATCACCCGCCATAATTTATTTAAATTTCAACCGGCAATCAAATCTCGGTCGGCAGTCGGAAATTTTGCCTAGACAATGACGTTACAGTCTACTCTTTTATTTTACGTGTACGCCAATGTGTACACAGGACCTCGGTTTTTCACCCCATCCGAACGACTTTCACAAACTGAAAATTCTACCCAACCTCATCTGCTCCCCGAGAGTACATCAATAGACACAGATAAATAATATAAAGGGACTAAAATAAGCAACTAAAGTCCATTCAAAAGCAACAAAATATAACAGAGAAAATAAACTTATTGTGAAAATTGTTTTAATGAGATTCAATGTCAGATATGTACAATATTGAAATCATGTGATTGTTTAATGTACCCAGGTATGACCAGGAATTTATGATAAAAAGGTTTCAGTCATGCGCAGGCTTAAAATATCAGATGACAGAACAGATACCCATAATAATAGTAATAATAATAATTAATAATTAATAATAATTTTAACACATTCAGACAAATAACATGACTAGATTCCAAATACAAAATCTGGAACAATCTAAAACCATGGAGATTTTACAACCAGTTCTTGACGGAAGTCATTTCGTATCAAGGTGACCTTCAACTTTGAGATAACCTTGGACAATGATATGTTTCCAAAGTGATCTTAACTATGTCGTTTCCAAGGTGACCTTCAGCTTTGAGATAACCTTGGAAAATAATGTTTTCAAAGTGATCTTAACTGTGTAGTTTCCAAGGAGACCACCATCATAATAGTATTGTTGTCAATAGAGATGACCTTGATTTACTGACCTTCATAGATTTGACCTTTGAACAGGTTTAATTTATTTAAGAGTGGAACTGGTTGTAAGAACATTATTATTCACTACAGCTATATATACATATAGACATTATTTCATAACTGCCAAGGCTTACTGATTCTATAAATCATATGTTCAGATACTCATATACAGACATGTATGCCATTGGGTAATAATATATATGAGGTATTCAATTGTTTTGATCTTTGGAGATGTCCCAAGTGTGAAGCCCTAGTTGGTAGGGTTCTATAAAGTCCTAGTTGGTAGGATTCAATAAGAGTGAATATGAGAAAAGTTGGGGAATATTCATAATTCACAATCAAACAATATTAACCCCGATATTCTTGGAGCACTTAACCACGAAAACAAAAATAAGAATATTCTAAGGATCCTTAAATTTCACTGGTCAAAAGCTAAAATCTGAGCAATGGATTTTTACCTTCAGCCAATAAACTCGCAGTATCTTTCAGATATTTTTGTTAGAGTTTTCTTCATATAACTTGTCCACAGACTAAGGCTGTTATTAAAAGGCCTAACAAGACCTCAGCCATAAAACCTTTCTTTTTTTCAGACAAAAATTACTAAAAAAAATGTTCCTGCAAATTCGATAGTTTTAATGCTATATATATATATAGCAATCTTCTTTGATCGACATTTAGTATTTAACTCAGTAATTGTGTATCCATAAAATTTTACCTTGTGTTAATATATAGCTATGTTTTATGGCTTACGGCTTTAGTCTATGTTGAACATTAATGTAAGGCAGTGTTCCATTTTTAGGCTAATATTTCTGATAATAAAAAAAAGAAAGATAAAAAGTTTCCAAGCAATGATGAAACAATGTCAAGAGCAATCAGTGACAATCAACAGAGATTCTGTCACAGTGATACCAAAGTGACGGAATTAGTTGAGTATTTCTGACTGTCATTTCCCTAAAAACATGCATTATATATCCGATATACTAATAATATATATATAATAATGAATAACACATAAACAATAGCAACAAACAGGTTTTCTGTAGATCCTATCTCGGTCATCCTACTCTACCTCTGTAATTGACTGACACAATTAAGATGTTTTTGTGCCCTTTATCTCTCTGACATACAAATCAAACTATCCCAAAACTATTTTTTAAAAGGATAATTTGACAGGATTGGATAGGACTGTCAATCTTAAATCCTATACAGCTTACCATGAATTGATTATTTGATGACTGGGATAGATTCCAGATCTAACCCAACAAATAGGTGAATCTTAAATTCTATCCCACCCCTCAGAATCTACATGGAGTCAGCTGGTCAATCATCTGGATGACTAGGATAGGATCTATATTACACCCAACAATGGATTACAGTCAGAATAAGTTACTTATAATACACTAAACTTTCATATCATTCACAAATGGTCATTTATAAACAAGAATCGCAAAATAACATTACATAGGACTTTAGTAGACTATTTATTTACATACAAATGGTTCATTTCATGGTGTATTCAGATTCATACCAAAATCTACTGAGTTGCGGTTTTGACGCAAACTTTAAAATTTCATGTATATATACATTTATTAACATTACCCCAAAATGTAATAAAGATAATCTTTTAGGATTCTGCAAAAATTATTAATTCAGGTGGCCATTGGCCAGTCTTTAAATAAATACAGTAGTGATCTAATGATCATTCAATTTGTTCTGTGGATAAATGATCATTTCCTTCAAAAAATTATATATTAATCAGCCAAAAATTAATGTGGAAAGAGGTCATACCTCTGAATTCATTGTGTCAGTCCCAATAATTTACAAAACAAGATTTAACACTCTCATATTATAGGTTACACAGTCAACAAGAAATAAATTAAGTATTTATAAATAAGATTTGTGGAATATTATATTTCATCATAGTTATTTATAAATATTTTTTTTTAAACATTTTTTATCTTTTTATATAGCAAAGATGGAAATAAAAATAAGGAATAAGGGGTCACTCAAGAGACTATGATCCCTTTAATATTTTAAATAAATTAAGGACAACATACATTCTGGCATGATCGATGAATTGTCCAAAATTTATTCATAGAAAACTATTCATATATACCTCATGCTACACACCCAAAGAATAAAAATGAACAAAAAAAAAGAAATAAAAAAAATATTTAAAGAATTGAGACTATTATATAAAAGGGTGTTATTTAATATTTCATTATGAGAATATTACCACGAAGTAATATATTATGGAAGTAATGAATAAATAACTATACAGTTTATAAGGATGCTACATGTAATTCTTTGGAACGGTTTGGTTGTAAACTTGGAAATACTAATGCTTATTTTGAAATGAAATGAAGCTTTCTGTTTACTTTGATTATTGATATGTAAATTATTCTATGGCAGAAATCGGAGCCTGATCAGGATTTTAGTGTAAGAAGTAGGTAATACCTTGTGTAATCCATTCGGATTAACAAACTGTCCTCTGTGACGTTTCAGAGTTTAATGGATGAACAATGCAAATATCTATATCTCATGGATCTGAATGTAATATAAATAGTAACAGTTGTTTTAGATTTCAACAGTATAATAAACATGACTGAAAGAGGAAAATATACACAATTCATAATAAATAAGTAGTGCAAAAAATATATGCTTGCAAATTTTTGTACAATATTTTGTGGTGACTTTATTTATAAATATACAAATCCATTATAGCATGTGTATTGGAAGAGTTAATACTTTGACTGTATTTCTGTCATTTTAGTTGATTTATAATCAAGACCTTGGGTCTGCTTAATATTGAGAACAACCAATGAAATGTTATGCACATAAATTATTACAATACAACAAAAATCCTCCTTTGAAGGTTTTCTGAAGCAAGACCTGTGCTTACTGACTTGAAGGCTTTAAACTGATCACCCCAAAGTCTGTAAAAATATTTAACCCCAATTTGTTATGATGTTATCTGAATGTTATGTACATGTATATTTCTCAACCCTGGATTTTAATATCAAATATGACATCACAAACTTTCAAAAAAATCATTACAAAACACTGTGTATACTTTATTATTCTCTTCAATGTTATGTATAAAAACATCTCTTTCAATTTGATTGTACATTTACTCTTAACTTTTAAATTTAAAAAAAAAAAAAATGAACAACCCAACCGATATCTAACTATTTAGATCTTAAAATGTGTAGATGTCTAGAATGTATACAACTAAATTCTATGCAAAAAAAAAAAAAAAAAATAATAAAAAAAAAAAATTCAATGACTAATTTTCATGCATATTCACTGAGTATTCTCTATGTTTTAATTCATTGTTGAATGAACTTGTGTTTTTTGGTTATTTTTGTATATATTCAAGGATGTAGATAATCTGCATACAAAATGACCTTAATATTAAATTGTTTCAATGGCATTTAGTAAAAGAACTGTAACTAAACAATTTTATGGAATATAATTACATCTACTACTTATAACTGAGTGACGTTTTATCTAGGCTTCTCTGGTCTTAGCAATGACCTGAATATTGTGAATAAATTTCCAATTTTGATCTCCGAGTGGGACATGTACTTAATATAACAGATACATTGCTAATGGGCAACACAGTGGGTTGTTTTCAGGCACACTGTATCAACACATTATTACATGTACATTTCAATCTTGTATAAACCCATTGGGTTGCAGATTTAGAGTACATGTACCATGGATGATGACCAGTGATAACAGCAATTATCTCATAGATAAAGTGCTAACAAATTTCCAACTGTTTTAAAATAGTTTCAACTCCATGTTGTATCTACATCCTTGATTACTGATTGATGTTGAACTGGAGATGAATTAAGGCAGGTTATTGTTTTCTTTATTAGCAGTTGAAGGTTTTTTTTTTCATTTATTATGAAATTTAGGCATCTTTTGATTAAAGGCAAATTAATTGTAACTGTTGAAAGTTACATGATGTTCCATGAAAGGAATAATAATAATAGGCTTACTGTTGCTAAAACAACCCTTTTTGACTTCAAATGACCTTCATTATTGCATTCAAGGACATTTGACAGAATCAATAATTCAGCTTTCAGCTAGAATATGCAAATGGAGAAACCAATTTAAACACTCTAAAACACCACCATTCAGTTGCTGTACGCTAATCATTGACAAGACCTGATGATAATTTCAGTATTTCGATGTTATTGCAAAGAAATTGCATTGACAATATTTGCTTGCAAGTACAGAAAGAGATTGAAGTTGCATCACTTAAGACAATTAGCATGTTTGGTTAATTAAAAAAAAAAAGAAGTTTGGAATTAAAGCAACAACTTCATTGCTTTTGGATGAGAATGATGCTCATGCAGTTTGAATTTGTGTTCTTTTCATGGCCCTTAAAGGTGAGGAATAGGACAAAGAAATGAACGACCTGGCAAAATGACACTGCTTGTATATCAAATGACTGCATAGTCAGTTTTATGAGAAATATGATGGATGAATAAGATGTTATAACTAAAATTTAAAAAAAAAAACTTTTTTGGCAGAGCATATTAGATTTATTTAGATAGGATGATAGATAAACTGCTTTGAGATCAATTTAAAAGCATGGGAATTTGTTGGTTCATGCAGGATGATAAATAGGCTACCGTTCATTGTTTATTAAAGACTGCAACACTAGGCTCTTTGAAATTTTTCCGGACATTTTAAAGGTTGCCAAATTTAATTATGACTTAACACCCAATTCTTAATTTTGCTTTTTAAAGTAATTCAAATTCCATATTTAAATTTTAGGGTGGTAAACTGTTCAATTTTGAAGACAGTCTGAGGTTAACTGATCACAAAGATCCCTGAATAAGAAAGAGCCTTGTTACAATGAGCCGTTCGATAGCTTACTTCTAACAATGATATAATTTTCTCAAGGAACTGTAACTGGAATTAGGTATGAAATAAGATCGACTGGAAAATGTGTAAAAAAAAAATCAAGAAACCATCACTGAAATATTCCATTTAATGGAACAGATCAGAGAGATATATACCACAAAGAAACCAAGTACACACACACAAGAAAAATCTCAGTTATGCATATTTTCAATTCAATGGCTAAGAAATGTTTTTTTTTTCTCTGGCTCATTCTCCCTTTTTTTGGGTGATTATAACTACAGGAGTATTTGTAAAAATGAATTTCACAACCATTGAAGAGCCTACCTCCATATTTGATGTACTATATATCCTCAAAGTTGCATCCATCAATTGATTTTAAAGAACAGAGCAACGATGATAAGTTGAGCAATAAAACAAATAAACTCCAAGATTTATAAATAAAAAATATCCTATCGGTAATTCCTCACGATATAAAAAAAACACACACAGGGGGAGATAATTCAAACATACATCATTCATAGGTCGATGGTTTTGTAAGTCACTGATGTAACGTGAAAATGGCAGGTTAAAAAAATTGTCACTTTGTGATAATATTGTCTTGTATCAGTTTTTGGAAGGAAATCCTGAGTTATGCCTATAGGTTATAATTTAAACTTTGTCTCGTAATACATTAATAATATGTTATATATAAATTAATCCACACTCCTTTTCACTTGTTTTTTTCTTGTTTAAATATACTCCGAATTTGATTTAACACTCCATTGCTAGCGCATGTGTCGTAAATCCAGCTGAGAATTTATTGTCTGGCATTGTGGGTAAATTGTCTAATGAATATGCACTACTTGAGTCTTCATCTTGTGGCTTTGAGTCAAAGTCATTATCGTCACCATTATCATTATCGTGTTCGTTATATCCAGAACTGCTTGCGTTGCTCTCCGTTTCCACCGACTGACTTCGATGCATTTCTGTACTGTGCTTGTTTTTGTCAGGATTACAAGACAAACAGGGCCGAAGTAATTTGGGGTCAAGCAACACTTCCCCATTCAGGCCCTTGAATATAATTCCACAGCAGACCTGAGTTCTGAAAAAGAGAAAATGAAGTTTGTCAAAATCATAAGAGTCTATGTACTCTATTCACATACAGATATATTTCAGAAAAAATATAAATTTGGGATAAGATAAAAATTATGTAGCTTTACATTACAAGGATGAAATATTGTTTCAACAAGAATTCAGGTTCACCTTGCGAGCTTTCTCTGGCAGGCACATTGAAATCAAAATATACAATATCAGTTTCAAAATGACCTAATTTGTGTTGTCTGATAGTTCAAGGTCTATAAAAGTGGGATGAAACAGGAATACCCTGAGAAAACCAACAAATTAGGCAAGTGTGCCTTAATCCTTGTCACCATGACAGATAATAACAGATTTTATGACCTACAACACAGGAGTCAGACCAGTCTGTTGAATAGTATATATGGACTTACTTCTTCCAATAGGTGAGATCTAAGAAGGAACTGACATATTGAGATCCTGATCGTTTTCTGGGACGACTAACTTCTCGAGCTGGAACATCTTCTGTATCCGATTCATCACTTAAACTTTGTGATCGTTTCTGTCGGAAAGTTTCAGTTCCATCTATGCTGTTCTCATTTCCTGAAAAGATGAAATATCAAAACCATTCAATGTTGTTCTTTCTAGTGTAGTTCAATTAATTTTACAAAAATATAACATAGCAGTTTCCCTGCATTTGTAGTACTGATTTATATATCTGGGTTAAGTGGCCTACTCTTATATCGAATTCCAACTGCCAAGTATCTTTTGCATGCATGCCAATATGTACATGGGACCTTGGTTTTTCGTCCAATCCGAATGACTAGACAGCTGTCAGACCCTCAGTCCTGCATCACTGACATGGGGAAACCACGCCAGAAAGTCCCAATGAACTTTCTCGGCCAACACTGGGAGCGAACCTGCGTCTTTCTCACTTAGTCACTGTGGCTCCAAAGAGAAGGTGGAAATGACACAGTCTGGACAAAATTTCCCTCATAGCACACTGCATGGTGTATGCCTGTCTTCATTAGTGCAGGTGGTTCAGGAAAGTAGCATGTCAAAACCCATTTCATTTCATTTCATTTTATATCAAGTGCAATTATCTTTAAACACAAATCTCAAATTTTGACTTTAATTTGCCAAAGCTATGAAATTCTGAGGTTAAGTTATTTTTTAATCCTGCTGAATGTAAGCACAAGTGATTAATCTTTTAGTATATCAACTTCATTTTGGGCCTAAAGATACATTATGGGAGGTTCGATAACGAGTTGGCAGTTCTCACTATAATAGTTAAAAACTAGATAATGTAAAGGCAATTTGCTGAAAATTTCATTCAAATTGATCCATTATGAACTGAGAACTAAGCGAATGAAATTTCTGTCTAGCCTCGGTCATCATTACTAAAGTCAGTACGATAAACAGCATAGTCTTGATTATCCATTTAATCGTTTAATCGAGAAGGAAAGTTACGCAGTAAATCGGCTCACAATCCACTTAAGATCGCAGGCTAGCGATGCCATCTAGAGTTGATTATGGTCTGGATAAGTTAATTAATGTCTAATTAATAATTTAGATAACATTTCAGGCCTAAAGAAAGACCTGCAATAGACAGATTTAGCTCTTGCATAATGTATGTTAAGAAAGTGTTCAATGACTCAAATCGATCTAACAAGTCCTGAGCATTTAAAAAGTGACAGTTCTTTGTTTAAATATGTTTCATATTTCACTTGGGTTATTGTTAGTAGACTGACCTAATAAAAAGTATTTCACAAAATGACCCTAAACAAAAGCCATGAATTAAGTAATTTATTGATAGCCCAGTAGGCCTACTATTAAACTGACTATAAATGGTTTAGTGATTTTACTATATAAAAACAGCTGCTACTGACTACAGCCCTCTCTACTAATAGTTGACCTAATATTCTACAATCTTCTTTCAAACAAAAAGGGGTTAAAATACTGGGAAAGTAGGTCAGGTCAGGTTATCTCATAGACTCTATTCAATAATCTCTTGTCATTTCCCAACAGACAAAAAAAAAATAAAAAAAAATAACAGCTTTTGTGGAAAGTTTTAAACATTACCAAGAATTTTTATCAAATTAATAACTTAATTTAATTAATACAACACACCGCTGTGGTGCCATTGAGTTAGTCAGCAAAAATCTTGTCCATTCCCTTGTCTTTAAGTTAACCAACAATTTTGATCCATAGACCTATTGTTTTTATAACCACTAAAATATGTTTACATGTTGTGGGTAGTAAATTTTTGATTAATTTTGATCTATCTTAATTCAACAACACAAAAAATCTTCTTTAAAAATAGCTGCTGACATTGCCTTGTTTTATTGAAAAAAAAGAGAAAAAAAAAGGAGTAAAGTCCAAGTCTAAGTTCAAAATTTTTGGAATGCTTGGTTGGTATATGAGTCATATCAAAATAAACGAGGTGTATCCTCATTACTTTATCAGGGTTTACACGGTTTCCACTTGCTTTATATGGTTATATGGGTCAAAGCACTGTACAATTTATGTACCAAGTGGATGCCCTTTGACCTAAAAAGGCATGCTTCCAGATGTCTGGTCTGTGACGGTAAGCTGGTAGATAAGTACTAGCTGGGTGTATATATAATATGTAGGTGTATGCTAGTTCATGTAACTGTGAGAGGTTGGACCAATCATGGTAAGCACTACAAGTGAGAACAAGATATATAACATTACATAGTAAATAAAGACCAAGTGTACTTGACATGAGTCTATTTCGACACTGGCTTGGTTATATATGGAACATCAAACTTTAATATAGCACCTACATGTTACTCCAATGAATATTTATATAGAGAGAAATGGGGTATAATGTCCACTACACACAAACTACGTCATATTGGGACTAACATATGGATCAATTTTATTTCAATAATTAGTTTGCATGTAGGTGTCTTTAGTATGAGTAGGAAAGCAGAGGACTCGGAGAAATCCCACAAGATTGAAAAGGCAACAAATGAATATAATAAGCAAATGCAAGAATATTTTTTTTCCTTCTACGGATTATTGCCATCCTTTTCTTTAACACCTTATGTTACTTATTTGCACAGTTGACTAAGCTAATGTTAAGAGAGTAGCCTAAATGGTAGTCTGAAATTATATGGGATATTTTCCTGTAGTTTTTGTCTATAGAAAGTATGTCATTGGGTCATGCTAGTTTTAGACAAGATATGTTTGGAATTCAGCCCATCTGATAGGAACACGAAACAAAGACATGTTCCACTTATGCCACAATAAACTTTCTAAATATTTAATCGATGGATATAAGACGGCAGATTGTTAACTAACAGTTAGACGCCATTTGATTAAAAGATAAAAAAAGAACAAGCCAACACAGAGAGATTTAGGTTTATAGGTCTTTGATACAATCCCCTGATATCACCACAACTTATTATGTCAATAACCATCACTGGCCCCATTTTGTTTTTATTCTGCAGTGAGATATCTAATCTGGGTTACATGAAAAGCTAGGATCTGTACATTTCACTGTTTAGTTAGGTTAGTGGGTTTTCAGGTTGTTTTCACACCCTGCATCGAGATTGATTTTTTCCCCCTCCTCGTTATAATAGTTAATGGCCTCGTGGATCAAGGAGACGAGGTGAATGCAAAAGCATGCACGTGTGTTTGTCCGCAACCACAACCAGCCTCTGTTTTTATTGATTTATATAGTCCATTTTGAACAAATCTAATGCTTATTTCAATATATACAGATAGACAGGAGAAAATCTTTTATGTGCAATAACAACAGAATTTGCATTTATAGCTAATAAATTATTCAATAACCACTTAAAATGTAATTTAGAAGAATTATCAGAGCAAACAGGCTGGCTGTAGAGCAGTTCACTGACATAGTGCATGTTTGCTTTTCAGTGTAGTCTGTATACTAAAAATTGGATAAAAATAGGTTTTTTTCTGCAGGTTTATAAACTTAACTACAAATATGATACACACTTGCAGCACTAAAATCAATATCAATTAGAATATTGAATAAATGAAATTGGATTTAACATCTTACGTTTCTGCACCAACTAGGCTATTAATTCAATCAAACGGGCATATGATTCAATTTTATTTCAATAATTCGCTTGCACGTAGGGGTCTTTAGCAGTGGGAGGAAACTGGAGAAAACACACGCCAGTTGGACAGATGACCCTACTCCTTGTCATGTACAACCGGGGAATCAAAACCACCCCAGTTGACACAATGACAGACCTTATGATGCAGCGCTCGCACGCTAACCATTCAGCCATCCAACCCCCCGGGATTTCCAAATGTATGGGAATTGTTAATGTTACAAACAGGATTTTTGTTTGTTTGTCCCATTCAAAAGACTAGGCACTTTTCTATGCCAGATCTATGTCCTGCACATGTAACAAGTGAAACTTTGCTGGAAAATCCCAAAGAACTTTTCGGGCAATAAGAAGATAATTACCTGACGCATCAGAAAATGTTGGACTGGGAATGTTTTGAAATTGGGACTCTTTCTTTATCTTTTTCTTATGTTTCTTGAATTTCAGTGGACTTTTTTGGTTCTTTAATTTATGAGATGATTTTGTTCCTGGTCCAGCTCTTGCATCAACAACCTAAAAATACAAACAATTCAAAATGAAATGAAATTTAGCGCCCTACTGTTCTGCTCCGAACTGGGATATGAAGTATGCTATGAGGGAAATTTTGCCCGGACAGCGGCACTACCGCCTACTCTTATATCGGATTCCAACTGTCAAGGGATCTTTTACGTGCACGCCAATGGGTACACAGGACCTCGTTTTTTCGTCCCATTCGAATTAGACAGCTGTCCTTGAATATAAATTACCTTCAAAAGATAGGACTGATTAAGAAACTTGAATAGCTTGCTGTAACAGAATTTGCAAAGCATCCTGGACAAGAGGTTCCTGAAGCAACGACCACAGGTTTACCTAGTTAAGTCGAGATCAAGCCTTCTTTTGAAGATGCCTGGACAAAGGCTATGACAACTTGTGCCTTACGTTCTGACTTGTCAAATTCTAATATTTGTGTAAGCAATATTATTATTATTGCTGGGAATAAATTGACTTGTCTCAAATGTTTATCCAGAGCACAAACAATAATAAATATTGAACATAAAAATACTTTTTGAATAGGATTGACAGCTGTGTTACTTATTTGCACCAAAGAAAATCCCAAACAATGAATGGAAAGAACACAGATTATTATTTTCATTATTACCTAGCCCATACCATATATGGACCAGCTTATAAACATAATGACCTCAACAATAATAACATTGCTTGATGGTGATATAACAAATGTACTCTTAGAATTGTTTATGTACTATTATTAGAGGATAACAACTCATGTATCATTTCTAGCTGACTTATATTTATGTCTAAATTTCTCGATTGAATTTAATTTCATCATAAGAAATTGAGTGTATAATGTTGCTATGGGTTTTGTAGCTGAGGTCACTGTTCTGTTTGGGTGTGTTCTAGATATGTTTTCATGTCACTGCCTCGCAACAAAACATATTTTTTTTACCATGCTTTGTATACGTAGGCAAACACAACTGCACAAGTGTAGCACATGCTAGTAATCTTGATTCTTTTTGCGTGCATTTGCTTTACGAAAATAGCTCATTTAGAATAAATTTAGAAACAATGAATATCATGAATTTAAATATATCTGGGTTGGTCAGAATGACTTTATGAATTGTATTAAAGTTAATTTCATTCTTTCCCTCACATAATGTCCGGTCATAAAATTTGCAAGCAATGCATTCTCCACAAATCAAACTTTTCTATCATGGGGCTACTAACCAAGAGTATGAGAGAGAGAGAGAGAGAGAGAGAGAGAGAGAGAGAGAAATGGGTTTAACATTTGGGACTAACATATGGTTCAATTTTGTTCCAATAATTCGCTTGCAGGTAGGGATCTTTAGCAATGGGAGGAAATCGGAACACCCAGAGAAAACCCATGAGGTTGGACACACGATCCTACTTCTTATCACATACAACTGGAGAATCGAAACCACACCACTTGACTCAATGACAGGCCTTCTGACGAGCTAACTATTCAGCATCCCCCCCCCCACCCCAAGAAGTTGAAGGTTTGACTGAGAAAGCTAGATGGGATTTTTCAAGTGGTACTGGACAGAGGGAGTAGCTAGGAAAAGCTTCCAGTCATTTAGATGGAATGAAACTAATCAAGGTCAACATGGCATGCACGTAAAAGATCCCTATGTTCATCTTCATTAGTCCACTCTGTGCAGAAAAATAAGAGGTTGAAATCCATTTCATTTCATGTAATTTGAAGAGTTCATATTTCTAATAATTAATCTCATTAATTAATTTCTCAATCTGCACCAAATCCCCCTCCTCAAACTCATAACAAACTACTATTTTGCTTTCCTGACATTGCACATTCTGCAAGGCAATAAACCTCAATATCAGTAACATGGTGCACAAAACTACAAGGTCAGTACTACTTGCAGGAGAGAAAATATCTAAAAATAACCACCAAGAACTGTAGCAGGAGGATCAAAATCAATACTGCAGGTGGAATTAGTTTGCTGTAAATCCAGACACCAAGTGTGTGCAAGTTGTAATATCATTACCTCGCTAGCTTTTTACACATCAATATTCATTTGAATTAACATCCGGTTTATTACACTTGTCAGGGGTTTGGCATGCACGGCTGACAAGCAAAGTGTGGTTAGCTCTTTGGATGAGTTAAAAAAAACAACAAAAAACCCAAATCCCCACCAAGGTCCATCTGTAAAAAAGGAGGGTTGGATGGCCAAATGGTTAGCGCATGCGTGTTGTATCATAAAGTCTGTCATTGAGTCTGGCACAGTTTCGTTTCACACAGTTGTACATGACAAGAAGTAGGGTCGCCTGTCCAACCTCATGGGTTTTCTCCGGGACCTCCGGTTTCCTCCCACTGCTAAAGACCACTACGCACTAGCGAATCATTGTAATAAATGTGAACCATATGTTAGTATTGAAATGACCTAGTTTGTGTTGAGTGGAAATTAAACCCCATTTCTCTCTCTCCCCATCTGTAAAAGAGCCCTCAGAAGTTGGAATTAGAAGAATAGGCATAATTGATGCTGCCTAAGCAAAATCCTCACCCACACATTATGCACATTGAAGTAAATACTAATCCATTTCCAACAACTTGATTTCTTTCAGTTGCCTTATAATTGTATAAGGGCCAATATACGCATAAATAAAAGTATGGTAACATAAATATTTCCTGATGCAAATAACGGAGTTTAATACCTTAGATATATAGTTCAAGCGTTTCTGGTAATAGTATTATATATACAGTCAGTGAGTTATACAGCTTATTAAGTGCGATATAAACAAGTAGTACCTGTCACAAGGATATTGATATACATATTGGTGGTATATGTTGATATAATCCGAGTTCATGTACTAGGACAATAATACACTTATCTTTATCAGGAGGACAAACATGTGACACAGAACAGGATCTGAGGATGGGAAATTTAATTTTGTTTTTGGGTGGTGCAGGAGCGGGAGTAGAGATAGCGAGTAAATCTTTTCAGGAATAACATGGTTCGATTTTTTATTTCAATAATTTGCTTGCGCATTTGGGTCTGTGAGAGGAAATCAGGGGACCTGGAGAAAACTCATGAGGTTGGACAGACGACCCTTCTCCTTGTCAAGCAGGAAAATGAAACCAGGCCACTTAATTCAATGACAGATCTGATGATCCAAGACGTACATGTTTAACCATTTGGCCATCCAACCTTGCCTTTTTTTCTCTCCAAAAACCCTAATTCTAAGAAAAGGTGTTACTATAAATAGGGAAGTATTTTAAAGAGTTTATTCACCGATATATTTAACATGTGATATAAGGCAACCTGTTGTTGTCAACCTTAGTTTTTTACTTTTATCAATTCACTACACTATTCACCTCAGTTTATTTTGAAACGACTATTTTCAGTTTATATGAACTAATTACAGTTAATTACAAATGGAAAATTATTTTTTTCTTTTTGTTTATTTATATGTCCGAATATTTGAACTAAAGATACTGTTGTTACTGTTAGATATTGTAGGTTTTTGGTCACCTCAAAGACCATGTTAGCAAATTACTGAAATATAATTGAACTATATGTTAGTAACGAAATGACCTAGTTGTGTCCAGTAGACTTTAGACGTAAATTTTATCTCTCTCTCTCTCTGCAGTATAATTTTCCTCTCCAATCAGACTAGACAAGACATAACCTGTAGAAAACACTATAAATCAAACTCCTTCACCAAAGCAATGGAAATTAACTACGGACAGAAGGCTAACAATATTTTAGCCCTAGTCTCATTAATATGTAAATGTGTCAATTTATTTTATGCGGTTTGGAGTCTGACCTCCCCGGCCATACGAGGACAATGAACTGCAGAAAATCAATAGCATGTAATATATTCTTGCAGAAGTTCTCTGCAGGCATCTGTCAAACGCCCATAAGCCACTGATGGTATTTCCCACTCCCGATATCCTTCTCTCGCGAACTCGGCTAATTACAGAATATTGGTTGTTATTGCTTTTATTCTAGCTCAATGCACGCACCTCGAATATCTTAACAATCTCAACCGAATTGCAATTTCCTATTCAATCAGATTTTGAAGTAAAGCCCTTTGTTTTTTGTTTTTGAAATTTATTGATTTTCTCTCTCTCATTTTATCCCAAGAAATATTATAAGCTTATTGTAAGAAAGATTATTTTCTTAAATATTATACAACAAATGTTTTGGTTTGATAGAATTAGGAAAGCACAAACTGATACTGTGTCTGGAATTCTTGTTTTAAACCTTGCCTGCTGGTTCTCCCTGGTATTGCCAAATAAACAGAAGTTATGAGCATTTGTGCAAAAATCTTCATTGAACAATTTCAAAATTATCCCTTATCGATACAGTTTGCATTAGGTTTTTTTTCTATGTTATTAAATGTTTTAAAGAATGACACGAGGAAAAAAGAATTTTCTAAATACCTTTCAGATGGAATTATAATTGCAAGAGTTTTTCATTTTGTTATGCAACTATGTAAACAAAATAATTTAAAGCAATGATTATGTATTTATGATACAAAAGAACATGATTTATATAAACACTTCTTGTTGGTTAAATGGAATATAACAATAAGCTTTGAAAATAACATCAATTTCATTTTTTTTTTTACTAAGAAAATGAATTATTTTTTCAGTCTGTCTAGATCTATTTTAAAGAACCAGGAGAAGAAGATTTGATGGAACATATTTCAGTGTTTTGAAGGGGGGCAGGGGGAAAGAGAGAGAGAGAGAGAGAGAGAGAGATGCATTCTATGTACTGGTAGTTAATTGAAAAATCTGTAATTCACATACCATAGTAAGGATATTAAACATTCTGCTCTGCCAAGAGTATACATGGGACCTAGGTATTTCGGCCTTTATGATTTTTCCTTGTCAGACGCAAAAGTTTGTTAACATACTATTAATTTTATAGGCTGAGGTTTTCTGTTTATCATATTGTGTTTTTTCCGGTTACCAGATTGTGTCTCTTTAACGATACATGTGGTATTTAGTTTGATTATTAGATCTTACCATAGCTAGTGCATCAAGTACGTTCAATAAGTCCAGAACTAAATAATTAATATCAACGAATAGTTTTCATTCCATTGAAGGAAGAGCTTTATATATAGTGTATATAATTAATTATCAAGAAAGGTAAGCTTAATGAAATGGGGTTTAACATTCAACTGTTCTGCTCCGACTAGGCTAATGAAGACGGGCATGCACCATACAGTGTGCTATGAGGGAAATATTGCACCAACAGTGGCACTACAGTCCATCTTTATTTTGAATTCCAACTGCCAAGGAATATTTTAAGTGCACGTGGAACCTTGTTTTTTTTTTTTATCCCATTCATTTTTCAAACGATTAGACAGCTATCCTTGTCAGTCCCTCCATTCTGTACCACCGACAAGGGGAAACCACACCAAAGGTAATCGTAAGTGATTTGGACTTCCCAACTAAACTAGAGGTGACACCAGGTGTTCTAATCTAGAGATTAATTATATAATGTAGAAATATCAAAATGCTTCGGAATTTTTGTATAACAATCATTTGTCAGTTTATATCACTGTGTATCTATAACTATGTATGTATGTTTGTTTGTTGTCTGTATACCATAGTTTTTTTTATTTATATATATGCAATAATGTTTCTTCTTCTGTAATGATGCAATGGCTTTGGCCCATTTAAATTGTCTTCATACTGGTTTTTCTATTGCTGTACTTTAAGTACAGTAGTAATCTTCCAAAAACAAGAGAAGAAAAGATGAAACTCTATTTCTGGACTTGCCAGACAGAAAAGATCATACTATATTTCTGACCAGACGGAAGATTATTAATATCATCATCTAGAACCACGCTTGTGTTATCTGGGTGAATGACCCGCTAGTTACAGACAAATTGGGGTTATAAAAGGGCACATATAGGCCCTTTCCCACCACAAATCATTCACTGCACAAGTTTTACTACAACTAACAGCATAATAAGGACACTGACCAGGTTTGGGGTTATCTTGAGGCCAGCTGTTGGCCTGAGACTATTTTACTTGACCAGTCCCAGTAGAGGCTAAATATAACAAGATCAACAGTCAATTCTGGTCCCTTTTAAACTCCTTTTAACATGTCGTGTCTGTTCCTGTCAGACTATCTGATCAATATGTTGTTCAGTAATTTGAAGTAATAAATTTAATCTGAATTTAAAAGCTTGAGAATTGTGTCATTCAAATTTTTGCTAAAATAAAAAAATGAAATTTCTCACGGCTTAATCCACGCTAAATATGTAGGCCTACTCAGATTGATTAATTAACAAAATAGCAATGCTAGATAATCTCCCATATTCCTATTAGAGATTAACCTTTCACAATATTAATATTGTAGTTTGCAAGGGATTCTTTTTGAGCCTTTAAAAGACAAGAGTATTTATTGAAATCAAGCCTTATTTGTTTTTGACAAATATTGCAAATTGGATGATTAAAAACACTTTTTTTCTGACCTGTTCCACATAGAGAATCTTAAAATTCATCAATTACAAATCTTTTTATAAGGAGGCATGACTGAGATGAAACTAGGGTGAGGGAACTCATGGTTTAATATTAATAATTTGGACACATGATTCAGAAAATAGTTGCACATAAGTAGTGGTTAACATACTGAGATCAGGCGAGAGAAATGGGGTTTAACATCCACACAATACAACTTGGTCATTTCAGTTCAATTTTACTTCAATAATTTACTTGCTTGTATGTGTCTTTAGCAGTAGGCCGAAACCGAAGGACCCAGGGAAAACCCACAAGGGGTTGGACAGGCTGGTTAACTAGTAGTAGTTAGTTGTATTTTACGTCCGCTTCCACCGAGGTGATATCGCAGACAATGGCTGGTTAACACATACCTGTATAATATATCTAAATGACCTCTAGGAAACCCTGCATGAGCTTAATCAATCAAATATGGCTGCCATTGGGGAGGTGTTATACAACTTTTACTGACCAGTGAACTGGGGTGAGTTCAGCCCCTAATAGCCATTCATGCAATCTGTTAGTTGTAACAAGAGGAATGTGAACAGTGTGTCTTCTAAACATGGTCAAAAGTTCAGGAGTAAACCAGGCAGATGGGAAATCATTAAGGTGGTCACTGACCCATTTCTTCACTCTACAAGGTCATATAGTGACCCCATCTCATTTCCCCTTAAAGTAGCAATACAAAATGGCCATCTACAAAATGACTGAATCTTATAGCCCGTTCAGACGCTTATTTTTAAACCAGTTCATAATCGCTGGGTTTTTTAAGACAGCATCGAGTTGCGTTCACACGTACTATAAGCCAAACCAGTTTAACTATTCTGACCTCTTCGGTCGGAGGTTAGAGTTAACTGCGCATGGGTAGCTTCATATTCTTTATTCGGTTCTCGCACGCTTCCGATAACATTGGCACTGTCTGACCCCAATATTTTCACAGGAATGTAACTAACTGCGTACTGCGCATGCTCGAAGCAAGCTGGAGCTGGGGTTTTTAAGCCAACCCGTTCAGACGGCTAAGATGAACCAGTTTAAAATAAAAAGCCTTCTCGAAGACAGGTCGCGAGCAGGGGTTTTTAAACTGGTTTATTTGCCCCACATTTGCGTTCAGACGCTTAAGTTAAACTGGTTTAACGATCCCCGGGGTTTTTAAACCAGTTCAACTTAAGCGTCTGAACGGGCTATAACAAACCCTTCACAGATATATGTTTGTAAATTCTAATTCTTAAATTTATTGGCAACCGTTTGTAAATGCTAATTCTTAAATTAATTGGCAACCGAAAAAAAGTTCTTAAGTCCTTGTTGATTGCTACATTTGGTACAGCTGTCAATGTCACAGTTTCTTGCCATTAAATTATCCAGTCTGTTTCTAATGAAATTGCAGGATTCTATCATCAGTACCTAAATGCCCTGAATGGAAGGTGGATGTGGAAGAAAGACCTTTTACATCAACAGCAGTTTCTAGCACTTCACACACTCTCACAGATTCTAAGAAACTTCCCCTACAGGTACAATTGTGGAAAACAACACCATCTTATAGTAGACCTTTTGAGCCAGTACTTTCTCACATATTCAGGAAAAATTCCCCTCTGAGAAAATTCCTATCAACAATTTGATTAGATAGGTTTATCAGACAGAATAAGAACTGTCAGGAATTAATACAGGATTATATCCTAAGTCTGCTACTCTATTGGTAGTATTGGTACTTGTAACAACTCAGATCCATGATAAGCTTAATTATTACTAAGTAATGAATTTGATCTTATACCAACATCAGGGTGTAACATAACAGCAAAGTAAAGGCATATCAAGCTGTGTTACACCAAGAATTACACTATGACCAAACCAAGAGGTATGAAAGTAAATATGCATGAGCCAAATTTTAAAATTTATTTCTAGTCTTTGATTTCGAGTGCAATGGATCTTTCACCTGTAGTGCCAAGTTGAACTTGGGCAAAATGACAGACTGCAGAGGGATTATGTCTGACAATGTCTGTGATAGGTGCTGTATTTCCAGGCCTTGTAATTTTGGAAGTTAATCAGTATCAAAGGTAGCTTCAGGGCAATGGCCCCACCAGTTGTCGAATTTTGTACCATCCAGGATATTTGACACCCTTCAATAGACCAATTGAATCAAGTGCTAACAGTAACGAGGGATCATTAAACATCCAATTGATTGATCAAATTGAAAACTTACAGCAAATTAATTGTCCCCCAGCCTATAATATAACTTCACAAGTTTTAATCATTTTACTAGCAATTGGTCACTTTGACGCATCAATTTAATCACCATCATTCTATATGACAGATGGAATGAGCTACCACTATAAGGCCTTAATGTTTATTGGTAGAATAAACCAATTGTTGTTACTAATGAATTTGCCAGTTGACAACCACCTAAAACATATGTTCATCTATTAGTGGATTAGTGTCAAATTGTTTTATATTTATATACCGTACTCAATACATGTCCTTTTATTTCCCAATAAACTAATGCATGGCCATGTCCCTCTCTATCAACCAGATGCTAATTGCTAATGACAACTTGGGTGATGACCACTAATTTACAGTTTTTGATACAAAAAAACGATATCCTTTTATAATTAATTATATATATATATTGGAGTATTATTTCCGATTGTTTATATCATATAATAGTGTCTTACTCTTATGGTCCAATATGTAAGTAATTAAATCTTGAAACGTATGTATATTGCATTGTATATACTTGGATATGCATATATGAGTGTACATATATTTTTTTTTATGAATGAACTTGTAAAAAAAAAAAAGAAAAAAAAAGCAAGCTGAAAATTGAAAGATTGCAAAATCCTATTCTAATATACAGGACAGGAGCTTGTTTCTAATCTGAACCTACAATTTTGCACACATTTCCTCAGATCTTTGAAATCTTTCAACAATTTTCATGAAGATTTATTCCTGACATTACAATTTTTTTTAATCATCAACTTTTTAATTCATCCATATAAACTACTTTAAGGTTAATCTTGAACATAAAAAAAACAAGATAATAAAAAAGGCTTCAGGAAAGAATGAATCTGTTTTATCTTTTACTACACAAATGACTTGACAATTATGAAGATTTAATATACCTTAAATTGTCTTTTTATGGACACGAGGAAATTGACATATACCTATATATGTGCCGCAACAGGGACATAGAAGAGAAATAAAATTAAAACTATTTCCTGGTGCAGAAAGATTACAAGAATAAGATCTTACTTAAAAGTAGCTTATACAATAAAAATAAAACAATACACATATTTCTTTTCTTGGTGTGCACTCACTAACCTATATTATACACATTCACACTGTAATTATTAGCTGGTGGTACGTTGACTTGCTAATCGGGAGGTCACATGTTCGCGACATGGTTCCCTCTTGTTAGTGTTGCAGGACAGGAGGACTGACAAGGGACGACATATAATCGTTCGGATGTGTAGAAAAACCTGGGTTCCTTGTACACATTGGCGTGCATGTAAAAGAACCCTTGACGGTTGGAATTTGAAATAAGAGTAGGCAGTAGCGTCTGAGTGCAGGCAAGATTTCCCTCATAGCACACAATGCAATACTTATCAATAAAGCGCACGTTTAGATATCTTGGACAACTCCAGGACCAGATTTAGATGAAGAGGGTCTTTTAATTATTCCATTTATAAAACCCCTCAAAACCACATGAATATAAATGAGCTAAAATGATGATGGATGTTTCAAACTACAGTGCGTGTATGAAAGGCTTAAGACCGTGTCAAGCCTATAGCTAAATGCGGCACTTGTCAACCCAAAATCAGGTAACGTTGAACTTGGGCTCTTGTTGTGAAACGTTAAGACCTACTAAATGACACTAACTGATTAGAATAAAGTGACAGGAATGTACATGCAAATCTAGATGAATGATAAATCAACTATGTCTTGAGTCTCGATATAGATGAATGATAAATGAAACATGTCTTCGTGTCTCCATGGACAGAATGACATTCACATAATCATGTGACATAACTATATATAGCTGTTCTGTCATGTCATTTAGTAGAACCAGATTGTCATCAATGACCCCTGTTAAGTCCTATATGTATGTTTGTAGATAAAGTACAAGTATTTCTAGGTTTACAGTAGATATGTATTACTTATGGCTTGCCATAAATTAACCTTTGAATTGTCTTGGTCACTGGAAAGAATAAAATTAAACATAGTGACATCCCAATTTTTAGGTCATTTCAAAGATAACATAATTTTTTTTATATACTATGGTCACATGGGCAAGGCCAGGGGAAAGGATTTTGCCAGAGCAGTGGTTTTCCCCAAAATTCCAACTATCGCTGTCTACATGGAAGGGTCTTCTCATCTGCAGATTTCGTCATGGTCACAAGATGACCTTCATGATGGACAATAACATCATCATATATAGAAATGTTTGCCACTAAAACCACTGTTGAGTTAGATCTAAATATTAAGGTCACCTGCAGATTTCGTCATGGTCACAAGATGTAAACAGGGCTAGCCCTGACCCCGGAAACAATCACGTACCATGACGAAATCTGCAGGTGGCCGTAATATTTAGATCTGACCCTAAAAACCTACTATCCGGTCTTCATTAGCCTGCTTGCTGCAGAATTATTGAAATATGATTCTAAAAGGTTATATATCATGTTCATAAATCAAATACACTATAAATAACCATCATTCAGGTAATGTTATACACCAGTAATTTATAATATAAATTATAACTATTCAAAAACTCATTTCAATTAGATGACAGTACCACCTACATGTTTTGAAGCAAGAATAAACACATAAGGTAGGGGAAAAAATAGGTCAACAAGGAAGGGCCACTTAAAATAAAACATCAAAAAGGTTAGGTGTGGTGCTACTGATAACTAAATTACAAAGGGTCAGTGTCCAAGGGACCACCCAAGTTATGTAAGAAGTTAAAAGGAGTGGGCAATCGACCATGACCTAGTTTAGATAGAGTGGTTTGTACTGTACTTAATGATATTCAACTAGGTTCAATCAACCGTACAAATTACAACTGTTAGGGTTAGGATTTGAATTTTTGAACCTAAACTGTCCGACCTCATGGCCTGTGTCCTCATTTCTTATCATTTATAAGTAGATACATTATGATAAAGTAAAAAGAATGTACTTTAAATGAAACAGTCTTCTCCAAACTTTGTATACAATCATCTGGCACCCTGATTTCATATCACCATATCTGGAAAGTCACCTGGCTTTACTCTAACCAATTATAATAGTTCTTACAAGTTACTTCAAACATATGACAAGCTTACAAATTATTCAAGTGTTTTATTTCTATCGTTCATCGCTGTCCATTATTTATTAAATTAAAATTATATGTCTCTTTGGACCACAGTGTTTATTTAAAGTCTGATCAACACCTACTCATGTCTTAATACTTTAATGTTTTATTTAATCAAAGCTTGATCAACACCTAGATATTTCTGAATAACCTTAGAGTTTATTTAATGCCTGATCAACACCTACGCGTCTGGATAACCTTATTACTTTTAAATCAAATGGTGTGTCTTATATTTCTTTCTTGATGTTCCTAGGTAGGCGTCATTATTTGGTCACATAATGTGTTATACAAACTGTAACAGTGGGGTTGGGTAGAACATGGTGTTGGATTTCAGGTGTTTATTTTTCTGGTCTTATATGGAAAAGGCACACTTTAAATTTTTACCCTGTGGTGCTGGCAACGATAACAATAAGAGGATACTTGTCGAAACGTCGTGCTTTTAGAATAAACCAGTGATTGTTTCCCATAAAAATTGTGTTCTATTAACACAGTCAACATGTTCATTATCACAAGTTGACAAAGTTCACTGGAAATCACAGACTTGTTCTAGGTAGGCTGGAACTCTGCATTATGCACAACCACCACAGTACCCATATTGACAAATAGAGCAACCATTTGAATTTGAAGGTCCGGTTTTCATCAATAAATAGTGGATTATCATTTTGAGAGGGAGAGGGAGAGGGAGAGTGGGGGGGGGAGAAAGAGAGAGAGATGGGTTTTAACATCCACAAGACAAAAATTAGGTCATTTCGGGACTAACATATCGTTCAATTTTATTTCAATAATTCGCTTGCGCATAGGTCTTTAGCAGTGGGAAGAAACTGGAGGACCCGGAGAAAACCCATGAGCTTGAACAGGCGACCGTACTCCTTGTCTTTAGAAGTGGGGAATCGAAACCATGCATTAAACCACCCCTATAATTCTGAAACATGTTAGGTTACATGTTAGAGAAACCAGATTGCCTGGGGAACAATTTGGTAACCCCTACTTCTCATATTCTCCTTAATTAGTGATGACTGTTGAAAGATGCTATTAAGAGCCTTGGCCCCCAGACTTTAAAACCATATGTTGCTGATCTGCTCTACTGACTTGCTTTAATCAGATGTGGTCAAAGTAAACAAAGACTGCATCTATAATTAATTCTATGTCAATTTACATCTAACAATGCTTGATGTATCAAAAATCAATCCCCCCCCAAAAAGAAACAGTGTTTTGGGGGACTCTATAGTTTATATTTCTAACAACTGGATAACAGAACTACCAGAAACATTTGAATTATGGAAACAAAAATAACACATACTTAAATTGAAAATCGTTACCAATATATTTGGGATATGTTTCGAGGAGTATTATCAACATTGATGTTAAGAGAATACTCTTCGAAATGTCGCTTGAATAATACCTGTTTCCACAAGTACTTTGAACTAAATTTAAACTATAGATGTAATGTTCACTAACCATTGACGTGTGCAAAACTATTTCAAAATCAAATGTTGTTTTCAATTTCAATAATCGAAGTGGAATGACAAAACCAACCAAGTCTACAATTTATTTAGATTTTAAACAGTCCACTGATGAATAGAAGAGCTATGAATGACACAACCAACCAAGTCTACAATTTATTTAGATTTAAACAGTCCATTGATGAATTGAAGAGCTATGAATGAATGTGTTACAGTTACTAAACACCTTAATCTCTATCTCACACCTGATTTTAATTCACAATACTTTAAGAGACCCTTAACATTGAATTCTAGTATCAACTTTTCACAGATTCAACACCTTGGGGCTTTGGTTTGAGACTAGAGGATTAGATGGACATTTAGGATGAATCTCTGTTATCAGATTGTTGCTATCTTGAAAACACGAAATCTACCTTATTTATCAATCACCAACTAACTCTGTAATCAGACAGACTGACAGACTGATGGCTTAGACATGATGTTCAGATACACTATTTCTGTCAGTCAATGTCATACTTTTTAAATCCAATTGAAAGATTTTCTTTACTCCTTTTGGACCAATTAAGATTTTTTAAATAAAATCATGTTTTTGGCTTCTTGTTCTTGTCTGCAACATTATTATTGCAGAAGCAGGTGCTAAGACTACAAAGAGACAGAAGTTTAAGATAGAGACAGGCCCATAAGCACATGTGGCAAACATAAATTAGGGACTTCGGACAGGTCAAATGTTTCAGAATTTGAAAATGACCCATAGTTCAGTATCCCTATGTGTATACATGGTTCTCTTTTTTTGTTTTTATCTTTGAGAGGGAGAAAAATGGAGTTTAACGTGCACTTGACAAAAACTAGGTTATTTTGGGACTAATACATGGTTCAATTTTAATTCAATAAACCTTCATTAAGCAGAATTACCTTGACCTTCAAAGACCATGGATCTGAGTTTATAGCCTTCACCAGCTAAATGCACATAGCCGTTTAGAGGACAGAATTATACAACACTACCCAGCTTTGTTATAATAATAATAGCACAGGGTTAGGTTTAGCTAACACAAAGCCGCTAAAGACCTAAAAAGGCTGAAAGGGGACTGTGAAGAGTTGTTACATAACCACATCCCAATCATAATTCAAAAGCACACAAGGGAAAGAGACTTCATAATACAAACTGTTACGTAACTTCAATCAACATGTTACATGTTTCAACTGTACAACAACATCTGTTTGGTATTAGTTAACAGGTCTGATCAGCCCCCCTTTAACTGATCAGTATTAAAGTGAACATACGGCAACACCATAGGGTCAACTGGAAGTCATATTAGTTAGTTAAGCTACTGAAAGACAAATGAGATATTGAGAAACTGTCAATTAAGAGTCTTTAGACCATTGTAAATAAAGACTATTTATGACCTATGAGCTTACTAGCATACTGGTTACCCATCAAGAGAGAGAGAGAAATGGGGTTTAACGTCCACTCGACACAAACTAGGTTATTTCCCGGGACCAACACATGGTTCAATTTTATTTCAATAATTCGCTTGCGCGTAGGGGCCTTTATTAGTGGGAGGAAACCGGAGGACCCGGAAGAAACCCACGAGGTTGGACAGGCGACCCTTCTCCTTGTCACGTGCAACCGGGGAATCAAAACCCCGCCAGTTGACTCAATGACAGACCGTATGATACAGCGCACACGTGCTAACCATTCGGCCATCCAACCCCCCTAGTTACCCATCAAAACTAACCTTCCAAACTTTACTTTTTCTTTTCACTATATACAGTTCCTCTGCCAGTACAAGTGAATGCATAACTTAAAGCCTTTTGCAGGTCTTTTTTTTTCTAGTTTCAAATGTTACATAAATTATTTTTTTTTTTAGAAATTTATTCACATGACAAACACATAATCAAGTTTCAAGACCATCAGATGGAGGAGACTTACGTAGTTTATTATCGTGGCAATGGTACTTGGTAATCAAGAATATTTCTTGTCAAAACTTCAAAATTTTGCTCAGAATAAAGTAATTCAATCTAGTTTTGAACTATTATAACTATCTTACATAAAGCATCTTTAAATTGTTAGAGCTACCTGTAATTAAACTTATCTCCCTAGGTATTCTATTTCAAAATCAGACATGATTCACTAAGTATGGTATGGTACTTTCTACTGGGACTACAGTAAGTTACATAAACCTGTAGTATAAACCATGTGCAAGTCTGTAGAGTCTTAAATCATAAGGTCAGAGAGGTCCAACTTTATCAAATAATCTCCAGTTTGAAATAGCACACACCATGTGCAGAGGCTTGGGTGAATTCTTCATGAACTTTGTTGGAATCATTCCATGGATTGACTTAAGGTCATATAATAGATAATTGCTGATCTCATAGTTATAGAAGGAATTCCTGACAATTCTACTTATTTATTACTCAACCAAAATACCTTTCATGGCACACCTTGTTTCAAGGCTAACTATATATATTAATAGAAGATGAGGTAGAAGAGGAAACTTTAATGCATAAAATCTCGTAAACGTTAAGTGTACATATGAATTCAAGAACAATATATAAACAAACGAACAAACACATTATGAACATACAGGGTTGGTTGTCTTGTCTGTTTTGTTTTGCATGGCTATATTGGTGCAGTGCAGTACATTGATGACCATATGACCATATTCGAGCAGTGCATTCATGACCATATTGGTTCATTGCAGTACATCCATGACCATATTAGTGCAGTGTAGTACAGAACATCCAAGGCCATATTGGTGCAGTGCATCATGCCCATATTGGTACAAGGAAGACCTTGTAAGAGTACAATTGACAATTTTACCAGGATAAAACCAGAGGGATCGGATCTGTTTATTTACCACATCAGAAAACAACCACTGATAACTGCATTTCAAGTTGATGATAAAACCATAATCAAACCTACTTAACCCTAGATAAAAATCTACTAACAACTATAAAATGACAGTTCAACAATAAAAGCAAAATCATATGATAATTGAATGACAGAAACAAAATGGAGGAGAGGTGAAAGGTTCAGATTGCTGGATGATGATGAAAGTTTTAAAATGGTTGGTTTCAGGTTTGACTGACAATGATCGCTGGATCGGGTGTGTAGAATAACAAATCTGCTATCAGATAATTCCTAAAATGACATTTTCTTCAAGATCTAATAAACCAAATATCCGAAAAATTGAACTTTAAAACATCACAAACTGTTGATGTGTCTCAAGATCATTATGTCACCAACATCTAGGAACAGCTTTTAGCCACAAATTTGGGTACAAAATTGAATATGAATTGAATGTGCTATGGGTATATATGGTTAAAATTTGGCCTGAACAGCACCATTTGCGTCTACTCAAATTCCAACTGCATATATGTGTATGCTTACATGTACACAGGACCTAATTTTTTTCCAGAGCATCAAAAACTAGACACTGTTCCTTCGAAGGCTAGAATATCAAGGGAACATTCTCGCCAGCAGAAAGATTGAATCGGTTCCTTACTCAATGAGCAAAAGTTGCTCCTGTTGGAGAACTGAAATCGGAAGTTATGTGAATTCTGGAAAGAATAAGGATAGCCTTTCTTTTGCACAACACCTGGTAAGCAAGCTTAACATTTCCAAAACCTCAAACATACCCATGTTTAAACAAATTCTGTCTCTTGCATAAAATCTGGTAACTTTGGTAAGCAGACTGGACATTTCCAAAAATCAAAAAGTAGACCATATTTCAAGTTCAATACAAACATTTCACTGTTTTGTTTGTTTGATCAAAATAAATAAATGTATTTTTAAATACGCATGCAATGTAGGAATTTGGGGAATTTCGGTTGGCAGGCCTGTTGTAAGTTTGTTCTAGGCTGATTGATGCTCTTAGCATAATTAATCGTTTACACATGCATCGAGAACTGAAGTGGCATTAATAATCCATTCCACAATGTCCAAATGCAATTATTTTCTGGTTCATATGGGACTAACCCCTTGAGAATTATTTGATTGGCATTGCAGATGAGGTTTGCAGGCCTAACACTCCTGATCACAGCGATCAAATTCTCTCAAGGTCAAACCTCTGATTAGATTTGAAAGCAGAAAGATAAGTGAAATGATAAGTACAGAAGTAAAAAGCGAAAAAGGGGGCTTTTAAGTGAAATTTGAATTCTTGTATAAATGTAATTAGTTTTTGAACTTAGTGCAGTAGTAAATAATGGTTTCTGGCCAAAATCAATATTATCTTCAACCTATATGTATGTCTACATTGCTCTGCAGTATCTGGACCAACTCCATTCATATAATAACAATCCATGACCAAGAATCTATTCAATTTAGGATCAGTGCCCAACTGTCAAGAACAATAATACCCTTGGTGCATGCATTAACATTTAAGAAAAGATTCCAGAATCATATACATTTGGTCTCAGAACTCTGTCAATGTCTTAACAAATCAGTCATCACTCACAGTCCATATTTTATCTTATAATATATCCACAAACATTTCAGAAATGCAGAGCTTTGGTACGTGAGCTATAATTGCAGCCCAAGGCAAATTCTTGGCTTTAAACTGACCAGGAAATACATTTACAAGAGGCGCTGGTTTACTCATTAACTTGACCATCAAACTCTGGTAACCATATCAACACTTGTAACCATATCAACAAGTTTGCTTGCATTAATATCTTCATCTACAGGGTGGCTAACCTGGAATTGACATATCCGATCTACTCAGATTTTTTTATCACCTCAAAATAATATAAAATTTCTTTTGATCAATGCTTCCCATTTTCTAGGAAACCGTGAGGTCTAACATTTGCACCGAAAATCTGAATTGTACTTCCAGTGTCCAATTTTTGAAAAGTTGACAAATACAGTCTATCCAATTAAAGACGCATTATGTAAGAATAAGATAAAGAGCTTGCTAGTCTTGAGATAATAGTTCAAAAATAGATAATGAAAAATGAATATACTGAAAATATCAGCTGAATCACTTTATTCTGTGCGAAGTTATGAGTATTTGAAGTTTTGAGAAACTGTAACATAAATTGTACCTGAAAAGTCTTGTTTATCTATTTTATTGTTTTAACTCTCTTAAATGGTCGCGGTGTTCTGGTCGATGAGCCAGAGAGTTGATTATGTGCTAGTCATGTGAATAAATGTTTACATAATAATTGATATAACATTTAAAGCCACAAAAAAATAAAACCCTTCAATAGACAGAAGCTCTTGCATAATGCATCTTTAATACAGATCACTGATATTTTTCATATTTGTTTAAAATTCTTTTCCGCACAAGATAAAGCAGATAAGCACTAAGAGATTAAGAAGTCACATTGGTTCACAACAACTAAATAGTTGTTGACACTAGGAGGTAAATGAACTTTACAACAAAACTGACGATTTCTTTTTTGTCTTG
This sequence comes from Patella vulgata, assembly GCF_932274485.2. Taxonomy (NCBI): domain Eukaryota; kingdom Metazoa; phylum Mollusca; class Gastropoda; family Patellidae; genus Patella; species Patella vulgata. The sequence goes on from NC_065880.2 coordinate 79,659,229, forward strand.
TCTCGAGCTTCAAAGGACCAAAACAAAGAGAAGCACGCCATTTTTCATTTCACAAGATTTCCACCTGGGAAGTGCTGTGTGTCACATTGTAATTTGAACAACGATGACGTAAATGACTCAATGTTTCTGTTGAGAGATTTAGCCTACTGAACCAGATAACTTGAACCAGATAACTTTGCAATAAGTGGCCTTCTCACCTAGTTGAAATTTTAAAAATTTCCAGAATTTTGTCTAACTCTAGTGTCTAGCAAGAGGAGAGAGAGAGAGAGAAAACAGATGTAATGTGTTTTCATAATATTACTCAAGTATCCAAGACCGAGCCACAAAGTTTACATGAGCAAGCTCCTAAAATCTAATACATAATTGGTCAGATTTGTTTAAGAGGAAATGATATGTCTATAGAGAAAACATTTCTAATTTATAAACTTTCCAAATATTTAATTCATATTTATTTAAAATTTATCTAGAAGGAACTTGTTGCTTAATCCACAAAGGCATAAAATCTGCGAGTCAAACATAAACAAAGAAACAAGACAGAAACTTAGAAAGTCAAGTCTTAAATTTTCTCCAATAAGTATGTAAATCAACTCTCCTAACTGTCAGGGTTAATATTATAATTGGTCAGAGTTGTCTTACAGTAAATTGGGATTTTTCATTAGTTAACAGGGCATTAGGTAACGATGGCATCAAGACTTGATTATGGTCTGGATAAGTTAATTAATAATTAAGATAACATTTCAGGCCCAAAGAAAGACCTGCAATACGTAGATTTAGCTCTTGCATAATGCACGTTTAACCAGCAATGGTACCGTACAGATTCATTACGAACCCACCATACACATGTTTGTAAAAACTAAAAGTACATAAATGGGCTGAACTTGAACCCAAAAACATTTCGTACATATTTTAAGGCTTAAAACATGTTCATGACCTCTTTTCTCCTACGTGAGAAGTCAATAAACTGTTTAAACTCTAAGTGACCAGCAGTGGTTAAACAATTTCAGTTTTACAACACAGAACAGTTGGAGAGTTAAATATTTAGTGTCAAGAGTTACCCACCCCTAGCTGTGAATCTGTACCACAGTGTGACCAATCCCTCTCTTTATCCCCCTTGTCAGGCATGCCTGCAGGGAACAACCTATCAGATATCACTAGGGTATCCTAGGGGGTTTACAGGCTGGGTTTATAATGAGAATTTAAAGAGTGGGTAAGGAGAAAAAAAGAATTAATTTCTGTCTGTAACTTTAAGAGACTGGAGACAGTAAGAGGATAAACTTAACCCGAATTGCAATAAATAACTTTTGTTGATCTGTCGAAAATACCTGATGCGATGGGACGAGAAAATCCTCACTGCTATAAATAACATGTCGTTTATAAAACTGTCTGTTTGCTTGTCGGAACCTTATTGATGAATTTTTCTTCAAACTATCGACTGACACTTGATTCACCTTTTTTCACCATGGAAACAAACACTATAATTCAAGGTTGAAGTTATATACTCTGAACGCCCAAGCCATGCATGGTGGTTATATAATTGTGAACCCTTCACAGACGGTGTTTTTAAGGTTAATAATTGGTCAGAAATGTTTATGAAGATGGACAACACGATGATATGAGGAGAACAAGATTTAATTAGTTGGTTTTTGGTGCAACATTTTGGCTGTTTGAGAATATTCTTCCATTGAATATAAATTTATAAATTTGAATACAGAAAAAGCTCAAAAGTTTGTTCCTGCTTCATGGATGGTACTGTTACAACTTATGTCAATAAGGGCAAAGCTTAGATACATCCATAACTTACCGAAAAAAAAAAAAAATGTGACAGACGGACGTACGGATGATCCCATTTTAATAGTCCCCTGCTTTCTTCGAAAGGTGGGGGACAATAATATAAGCCAGATTATGAATATCACCCAGTCATTTTTAGGCTAATTCAAGGAACATGGCCTATTACCATATAGGAGACAAAAGGTTGTGACCCCATCGTCATCAGCAACATTCTGATTTACACTACAAACATTGAGAGAATGAGTCACGTTTGTTTAGTAAACACCATTCTTTGCACCACCATTTTCAAACAAATAGTTTACAGACAAAACACACACAACAATTGGAAAATGGTTGAGAAATGTTGGGGAGCTATCTGGGTCAAGAATTTGGAAGCTGTGACCAGGAGATTTATATAGAACTTTGGAGACTTTCCGACTATCTACAACAGGTTGGGTCATGGTTGCCTAATGGAAGAGAGAAAGAGAGAGAGAGAGAGAGAGAGAGAGAGAGATTCATGTCCACTCAACAGAATCCGTCTACTCAACACAATCTCAGTCAAGAACTTGCTTGCCAGTTGTAGGAAGTCAGGTCCATAAGTTTGGGATAAAAAATATGCCAGTTTGGTTGTTATACCCACAACAAAAGTAGCAATAGTGTGTCTTCCCCTTTAATTCCATTAAAGTCTACAAGTAATTAGTAAAGAACATATTTAGGAAAGACATAAAAATTGTGTTTAACATCCACTGGACACAAGTTGGACCATTTTGGGACCAACATTTTTCAATTTTATTTAGATAATTCGCTTGCAGTAAGAATATACATGTACAATGTAGGACATAATAAGTTTTGACACCCTACTTGCTTCCATCAAGTAAACTCTTTGATTAAAAGATGTAAGTAGCTGTAGGGCGATGACAGGTAATTTCAGGCTGCCTGTTTATTTTATTTGGCACCACTCTGAGAACTCTTCAACTTGTACATGTAGGTTTGACCCAGTCAGACTTGTCTAGACAAAACTTGTGGTTAGAATTGAGGGTCCTCCCATATTTAATTCCCCTACAAGCAAAGGTTTCTAGAACAAGCCAAGAATTTGGAAATTTATAAAATGGGTTAAAGATTTCCATATGGATTTTAATAACAATGATATGTACATGTACGCTCTTATTAAAAGACGTCAATTTAGGATATAAAAAAAAATGGGGTTCAACGTTCTACACCGAATGAGGGAAATTTTGCACCGACTGGTCTAATGAAGACGGGCATATGTCAGCCAAGAGGGAAATTTTGCCCAGACAGCGGCACTATGGCTTACTCTTATTTCAATTTCAAATGGTTCTTTTACGTTCACACCAAAGAAAGACCTCAGGGTTTTTTTTTGTCCCATCCGAACGACTATACATTGTTCTTGATGAACTTTCTTGGCCAACACAGGGATCGAACATCTGGATCTGGATCTCCAGGTAATGAGCCAATATCCTATGCACTAGAGGCACCAAGTTGGTTTATGACTGGGGTTTTACATAATAAAGCTAGGTCTTGGGATACAAGTGTCTAGTCAGGACAAATTGAAAATATGAGCTAAGAATTAGTTTACAATGTCTTGGGAATAGAGAATCTATATAAATTCAACATCTGGTCATTAAACTGATTCTAAAACAAGAGGCCCAGGGAACGCAATTATCTACATGTACTTAGGTGCCATTACACCACTGTTTTTTGAAGACTTCGGAAATGTAAATTGTTTACGGAGAATAAATTAAGCTACGGTATATTAATATTAATAGCAAATTCAGCAAAAAATTTTGACAATAGAAATTATTAACAGTTTGTAGTGTAACAGATTTCAGTCAAATGAGACATGTTAATTTATATCGATCTGAATACTGAATGGATGTGAATTAATATGACCAGCCTACACAAGTCAGTAGATTCTGTTATTATTAGTAATTTTTAAAATAGTTGTCAGTAGTGTAGGTGTTAAATAAAAAAATCAATTAAAAAACAAAATACTGTGTTAACACCCAACTGACCTGACAACAGCTGGTTTTTCATGGCAGATTTTTTTTTAATGGTATAGGAATGATCTAATGAAATAGGACCTTCACCTTATTTATAAATACTGGGGCCTTGCTAACCTAAAGGTCCAGGGTAACTTAGATACTGGTTTGGTAAGTTATAGACTGATCCTGATGTCCAAAATAGGTACATGTACATGTATCGGATTACTTCAGAAATTTTTATTAAGCATCACTGTGATAACACAAATTTCTGTCTACTGGTATATGTATTTAAAAACCTTTTTCCTCGGCTTATCAAAATACTATCTACATGCCTGCTGGTTTTAGTGTTCCATTGATGGATTGTAATTTGTAAGCTAACTCCAAGTAAAGGTTACTACAAGAACATTTGTAACACACAGCAAGTATTCTCTCGGCATAAGAAATTGAATTTCTTTACCAGATATCATTCATCCATAAGTAAACTTTAATAAGTCAAGTGTGTTAATGCATGAATTAACAAGAATTCCTTGAGTACAGTTGGTATTTTGTTGTCATAATGTAATAAGGCATTGAACTATACATGGCTATACACTTAGTCATCATACATACTTCAATCAAGGTGGGGCACATATTTAGAATTAATTACCTTGAAATAGTTCAAGTAAACATTGGATGTTATGACACAGAATTACTGTTTATTATTACAACAGGGCACTTATTGCCAAGAAGGGATAAAATCATTTAATAATTTCTGTGTTGTTGTTGTTAGTTAGTTGTATTTTACGTCTACTTCCAACGAGGTGATATCGCAGACAAGTATAATTTCTGTGTTCCTCGTACGACTTTTATTACATAATTAGGATGTGACAGACACTGCTGTATCTAAAATGACATGGTTTGCTTATACATGTATGAATGGACAGAACATTGGTACTCAGAATTGGATGGTTTTTGTATTCCACAATAAGCTTCCTCAATACACATGTATTACATGTGAAATGGGAGTAACAGACAGTTGTATATTGGTATCTATAATTACATGGTTTGTGTATTATGCTTCCTTGATAATGTGTATTATGTATTGGGAGTTGTATATTGGTAATTAAAATAACATGTGTATTAGATATTACACAGTAGCTTCCTTGATACACATGTACATGTATTTGTACTGTAGTGACAGGTATTACATGACAGACACATCAGTATCTATGACATGGTTTGTGTATTAAACAGTAATTTCATCACCTATCTTGAGTATTTGTGTAGGTGAACAGCTAGAGTTATTGTGTGCTACTACATGTAATTAGTATTCAACATCCTTTTCTATTTTTCTTTGGCGTAGGTGGTCATAAATCAAAACAATAGAGATGTACTTTTCATTTTGACTTTGGGGGGACAATCCATGTGACAATCTTGACAATGTCAAGCACCTCAACTGTCATCGTGTCAGGTTACTTATTACATAAACAAACAAGTTATCTTCACATAAAATTATGGCAATGATATAATCTTTCATCACCTGAATTTATAACCTGGATTGTTGACCTTTATAGTGATAATCATCAACTTATTTATGTCAGTACATAACATTTTTTGAGGGGATGGGTGGGGGGAGGAGAGAGAGATCAGGTCTTTAATCTCTTTATTGGACTAACTACATGTATGGTACAATTTTATTGCAATAATGCATATTTGTGTAACTGTCTTTTGCAGTGGCAGGAAATTAGACTACCTAGAGAAAAAGAAAAAGCTTGTCTGCGATGTCACCCTCCTTGAAAGTGGGCGTAGGAACGAAGTCGAAAGATCTCCCACCACTTTGACAGTTAGTCATTTTCTAAACACTTCAATCAAAATTTTAATCAAAAACAAATTCATCCAAATTCTTTGAAGTTTTAAACGAAATTAGTCATTGAAAATATTTTAAAAATTTGTCATCCAAGTAATTATATATATACAAAATTTTGATGACTTTACTGATATATATATGTGCAATAATTCATTTAAATCACTTTCGGGTATTAGTATAAATTGTGGATGACTAATACTAATACATTAAAATACTGTACAAAATATTTCAATAATTAATTGAAATAACACATCACATCAGCCCCATTCTGTACACTTTTTTTTTGACCATTATATCAGAGGTTTAGCTAGCTAGTTCCTTTAAACCAAATTATTTCTCTCAATGTGTGCAATTTTCTCATAAATTTTGTCAAACATTTGGTTCAATTAATTTTGAATCACTAATTGAAATAACACATCAGATCAGCCAGATTCAATACTCTTATTTTTTACCTAAATGAAAAACGTTTAGCTCTATTAAGCCACATTATTTCTCTCTATGTGTGCAATGTTATAAATTTTGTGACTGGGGTCAAACTAAGGTTAGTAGGAGAATAAATTAACATATCTGGGTTCCAGAGAAAGCTGATTGAATTTATTGGATTGTTAAACCAGTGTATAATAAATAATTATAATTCATGCTGTTAACAGGAGTGACAAAATAATCTGTTACAAATAGAGCTATGGTATATCATATGTAGGTATCTAGATACAATCTACATAAAATAAAAATTAATGCTGGACACTGGTCAGCAAGTATAATATTTATATTATTGTTGTTCGTTGTCAATACATAAAATCAACATCAACACTACAACAGTCAGTGCAAGTAACGTGTGAATCTGTGGTCAAGGTTTTATGTTGATATGTACATAATCGGAAAATCAATCTATTCTCTGATCCAGTTATCATTGTATCAGTCATGACTGAACTTTTTCTCTCTTTGTTATTAAAATATATAATTAGAAACAAACACAGACCATTCATAACAATTTCAAGATTTTTCACATTTATAGCAGTCATAAGTTGTTTTATTTATGATGCTGTATTTCTATATGGTAGCAAGCCTGGAATTTTGGCACCTGTCAGAGACATTGTCACTAACTGTCGGGCAATGAATGATGCTGTATTTCTATGTTAGCGAGCCTGGTACTTCAGCACGTGTCACAGACATCGCCAGGCACAATCTGTCTGGTCCCTGTAATTTTTCCAGCACAGAGTTATCCCTTTTCTGTCATCAAGTGAGTGAGAGAGAATAGGGGTTCAATGTCCACTCGACACAAACTAGGTCATTTTGGGACTAACATATGGTTCAATTTTATTTCAAGGGGTCTTTTAGCAGTGGGAAGAAACTAGAGGACCCAAAGAAATCCCACAAGGTTGGACAGACGACTCTACTCCTTGTCACGTACAAGTGGGTTTAATATCAAAACCACACCACTTGACTCAATGACAGACATTTTGTACTCTAAAATCATAATTTTCAGCTCGGCTGGCTAACTACATGTGTATCATGATTTTGTTATTATTATTCTGTATTCATTTTGCATTTTTAAACACAGGAACTCAATGTGTACAAATTATAATCCTTAAGTTTTTTCATGTTTAACTTAAGTGTCAAATGCCCCTTGAACTAAAAAAGTATCATGCACATTTCATATTCTGTGAGAAATACTAATACTAAAATGTAAGCTTATCTTAATTTAGCATTTATATTAACATGGCTGCCATCAAAATAAAACCTTCTCAAAAAGAAGTGTCATAAATCGTAAGATCTAAACACAATCAGATCTTAAAGATAATCAACTTAAATTGAATTATTTACCAAATGAAGGGGGTTAAATTAATTAATTACTTGCAGATTAAAAAGATACCCTGAGGTGACCCAATTGTAATTAACTCTGACCAGATTGTTATTTAAATAGGCCTAGTGATTAAAGAGCCCAGCCTGAAGAAATGCCAAACCTAAGTAAATAGCCTTTGTTTCAGTTTAATCTAATTTATTTAAGATCTAAGAAAATGATAAATTCAGACAACAATGGACAGATTGAGAGTGATTACAAGTCTATCATGTATCAACACATCAAATGAAACTGAGACCATTGTCTGTGTAAATGTTTAAACAGTTTAGCAGATTATTCAGTGCATAGCTTTTAAAAATGTCATTTTTGTTTTTATTACATATTTTTTTTTATTCATTGTTGATCTAACTGTGATATGTTTGAATTTGTTTATATTGGCACCTAGTGGAGTTTGATTTTAGGCACACTATCAAGTAAATTAAATCATTATTATTGTACGTGTAGTACAGACCGTAAATGAAATGAAATTAAATCCAAGTTTCATGTTTGTTTCTATGGTTTCTTATAATATAGTTGTCTCGTATTTAATAGTGTCAAGAACATTTGTGTAAATGTAGTATAATAAATATGTGCTGACATGCCAATAATTTTGACTTCCGTATTACTTGGTAACTACATGGTACTCTCCCTCAAAGGTGCAGAGTTAGATCATTGTTTCATCTGTCACATACAGATAATGGTGAGGTGAAATAAATAGAAAGCTTTAAATGGTCAGAATTGTACTTAAATCTGATCGATTTCAAAAATTTAAGACCAAATGTTTTAAAATAAAAGTACCTGTGATTGTGTACTATCTTTTATTCTGGCCTGCTGATGATTTAATTGTATGGTAGCCTACACAACTGATGTACAGATAGGTCTGCTATTAACACTATAAAATGTCATTTCCTAAATGAATTTCCTGTTCTGGACATAGGAAAATGTTTGAATGAAAGGGTATGAAATGTTCACGAACAGCTGTCAGATAAAAGACATTACGTATTAAATTTGACTAGACCTGTATTGATCTTATTATACATGTACATTCATGATTAGTATCTATTTCTGTTTGTAAAAAAAGAATTTAGCGTCTGCAGGTGAATTAAGAAGGTGGTGCATGCTATCAAGGCCTGAGCCATCAGACATTTCGATTTACCACAAAACCAAGCAATATCAATAAACAATTATAAAACCCTTACCACTAACCTTTATTATGTTATCTCAGGTTGTTTAAATTCGATTTCACAAAAAAATATTCCCACAAATAAAAAATTTATTAAGGCAGTAAGTGTTTTAGAATTGCTCATTTGTTTTCCCAGTAAATCATATTCTCCCATTTTATAATAGAGTGTAACCCCCGAAGAAATTTCAAAATCTGTCCACAGTTATTTTCTTGGTTTTTTTTTTTGTTAAGTAAGACTCCATCTGAACTTAATCACGATGTTAATTCAGTGTAATAATACAGTTAATGTGACTTGAGCATTACACCTCATTTTTTTTTATCTAGCTTCCATGTAAATAAATCCATTTTCAAAATTCAGGTAGATGAACAAAGAATCACTGAAGATTTGTAAATGTTGAGTGTGTTAATGTAAAAATTTGTTTACTTACATGATGCCAATGTCTGCTTGTTCCTTCTGGTAATTTTTTCCATCTTTTCACCAATAAAACACACGCATTACATATTTCTCCATGTCGTGAATCTCTAATCCGGAAACACTTTTCAAACTGATCCTGATATTTGATACTGTCCGTAAAGCGAGAGCTCGAGGACTTCGCACGGCAGATACAACAGCCATTTATGCTGCGATAAATTTTTGGTTTGTGAAAACTGAACATTATGATCCAATATTTGCTGAAATTAAATAAACATCCAAGAATTATTTTCATAGAGAAATAAAATCATAAACACTGGAAAGTAAATTTTTAAAGAATGTGAATGTCATTAACTACATATAAAAATTCACAACTAGGAAATCAATTTCTTAATAATTTTTTCCTTAGTGATTTGGCACATAAAGCCGATTGATATTTCAAAGAAAATCATTATACCTGCTCAATTATTTTAAGAATGACAACTATAAGTAAGGAGGCCTAAAAAAAACTATAGTGTCGCTAGTTTAGAATCCCATCAACTTATAGATCTACGAGTAGTACTAAGAAACTTTTAAAAACGAATTCACACACATTGAAAATGTGACTCATTAAGACTGAGGTTTAGTTTAACCCACACACACACAATCCTGGCTTTGTGTAGTCAAGTTACGCCTTTTTAGAGTGTTGGTACATGTACCTAGTTTTATATGTAATTTATAAGTAACGCCCACTCAGACAAGTCGTTGCTTTACTATGTGAGGCGCGTACTGCGTGACACTGAATAAAGCGAAGATCTTTGAGCACCGATAAACTTCACAAAAATCAATGACAACACCTCAGAAAGCATTATATGTTATAAACAAATCCCCTATCTACAAAAATTTCCCGCTGTCACAAATTTCGATTGCGTTTTCGATCCCCTAAACGAGATCAATTTGTAAAGAGCGGCGGCAAATCACCCATCCATGGCGGGCTAACCTAGCTGAGTTCATTGGCCCCTTGCCTTTGCTCTAGTTCAGTCGGTACGCTGTTACTAGGTTAAATATGCACAAATTACGTAAATTATCCACAGGCAATAAATCTTTGAATCGAACAAGTGCGAATTTCGTTAGTTGTCGGTACAATAAATTATTTTTCCATTTTACAAATTATGATATCCCGACATCACAGCTAACTTGAGAAGACATGCATACAATAAATTGAACAGTACTCATACCCCCTAAAAAAAAGCCGTATCCAAGAAAGCTCAGCAGCACGATACACAATCACTCGTAAACTTGTTCCTCTCTCGCGTACACTTCGAGTAACGAGCAGCTGGAAAAGGATCAAGCTTAATATACTCTCATTATAATGATTTATTCATCGGTCACTGGGGCAAAGCAGACAGACATGTTGACTTCTGCCTACGTCACTCCGTATTCGCGAATCAAAATCCGCCCTGACATTCCTATGACAAAATTGATGAAAAATCAATTCAAGACAAATTTTGAAAACATATTTTTCACTGAAAAGTGTCCTCCGTTCATTGACCCAGATCCCTAAACAGTTGTCACGGTTTTTTTTCTTTGAGCTTTTACGTAATTATGGGGCCCGCCGCAGCGAAGCGTCCTTTGTCAAGTCGGCAGACACAGAAAATTTCGCGCTGTTCCTGTTTTATTTTCTGGGGAAAAAAAGTTTTTTGATGGCAAAGTATTTAGATGTTTTAGGAATGTCAACCCACAATTCACATCACAAACTGTCCATAGCTTTAAAATAAATTCTTACACGCAAAGTATTATAAAATTTGTTACGTAATTCTTAAAAATTTCAAAAACGACAACGTTTCCTTGTTCGAATGAGAGACACCGACATTCTTTTTTTTTTTTTGAAGAAATGAACTGTTCAAAGAAAAGATGACATTCATTCGAAAGCTGAAAGATTAAAAAAAATAATAATTTGCTTTACTTGGCGGCGTTTTAGTTCAGCTGTCGTCTCCTAAAGTTTTGTCTTTACTTCTGGTCTCTTTCGTTGTGTGTGTACGAATCTATTTCATAACGACCATCCTGGAGAATCTACGCATGTCCAAGTAACACATTTTGTTTCCAAATAAAATGTTAAAAAATAAGTATGATTTTTACCTTTTAAGAGACTGTCAGTTAAAAACAAATGTTATCTATCCAATTTTTCACTGAGACTTTTTCTCGTTAACAATGACCAACTTCTTTCACACTTAGTAAGCTGCGTTTCTCAGTGGTCACGTATTTATTCACTGAAGCCATCCAACTAACGTTGGTTGAAGATTACGAGCTTGACAGCTGTTTTGACCCCGCGCGAGATCTCGCACAAATTATGGGATGGACGAGACTTGATAGTTCAGCGGACGCCATTTTGGGAAGAACTTTGGTATTTCCCGCCTAAAGGCATAAAAGTGTTTTAATTTCGTTAAAATTACGCTATATTTTTTGCTGTCATACCACAAAATTAACCAAGACAGCTTCATGTAACTATTTTACGAAATATTTCAACTCACCAGTCCTTGGTGATCTCGTAATAGACGTTTAAAAAGGACAGGAGTGCACATTCAGACAGATTAAAATGGAGAAATAGTGCCCGATAACAGAGTATCAAAAATACATTTATATCGCTACCAGTTTTTATTTTTAGTATTGAAAGCATCATTCAAGTGTAAGTGGTAATAACGTAGTAATTAGACAATGTATTGGTCATATATTTATTTTTAAAAGAGGTTTTTATTGTATCAATAACCGCCGTGTCAGAAAAAAAAGAAGAGATTTATATAAACAAATGGTCAGATGACTTCGACTCGAGTTAGATTACAATGTCAAATGATTAGATCTACTAGTACTTGTCAACTGTTCAGCGGTCAAAGACTGATGAACACCCATTTGATTTTAAATGTTTTTATTTCGTAACAAAATTCAACTGCCCTTCTCGCATGCAACACATCACAACACAACATTATTTATTAGCCTATTTTAGTACTAGCAGGGCCAGGAAGAATAATTAATAGGATGAGGAAATATTTTGTCTCATGAAAGTAGAACTTATGAATATTGTTATACAGCATAGCACTTGAAGTAAAAGTTATCACACTGTGATTTATGAAGAACAGAACAGTGACTATTTTGAAATCTGCAATTAGGCAGTATCTGTGAAATCCTTCTTAGAATCATTTAAAATTTTAAATGGCTTCTTGGCCTTCATACTTCATGGTGTTGAGTTCACAAATTCCCATCTTACTTCTGAGTATGTGTGTGAGTTAGTTGTATTTTCCGTCCGCTTCCACCGAGGTGATATCGCAGACAATCTATTCTTACTTCTGAATTCCATACTTGTTGTTGACTGAGAGCTTATTGACACCTCTTTGCCATTGTTACTGATCTTGATTGATACACCTGTGATTTTAGTACTGATCTTGATTGACCCCCCCCCTTGGTATCAGTACTGATCTTGATTGATCCACATGTGGTATTGGTACTGATCTACATTTCAGTTGCTTGTTGAGGCCACATCTTTTATGACCTAACAGATAACTGTTTATTATTGTAGTTGGACCATAATGACTTAGCCCTATTATTAAATCATCTCTGTCTCATTAATCAAACTGGATTGTTAATCTCTCTTAATAGATAAATCTCAATAACAGTAATAAAACAATTATTCATGATGGGGTTTTGTGCTGAAGAAGAAAATGGCATACCGGTAATATGAAACTGAGAAGGATATGTACATGTACATAACAATTTGAAGATGAATTTTATGTAAATTATTCATGGAATTTGCGTCAATGAATGGAATGGTACCAATTTGTATTGAGTTAGTATGGCTCGTAGCCATTGCTTCAATAATATGTCCACCAGCACTCGAATTATTTAAAGGACTGGTTCATTCTAACCTTACATTGTATTGATCCGCTGTCTAGACTCCGGATTATTTTAAAGTCACAATGTTGTTAGGGATTTTCATGCCAACTATAATGGAGCTAACTTATTGTCCGTCTTTGTCTTCATATTTTAATTACATACACTTAGTTTTAATAATTTTTCAAAATGCATACATATTTACAGGATTTCTTTTATGTTTTTCAGTAAACAATGTTTTGGAAATTTAACTTGCTCACCTCGACCCACATTGATACCTTGTTAGACAAGGAGGTAGTGTATACAATTTTATTATCTCATACATCTGATCTGCAAATAACTTACCAGTCAAAGACAATGTCCAATAAAAATGCTGTCCTTTTCAGACAGTATTCCTCTTGCTTGTCAGAAGCCACAATGGCTCAGTAAGACTTTGGCTCGCTAACCTGAAGGTCCAATGCTCGATCTGGGTATTGGCTGAGAAAGTTCATTGGGATATCCGGCGTGGCTCCCCTTTGTCAAGTAATGAAGGATTGAAGTTAGAATTTGATATAAGAGTATTATGCAATAGCGTCGCTGTCCAGGCAAAATTTCCATTACTCATTACATGGCCATTACTTAAAAACTGTAATGATTACATTCCATTACCATTACCATTACCCCAGCCCTGCTTGTAGCACTCTGCATGGTGTATGCCCGCCTTCATTAGCCCAGTCGGTGCAGAAAAGTAGGAGATTGAACATCATTTTATTTGATTTCCTTTGCTTGTGCCTCACTGTGTGATGTAATTAAACTGACATGGTTAAAGCTGTCTTGTGTATTTTGTAAAATGGCCTCGTTTTATTTTTATTATCCCATGGAGAATCAAGTAAACATGGAAATTAAGATGGTCACAATCTTTACGTCCTAGTTTTGTTATCGAACATATCCCATAAACTGTTCCTAGATATCTTTATGGAAATTATTAAATAGTTAAGAATTAAATAGTAGTGCTTTAAGATGAATGAAAAAGTAAATTTTGACGAACAAAAAGTAAATTTTGACGAACAAAAAGTCCACGTTTTTTCTTAAAAAGAATAAACGTTGTACTAGTTTTTTGCCTCTTCGATATGCTGATCCATAAGAATTTTTGCTGTTGATGCCAGTAATTATGTTTATTTAATTGGCTATTTCTTTTTAGTTAGCCTTCAAACTGGGTTAGGGGTGGATAGCCGGATGGTTAGCGCATGCGTGTTGTATCATAAGGTCTGCCATTTAGTCACATGGTTTTGATTCCCCGGTTGTACATGACAAGGAGTAAGGTTGCCTGTCCATCCTTGCCTCGTTGGTTTTCTACAGGTTCTGTTTCTTCCCACTGTTAAATACCTATACACGCAAATGAATTATTGAACCATATTATGTGAGTCCCGAAATGACCCAGTTTGTGTTGGGTGGACGTTAAACCCCATTTCTCTCTCAAAACTGGGTGCTGTTTCAATAAACTACAACTAGAGTTTTGTGTACTACTGTATCTCCTCTAAAACTATCCACAACACTATCATCACAATTGAACTCATAAAATACTTTAATTGTATGTATATTTTTCAGGATGTCACGTTACATGAATTAATGGATGAAGATGATATTCTACAGGAATGTAAAGCTCAAAACAGGAAACTTGTTGATTTGTAAGTTTCTTTTCCACAATTCCAAACATAGTGATCTGACAGTCTTAATTCCATTCCAGACTGCTGGTTCACTAGCCTGGATGTCGGGTGTTCGATCCCTGCATTGGCCGGAAAAGTTCATACTGATTTTCCGATGTAGTTTCACCTTGTCAGTGATGCAGGATGGAGGGCCTGCCAAGGACAGCTGTCTAATCCTTCGGATGATACGAAAAACTGAGGTCCCGTGTAAACATTGGAATGCACGTAAAAGATCCCTTGGCAGTTGGAATTCGATATAAGAGTAGGCGATAGTGCCGCTGCCCGGGCAAAATTTCCCCTCATAGCACACTGTATGGCGTATGCCCGTCTTCATTAGCCCAGTATAGGAGCAGAACAGTAGGACGTTAAACTCCATATCATTCCATTCAAGACTCTTAAATTGTTGTCAGTTGTACAATCCGTCACATGTTTTGTTTACTTGAGATGGGCTTGGAAATTTACACAGAGAATACGACTCTTTTGAAGTTTTATTTTATTTTAATGGTGTTAATTTTATTACTTGTCATTTGGGAAGGCATGTGTACGATAAGCATGTCATTTGTCCAAACTGTTTCACGGCGATAATGCTGAAACCTTAACCACTATCCTATTCTATTTTAGCCTGATTCTGCCAGAAAATATGGAATCAATGGTGAACATGATAACCACTGATCCTTCTGAAGAAGTAGAAGAAAAAGTTAGATTTAAGTAAGTTCTCTAGTTAATAAACTTAAATCATTCGGGAAAATTTGCGGCCATTAATCATACTAATTGTTAAATATACATATTGATTTTGAAAATTTAACAGTTTGCAATGTACTCAAGTCCTAAATTTTCTATTTAGTTCAAGTTGTGAATATTTTTTTATAGACCTTCTGTCTTGTCGATTAAAAAAGAAATGGTTATGTTCATTGTAGTGACTGTCATAAAATGACTTTTGTGGTGTAAGGAAAGATAACTCTATTTTTTGGTCAAAATTTACATTTTACAATTTTTGAAATTTTTTCCTATATTTATTTATATTTTGATAAATGGAATGAATAGAAATGATGTGGTATTGCTACTGATATTATGTTTTATGTTTTATTTGTAATTTTGATAACACAAAATGTGGTATATAAGTTGATATTAGGTAATTTAAGGGGAGACAACTCCATCTTTACATTTTTTGTAAGAAGTCTCTGAATTTGTTCGCTTCTTATTGCCCTGTTTTTGTTGAAATAACATTATTCATTCATTTATAGTCTTATTTGGAGATATTGAAATAATTATAGAAGTTTTATGATTGGATTTAGTCGATCAGAATTAACGAGTCATTTGCATGTTAATTTAACAAAAGTATATGCTCTTGATTATATTTTCAGTTATATTTTGTATTGCATGCTATTATTTTAGGTATCCGAATACAGCGTGCGAGTTATTAACATCTGATGTCTCCCAGATAAATGACAAATTAGCAGGTGATGAGGAGTTAGTAGATAAACTTTACTCGTTCCTCGAGTCTGATCAACCATTAAATCCATTGTTAGCCAGTTTCTTCAGTAAAGTAATGGGACTGTTAATAACTAGGAAAAGTGAAATGGTGAGAGGATGTTTGTTTTTATTATACACGCCCACATTTGCGTCTACTAATATGTTCATTTAGTATTGTTGTAAATGAAGGAGGAACTCTTTTGAAATAAGGGATTTTCCGACGTGGTTTCCCCCTTGTCAAAGGTGGCGGATGGAAGGCCTGACAAGGACAGCTGTCTACTCCTGAAAACCAGAGTCCTGTGTATACACATTGGCGTGCATTCAAAGATCCGTTGACTGTTGGAATTCGATATAAGAGTAGACCATAGTGCTGCTGCCTGGGCAAAATTGTCCTCAAAACGCATTGTATGGCATATACCCGTCTTGTTAGCCCAGTCAGAGCCTAACAGTAGGACATTAAACCACATTTCATTTCCTTTGGAATCAAGAATTGTCAACTTTGGACTTACTCCATGATTATTGTTTCACATTTAAAGCCTATGAATGTGATATTGGACAGAATTCTTAATGGTATTTTATAAAAATTGGTCAGTGGCCCTTATTGATGATGAATTCAAAGATATCACAGACAAATTTGCGTAATATGTCCCACCAAACAAGTATAAAATTAAATTTTCAATGGCTTTTGGTCATCCTTGTACTTAAAAAGATGAATGTTTTCTGACATTTCCACTGTTGATAGTTGTACAAAATATGTAGTAAGATCTGATATTTCTTTTTTTTTCCTTCAGATATTCGAATATTTAATTTTTTCTGACATATTTCCACTGTTTATGGTTTTACAAAATATTTATTCATGTCTGATATACCTTTTTATTTTTTTCAGATATTTGAATATTTAAAAAGTAGGAAAGATTTTGTAGGAAGTTTGTTACGTCATATAGGGACTTCAGCTATAATGGATTTATTATTACGTCTTATAACTTGTATAGAATCTATTACCATTAGAAGGGCTGTGATAGATGTAAGTATTATATTATCAGCTCAAATATACAAGCCGCGGTGGCTCAGTGATTAAGACCCTGGCTCGTTAAACGGGAGGTTTCTGGTGTAATCCCCATGATGGCCGAGAAAGGTCCTCAATCCCCCTTGTCAGTGGGTACAGGTCGAAGGCAGGGGGGGGTCTAGTTGTTCGGATGGAATGAAAAAAACACTATCCTGTGTACATATTGTGTACATATTTGTCAACAGTGATTGATGGCGAGCGCGAAGCTGCGAATACTATTTTGTTAATAACCTCATCAGATAAGTTGTGGACGAAACAAACATTAAGAAAATATAGTTTGAGAATCATAGTTTTTTTTTTATTTGAAAAATAACACATTTAAATGCATTATTATCATACAAACAGTTATTTCTTTCAACTTCAAATTTTAAATTCGATATATTGATATTGCCGAAATGGTTGCCGATATCGATATTTAAAATTCGTATCAATTGCCAGCCCTACATTAAACCCCATTTAATATCTCTCTATCAGTCAAGATCTTGATGTATTTATTGGTGTTAATGGTCTAATTTACCATGTTAAATAAACATTTACTTGAAATTTGCCTTATGTTTAAAAAGAAAAAAAAGATGACAACTGTTTTGTAACTTTTTGCCATGTTTTATGTTTCAGTGGTTAAATGAACAGAAAGTAGTAGAACGATTAGTAGCTAGTATTGTCCCAGAAAAAGATGAAGATGTAAGTCACATGTTTTATATTGGTAGACTATGATATCATTAAACAGTCAAATATAACCCTTACTGTTTATACATTCTAGAGGGGAGCTGGATGGTCGATTGGTTAGCACAAGCGAATTATTGAAATAAAATTAAACCATATGTTAGTCCCGAAATGACCTAGTTTGTGTCAAGTGGAGTTAAACACCATTTCTCTCTCTCTCTCTCTCTCTCTCTCTCTCTCTCTCTCTCCCTCTCCCTCTCTTTATGTGATGTGTTTATATTGTAGATACATTGTAATGCTGCCCAGTCTTTATGTGATATTGTAAGATTAGGAAGAGAACAGATTATACAGCAACAAGATTCTTCTGATCCTGATCCACTATTAGTTACCATGGAATTGTAAGTTACAATTATCTTTACTATTAATAGATACGCCTTACAAGGACAGCTGTCTAGTCGTTCGGATGGTACAAAAAACCGAGGGGGGTTGGATGGCTGAATGGTTAGCGTGCGCGCGCTGTATCATAAAGTCTGTCATTGAATCGACTGGCGTGGTTTCGAATCCCCGGTTGTACGTGGCAAGGAGTAGGGTCGCCTGTCCAACCTCGTGGGTTTTCTTCGAGTCCTCCGGTTTCCTCCCACTGCTAAAGACCCCTACGCAGAAGCAAATTATGTAAATAAAATTAAACCATATGTTAGTCCCGAAATTACCTAGTTTGTGTCGAGTGGACGTTAAACCCCATTTCTCTCTCTCTCTCTCTCTCTCTCTCTCTCTCACAAAAAACCGAGGTCCCATGTACAAATTGGCGTTCATGTAAAAGATTCCTTGACAGTTGGAATTCGATATAAGAGTTGGCTGTAGTGCCGCTCTCCGGGCAAAATTTTAGCTCATTAGCCAAGTTCGGAGCAGAACAGTAAGATGTTAAACCCCTTTTCATTTATTAACATATACCCTTTTATTGTGCTAGAAATTGATGTATAATATATCTGGGAGATATTTGTATCGTTTCATCTGAAGAGGGTAAAGATCGTCCTGCTCTTAATTCTCACTTAGAAAGTCTCAAGTGGAAAAATACTCACAGTCAATCTGTGAACACATTGACCATCACATAACAGAATTCTACTCCAGATTAAAAATCGGTTGTTGTGTGAGAAAACATTTCCAGATATTTTAAGCCTACTTCCAAATTTTTGCAAAATCCCATGGCACTTGGAATATTCATTCATATGTAACGACAGTCAAACCATGATTTTCTTTGACTTTTTGTGTCTAGTCGTTCGGATGGGACAAAAACCGAGGTCCCGTGTACACATTGGCGTGCACGTAAAAGATCCCTTGACAGTTGGAATTCAATATAAGAGTAGGCCGTAGTGCCGCTGTCCGGGCAAAATTCCCTCATAGCACACTGTATGGCGTATGCCCGTCTTCATTAGCCCAGTTCAGAGCAAAACAGTAGGACGTTAAACCCCATTTCATTTCATTTGACTTTTTGTGGTTTATTTTTCAGAGAAGAAACTGTTAGTCAATTATTAACGAATATGTTAGATACAGAAAAGAATGAATCTGTTTTAGTTAATGGTTTATTTGTTATTCATACTTTATTAGAAGTTCGAAGACAGGGGTAAGAATATAATAATATTATATATTAAAAAAAAAAATATTTTGTTTAATCAAGGAGGGGGGTTGGGTGGCCGAAAGGTTAGCGTGCTCACTGTATCATAAGATCTGTCATTGAGTCAACTGACGGGGGTTCAATTCCCCAGTTGAACGTGACAAGTAGTAGGGTCGCCTGTCCAACCTCATGGGTTTTCTCCAGGTCCTCCGGTTTCCCCCCACTGCTAAAGACCCCTACATTTAAGCGAATAATTGAAATAAAATTGAACCATATATTAGTCCCAAAATGACTTAGTTTGTATCGAGTGGCCATTAAACCCAATGTCTCTCTCTATCTTTCTCTGTTTAATCAAAGAATGTGCCGAATGAGAGGATTAAATATTTTCTTGAAAAGAAATTTTATACAAATGTGTCCCACACAAGTTACATGTAAAAGATTTCAGCCAGTGGCTGATCTTTCAGTAGATTCAGTGTTCTGTTTGTGTTAAAGTAGCTAAGTCCGTAACCCAATATCATCCAAAATCTTCGACATTGAAAACACGAATTTTTTTTGCAATTTAAATCAGCATTGGTGTGGTGATCTTACCTGGAAAAAATGGGCTTCTGATATCCAATATTTCGGACAAAATAAACATTTTACTCTTGGTACACAAATCTTGTACCATAATGCGTTTCAGTGCAATTTGTAACAAGGTGCTCAAAGAATGAGGCTAGACGTATATTCCACATGTCATATCAAACGGTAATGCCATATTCTTATTTGTAGAGCATGCACAATAAATACTATCGATGTTGACTGGAATAACCAGACGCTAGAAACTGACTTTCGGTTGAGACTTCTGGCGTATATCGACGAACATAACTGATGACAATTCACAGTAAAACAGAAATGATTGAATGTAAAACAGTTTATATAAATTCTTATTATATGTGTTGCGACCCATTTGTGCCAATTTCTAGCTCCAAAATATTACCAATTTAGTTTCTTTAATAATTATGGCAATTCTCACTTATGCTTCTTGCTAACGTGTATGTGATTGATGAATGGCTCCAACCATTTTGTTGCGGACGTTCCTCAACAAATCTCATTATAGTCTTGACATTTTTCAATCTGTTTTTGGGTTGGTTTTTTTTTTAAAAATCTTGTGGACGCTCTAGAGGCTAAACTTAATATCTGATTGATTTTAAATTAATACACAGTGTTTAAGGTCATGAGACGAGGGAACTGTTGTGGGTGTATGTTTCGTTGCCTGGTAACCTATCTTTTGAAATGTTATTCTAGCGAGAGTAGTTTGTTTTCTGGCTTCAGGCCTGAAGGTAATAATGATCAGATGTCAGCATTAGATACAGATCGTCTTTCACAAGGTGTTAACAGTGTATTATCAGCGATAACTCCACGATTAAAAGACTTCCATAATCTATTATTAGACCCACCAAAGGTAAGTCTCCAGGGGATGATGTGTGGTCGAATGGTTCAACAGGTGCTCAATAGATCATAAAGTCTGTCATCAAGTCATTTGGCATGGTTTCAATTCCATGCTTGTACGTACCAAGGAACAGAGTAGCCTGTCCATGTTCGTGGGTTTCTCGGTGTTCTCTGGTTTCCTCAAACAGCTAAAAGACCCCTATGGCCAAGAGAAGTATTGAAATAAAAATTGAACCATATGTTAG
Source organism: Patella vulgata (assembly GCF_932274485.2). Classification (NCBI taxonomy): domain Eukaryota; kingdom Metazoa; phylum Mollusca; class Gastropoda; family Patellidae; genus Patella; species Patella vulgata. Next base: position 79,680,313 of record NC_065880.2, read on the forward strand.
TCCCGAAATAACCTTGTTTGTGTCAATTGGACGTTAAATGTAAATTGAACCGTACAAACAACAGTACACAGGACCTAGAATGTCTTGAGTTTGAATTGTTGTGTATTAATAAAACAATTTAAAGTTCAATAACAAGTTGTCTGGAGGTTCTGCCAGAAGTATCCTTTGTTGTTGATTGACAAAACGATCTGCCGTCCTGGTAGACAATTGTATGGGCTGAAATTCTGCTTCTTTTCAAAATTGTCTTCCCTGTCATTGCTTTTAGAACCTTAATAATGAAAATAAACTTGATGTATTTTGAGGAAGACCTATATTTGCCATACTTGAAAGCTATCTAAAAACCCAGAACTGTAAATAATTAAATTAGATGTTCTTGGACCTGACTTTTTTAACTGGATATGCTTATAGATATCTGTAGAAAAACTTAAAACAGACAAATCCTGTCGAACAAAATGAGACACTACAGGAACTGTGTCTGACAGATGACTTATTTCCAGACTTGAAACCCAACGGATAATGGACACAAACCATGAGGAATCTCGAGACATTCTAAGCCATATGAATTAAAGGGACATTATAAGAAATTAGATAGAGAGTTGACAGTTCTCGCTATAATAGTTACAAAAAAGATAATGTAAAGAGAATATCCTGAAAATCTCAGTCAAATTGCTCCATTCTTGGTTATCGATTTCGCCTGTCCAAACTCGTGGGTTTTCTCCGGGGCCTCCGGTTTCCTCCCACTGCTAAAGACCCCTACGCGTAAGCGAATTATTGAAATATAATTAAACCATGTTAGTCCCGAAATGACCTAGTTTGTGTCGAGTGGACGTTAAACCCCATTTCTCTCTCTCACTCTCTGGTTATCGACTTTGACGTTCGATCATCCTTCACAAAATGTGTTCAAATCCAATATATATCGCAGCCTAGCGATGGCATCGAGAGTTGATTGTGGCCTGGATAAATTAATTAATGTCTAAATAATAATTTAAATAACATTTCAAGCCTAAAGAAAGACATGCAATAGGCAGATTTAGCTCTTGCATAATGTATGTTTAAGTGTATGGATCCACATCATTGTCATCATTATTCAGTTCCACAACCAATCCAATGATCTATTTATGTTAGTTTGTTTTTATACGCCCACATTTTCATGTGGACGTATTATGCCGTCGCCCCTGTCCGTCCGGACGTCCGTCCGTCCACAATTGTTTGTGGACTCTCTACAGGTCACAATTCTTATCTGATTTCGACGAAACTTGAAATATAGGTTTATTCCAAAAGATCTCGGCTGCTTTCGATATTGGCATGTATCGGATCGAAACTTCATGGATTATGGCCCCTGTTTGTACGAAAAATCACGTTTTTAGCTTGTGGACCCTATAGAGGTCACAATTTTTATCCGATTTTGTTGAAACTTGAAATGTAAGTTTATAACCCAAAGATCTCAGTTCCTTTCGATATTCGCGCATATCGGACAGTAACTTCCTGAATTATGGCCCCTGATTGTACGAAAAATCGCGTTTTTAACTTGTGGACCCTATAGAAGTCATAATTTTTATCCAATTTAAAAAAACGTTCTATTATATCACCGTTACACCCTAAGGTTGGCTGAGTTCGAATTTCATGGAAATCGGCCCGAAATTGACAGACAAAATGGCCACCGTTCGTTAGCAAAATAGCGTAGAAATATGGTATATCAATGTTGTGGACACTATAGAGGTCACAATTTTTATCCGATTTTGTTGAAACTTGAAATCTAAGTTCATAATCCAAAGATCTCGGTTCCTTTCGATATTTGCGCATATCGGACCGTAACTTCCTGAATTATGGCCCCTGATTGTACCAAAAATCGTGTTTTTAGCTTGTGGACCCTGTAGAGGTCATAATTATTATCCGATTTAAAAAAACGTTCTAATATATCTTCGTTACACCCTAAGGATGGCTGAATTCGAATTTCGTGAAAATCGGCCCGAAATTGACAGACAAAATGGCCGCCGTTGGTTCTCAAATAGCGTAAAAATATGGTATATCAAGGTTGTGGACTCTATAGAGGTCACAATTTTTATCCGATTTTTTTGAAACTTGAAATGTAAGTTTATAACCCAAAGATCTCGGTTCCTTTTGATCTTCGTGCATATCGGACCGTAACTTCCTGAATTATGGCCCCTGATTGTACGAAAAATCACGTTTTTAGCTTGTGGACCCTATAGAGGTCATAATTTTTATCCGATTTAAAAAACCGTATTATTATATCACCGTTACACCCTAAGGAAGGTTGAGTTCGAATTTCGTGAAAATCGGCCCAAAATTGACAGACAAAATGGCCGCCGTTCGTTCTCAAATAGCGTAAAGATATGGTATATCAAGGTTGTGGACCCTATAGAGGTCACAATTTTTATCTAATTTTTTTGAAACTTGAAATGTAAGTTTATAACCCAAAGATCTCGGTTCCTTTCGATCTTCGCGCATATCGGACCGTAACTTCCTGAATTATGGCCCCTGATTGTACGAAAAATCACGTTTTTAGCTTGTGGACCCTATAGAGGTCATAATTTTTATCCGATTTAAAAAACCGTATTATTATATCACCGTTACACCCTAAGGAAGGTTGAGTTCGAATTTCGTGAAAATCGGCCCAAAATTGACAGACAAAATGGCCGCCGTTCGTTCTCAAATAGCGTAAAGATATGGTATATCAAGGTTGTGGACCCTATAGAGGTCACAATTTTTATCCGATTTTGTTGAAACTTGAAATGTAAGTTTATAACACAAAGATCTCAGTTCCTTGTTCTCTTTCCATCTCTCAAAAATGTGGGCGAATCCTGCCTGGCAGCCGCTGTTTTTTTTTCCAGCAAAGATTTTGTGCAATGCCAACCACCGCTGGTCATCTGGACCCACCATTAGGAAATACCCGTTTACAAATAGCCAAATTAATCACAGCACTAATATCAACTAATACACATTCAGTTAATACAGAATTAGCCAATCTTAACACAGTACATGTTTTATTGGTAAGACAACTTTTTTTTATTTTATGATCAGTAGTCGAATACCGCGTTTTATCAGTGAAATAAAAGTGTTATTCCACTGGCTAGCAGTAGTCCATGTTGTTTTTACCTAAAATGATTGTAAAATCATAAAATAAATAGAACATTTGTTGTTTTGTCGTGAATAACATATTTTATTTCATCTCTAAGCAAGAAAACGTTTATATTTTCACGAATGCTAAGTTTTCTTGCTTCTCGATGAAATAAAATATGTTATTCACTCTAAAACGACAAATATCCTCTATATCTTGTTACTTCATAGCCTGTGCCAATCAAAGTTTAGGGGTGGATACTGAAATAGGCTTGGTCTGTTCTTCATTTCTGAGTTAAAGATGACTTCCAAGACGTGACGTAAACATAATTACAATGTTTGAGAAGGATTTGAAGCATATTTATGACAAATTAATTAGTTTGAATATGTTTTTAGTCAATTTATACCATTAAAACACCCAGTTTATACACGGGAACCCATCTTTAAAGTCTTGATGCACCGTTTTAGCTCTATAGGAATCACTTGCAATATTGTGAAAGGTGAATCTAATCGGAAAATCAGGAGGTTGAGTGGTCTAGTGGTTTTACGTGTGCACAAAGTCTGTCATTGAGTCAAGTGGTGTGGTTTCGATTTCCCAAGAGTAGGGTTAGGGTTAGGTCCAACGATAAAATTATTGAAATGACCTAGTTTGTGTTGAGTGGACATTAAACCCCATTTGGTTTATTTTTCCTAAAATAGTAAGTTCTATACAGAACTGTCCAATCAATGAATCTGGAGGCCGGTTCCGGCGTTCGGTCTGTAATTATACAGACATCACTTAGTTTGTAGGTGAAAAGACGTAGTCGATGAAATAAAATAAGTTATGATGTGAAATCTGTAACTGTGAAACAGGTAAAAATGCCCTGTACTAGATATATATTGTATTTTATTTTGTAGGATCTCTATTTTAAATATATATGGAATAATTTTTTACATACCCAAGTTGAACAGTGTTTATCTACAATACTCACAAACTTACCTGTTGAAATAGATGGTCGCAAGCAACATCCATTACTAGCTCAGGTAAATATTACAATATATCAGAGATATCATTATCCTGGTGGCTCAGTGAGTAAGGGGCTGGCTCACCAGCTCAGGTAAATCGAAGAAGTCACTTTTCACTTGTATTAACCCTTTCACTGCGTATACCCGGTAGTACCGGGTATTATAAAATGTCGGTAAAATGCGCGTACCCGGTATTACCGTGTACTCAGTAAAGCCCTCGCTAAAATTACCGTAACTGCAAGTGCCATCTATTGTATTTTCTATACACTAGAACATATTTCCACGTGTTTCAAAGCGCAAACCGTAAAATGGCGGAGTGCATAGTGACAAAGTAGACGATGCACTCTCGACGAAGTCGTGAATGACGTCTTGCTGACCAACACGTGGACAATTTCGAGGCGGGTGATACACATAATTCGTTTCCAGTTACTTGATTCTGATTGTAGTCAGGACAGTGATTGGTATTATGAAGTGTGTGATTTGTTGCGCGACGTTCCGCCCATGGCTAGCTATGTCTCCCGTGCATGATGAACAAGCCCAATGTGAACACGATAGCCCTGTGTCTGCAGTAGATTCTGACAATAATTCTGATGTTGATGATAATGCTGGCCTGCTGGATCGTAAAAGACGTAGGCAATTCCTGAGTCCCGAACGTGTAGATCTATTGACTGACTATATTGATAATGATATGGGACTTGGGGAGGAAAGTGAAAGTAAAAACAAGGTATTACAATCCGCACGTGGTCATGGCAGCGGGAGACGTGATGCGCGTGTTTGTGGCGGCATTGGTCATGGCTGCTATTGATATTTTTGTTCATTTTATATATCTTTATCAAAATCCAGTGAAAAAAACAATATCTTTTAAGTATTTCATGGAGAAAAATTTGTGTTCGTGTTAGCTTTAGTGAGAAATGAGAAATCCAAAATGGCCGCCATAACGTCACGTGACTACATTATTATGCAAATTTCCAAAATTCTATTTTTTCCTCTTAGCCCAACCTCATGCCCATCCCAACAGACAAAAAGATTTTTCATAAAAGCTTCCATAAGTACTGCTTGGCATTCAGTTCCAACCTCCCTTTTTTCCTCAAAAAAGGGTCTAGCACAGGCAGTGGATTTACGTCTAGCATTGAAAGGGTTAACTTAGGTGCCACGGTGGCTCAGTTAAAAAAGTGCTGGCTCTTTAACTATAAGGACCCATGGTGCTTTGGGAGTAAAGTGTGGCTCATTAAATAGGAGTCACAGTGGCTCTGTGAGTAACGTGCCTGCTCATTAATCTGGAGGTCCACGCATGTACTTGTAGGCGTGCACCTAAAGGAACTCTTGGATGATGGATTTTGATGAATAGTAATTTTAAATTCCGCTGGCTGGCAAAATCTTCCTCATAACATGTTAATGTCTTTTATTTTAGTTATTTTCAGGGTCAAAAATAATACAGAGGTTAACGGAAGAATGGCAGGAAAATGACAACGTTGAGTAAGATATTTTTACGCTTATTTATCAACGGTGGTTCAGTGAGTAAGACGTTGGCTCGCCAACCTGGAGGTCTCGTGTTTAATCCCTGCTTTGGCCAAGAAAGTTCATCAGGATTCTCTGACATGGTTTCTCCTTGTCTGGGGTGCAGGATGGAGGGAGTGACAAGGACAGGTTACTAGTCGTTTGGATGGGACAGAAAACCGAGGTCCTGTGTATAAATTGGCATGCACGTAAAAGATCTCTTGGCAGATGGAATTCGATATAAGACATAAGAGTAGGCCACAGTGCCAATGTCTGGCCAAAATTTCCCTCATAGCTCACTCTATGGCGTATGCCTGTCTTCATTAGCCCAGTTGCAGCAGAACAGTAGGTCATTAAACCCCATTTCATTTACTTATTTTATCAGAGGATCGTGCTAAATATCAATTTAATGGTATGTAAATTTTTTGGGCTGGTTGGGCGACGAATTGGTCTAACGCTTGCTCTGCAGATCGGAAGGTCTGTCATTGGGTCAAGTGACATGGTTATGAACCCCCAATTGTACGTGACAAGCGGAAGGGTTGCCTGCCTAACCTTAGGGGTTTTCTCCGAGTCCTCCGGTTTCCCCCCACTACTAAAGAACCCTTAGGGCAAGCGAACAATTGAAATAAAATTGAACCATAAGTTAGTCCCGAGGGTGACCTAGTGGTAAGTGGAGCTTAATCTTAAACCCTCAAAGTTAAAACCACAGTATCACTTGACTAAAATTTAAATTTTTTTTTTTTTGTAGGGGCAAAGAAAATGGTAAACGAAAAGGCTTTATGGGACATTTAACTAAAATGGCCAATGCATTAGTTAGTGCTATGGAAAAGGGAGATAATTGTGAATTAGTCAAAGATCAGTTTACAGGTTAGTCAACAGTATATAACAACAGTGGGCCTGCTTGATTTGTTCGCCGATAAGTGAGCCGGTTTCTACTACGGCGTACGCCTGTCAGGTTACCGTATCGAAGCAAATCAAGTGACCCGGCTGATAAACAATATGGCATCGGATAATGTTATAATATTAAACCGGTTACATGACATCTTTTAATCAAAAACAGTATGACTTGAAAGTGCCCGCAAAATAAGCTGAAAATTATTATTAGTAATATTACTGAGAAAAAATAAATAACATATGAACTTCTGGTTTTACGAAGCTCAAATTCAACTTCAAAACACTTGGTTTAATTTTAACGCTTTAAAATTAGTGTTTTATGGCATTCCTAAATAACGTGAATTTTATCTCGTTGACATGTTCACCATCTTCCGCCGGTGTTCGCTGCTGCCGCCAAAGCGTCGCATTCGGCGTACGCCACAGCCAAACTTCTGTCGACTTCAGGTGAAATCAAGTGACCTCGCGCAAAAACTGCCGAACTGTGGTCAGCCAGTATTGACAAATCAGACATTAATAATTAACTTATCCAAACCATAATCAACTCTCAGTGTCATCTTATGTGTCGGATTTTCACTGGATTTGAATCTGATCTGCTGCTCAACGCTCATTGATGATTAAATCCAAAAATGGATAATCGAGACTTATGTTTTTTCTCGTACCGACTATAGTAATGATGATTGAGGCTAGCCTAAAATTCAAAAGCTAATTTCGCGGTTCAGAGTGGAGCCATTTGACTGCAATTTTCAACATATTCTATTTACGTTCTCTATTTTTTAACTATTATATTACAATCAACTCTTTATCTAATCTCCCATAGTACCTCTTTAATTTAGAAATTATATGATTTATATAAATATAATGCTGGATTGAATTTTTTTCAGATGTTAGTGATGAAGAGAAGCAAAAATGGGAAAAATTTGTGAGCAGTTCATTAGCAGATACAAACAAGAAAAATACAATAGAATTGGTAAGTTACTGTTTCATTAGCCCAGTAGGTGCAGAACTGTAGGATGTTAAACCTCATTTTATTTCATTGTTTCGTGTATCTCCCACAAGTCGTTACAATTTTTTTTCTTCCAAGAGCCTCGGTGGCTTACTGGGTTAGATACTGGCTTGCTAGCCTGGAGGTTGCGTGTTCGATCCCAGAAAGTTCATCGGAATTTTCCGACATGGTTACCTCTTGTCAGTGGTGCAGGACGGAGAGCCTGACAAGGACAGCTGTCTAGTTCGGATGGGATGAAAAAACAAGGTCCCATGTACACATTGGCATGCACGTAAAAGATCCCTTGGCAATTGGAATTTAATATAAGAGTAGGCCATAGTGCCGCTGCCCGGTCAAAATATCCCGCATATGCCCGTCTTCATTAGCCCAGTCGGAACAGAACAGTAGAACGTTAAACCTCATTTCATTTCCTGTTTTCTTTTTCTTCCAATGATTAGTATTTTTAAATTTGATATTTATTTAAGACCATAGAAATTTTACTATCTGGTGCAAAATATTTGTTCCTCAGGATGTTTATTTCTTCTCAAGTAAAATGAATGATTTATTTAGATGTTCTAAATGTTAGTCCCAACCATTTGAAGTTGATGTGAGACTTTTGAGGGGGGGGGGGGGGGTAGGTGGCGAAATGGTTTAATACGTGGGCGTTTGATCATAAGGTCTGTCAAACGATTCCCCCGCTTGTACGTGACAAGAAGTAGAGTGGCTTGTCCAACCTCGTGGGTTTTCTCCAGTTTCCTCCCACTACTAAAGACCCGTACATGTAGCAAATTATTGAAATAAAATTGAACCGTGTGTTAGTTCCAAAATGACCTAGTTTGTGTCAAGTGGTGGTTAAACCCCATTTCTATCCTTTGCTCTCTGATGTAAGCCATGATTTTGTTTGTATTTTAGTTAAGAAATCATACAATAGGATCGAGTAGTGAAGATGATGATGCTGATTTTAAAGACATTCCATTTCCTCAGGATACTGCCATGCAACAGGTAAGCTACATCCAGTACAATATATCTTCACTTTGTAGGGACAACGGATAGTTGTTTGGATGGGACAAAAATAAAATGAGGCCCAATGTACACATGGGCATCCACCTAAAAGAACCCTTGACCGTTGGTTTTTGATGCGAGTAGGCCATAATCCCGCTGTCCAGACAACATTTCCCTTCTAGCAAAATGTATGGCATACACCTGTCTTCATAAGCCCAGTCGAACTAGAATGTTAAACCACATTTCATTTCCATTTCTTAACTTAGCAAAAGATGTAGATTGTTAACCTATTTCTATATTCTAATCCATGAATCAGGTGGGGGAGGGGGGTCTGGTTGGTTTGACGCCTGCGCGTTAGATCGAAAGGTCTGTCATTGAGTCATGGTTTCCTTTATTCGCTTGTACGTGACTAGGAGTAGGGTTGTCTGTCTAACCTCGTGGGTTTTCTCCGGGTACTCCTATTTCCTCCCACCGCTAAAGACTCCTACGCACAAACGAAATATTGAAATAAAAAATCAAACCATTTTATCCCTGAAATGACCTAGTTTGTGTCAAGTGGATCTTAATCCCTATTTCTTTCTCTCGATTTCTAAATTATGACTCTTTTCTTCATTGTTGTACGATAGGTTTATTTTCTCTTTTTTCTTAGCCCTCATTCCAGTTGTTCTATACTGCTTAATCTGCTATATTATTGTTTTGCATGTTTCCTTTTTGATTAAACCTTTTTTTTAAAAAAAAATATAAAATCTTGAGCATGTAAACCTACATTTTGATTGAACCCTTTTTTGTTTTTAAATTGTTTAAAAATCTTGAGCGTGTAAGCCTACATGTTTTGCTTAGGTTTTATCAGAGAAGCTTGGTGACAATCGTTGAAATAAATACCTTGTAGGTTTATATACACACTTTAAATTTTGTCATAAAAGGAAAGGATGGTTATATAGCATCCCCCCTTAGATAAATCTGCCATAGCTAAATTCACATTGATCAGCAGTGAATATTCGCTAGGCCGCTACAATCACAGATAAGGATAGCATCGATGCGACTTAATGAGCCCCCAATATTAACTTTTTTCCTCCGAAAAATTAAATTCTAAAACTTCTTTTAAATGTTTGTGATATATGTAGGTAGAAAATATTTCCTATTTAGTGTAAATGGGTATGCAATACTAGTAAAGGGCCCTGACCAGTAACGTTTTATGTAAATAATGAACACGCCAATGATTGATGCTCCATGATGTAACGTTACATGTTAAAAGCAGTCATCTTTTTAACAGAGATATAAGAAGACTTTATCGCAGTATCTCTGTGAAACAGATTGAGCTAAATCCCCTGAAATGTGAAAAATAGGAAATCGACCTTCGACATGAAGTATAACTTTCACATAACGTCTATCTGATATAAGTTTTAATATTTAGACCATGGGTGACAAACATTTTACATTTCATGTGCCCGATATTATCTGTAGGACTTAGGATAGGCCATACAAAAGATTAAATTAATAAAGAAATAATATCAGGAATAGAAATGTTATTTAAAGTGAAATTTGTTATTCTTTGTATTGGATAATTGTTACATGTAGCATGGTGTTTGTGCCAAATGTTAAATACCCCTGAATTGTGACACTTGATATATGCTTATATTTTGAGCTTGATTTTATTTTGTCTGTTATTATTTATAAGTTGTTTCACAGTTTGACACTCTGTTGAAATGGGACATAAAATACATTATGGTTGGGCTTCCTCCTCTTATACCATAATCCACTTCAGTGGTCAGTTAAATCTGGTTTAATGTCTACAGTATGTTAATTCTTGTTGACTGGTATCATGGGTACGAATAATACAGGGGGGTTGGGGTGAGGAAGATGGCCGAATGGTTAATGCGTGCACATTGCATCGTTAGGTCTGGCATTGAGTAAAGTGGCATTGTTTCGATTCCCAGCTTGTACATGACAAAGAGTAGGGTCGTCTGTCCAACCTCGTGGGTTTTCTCTGGGTCGTCTGTCCAACCTCGTTGGTTTTCTCTGGGTCCTCTGGGTTTCCTCCCTACTGTTAAAGACCCCTACGCGCAAGCGAATTATTGAAATAAAATTGAACCACATGTTAGTCCCGAAATGATCTAGTTTGTGTCGAGTGGATGTTACCCCCCGCCATACCACATCGTTAAACCAAATTCCATTCCCTTCTCTTACTTCCCTAATCTACAACTGTGAAATAATTTATTGAAATGGCTGCTCATTGTGGAGCTGATTAGCAATAGCTGTTGTCCAGGTAGGACAGGGTTATTATTTGCTGGCTGTTGCGTTATATCTAACCGTAGCTGTTGTCTCACCCATGTGTTATTAGTTAGGACGGGGTTAATATCTTGCTCTTGACTGTGTCATTACCTGCTTTCCTTATTAGGCCTTCTCTGATTACCAGCTACAACAGATGACCAGTACCTTCATTGATCAGTTTGGTTTTAACGAGGAAGAATTCGCAGAACAAGAAGAAAAAATAGAGTAAGTTTACTGGTTTACAGGGGTATAATGCCACACATTGGCTCGCTGACCTGGAGGTTCTGTGTTTGATCCCTGCGTCAAGTGGATATTAGATCCCATTTCTCTCTCTAATTGGGGTTTTCGGTTAGGTTCCCTCTTGTCAATGGTGCAGGACGGAGAGCCTGGCAAAGAACAGTATATAGTTGTTTGGATGTAAAGGAACCTTTTGCAGTTGGAATTCGATAAAAAGTAGGCCATCGTGACGCTGTCCGGGCAAAATTTCCCTCGTAGCATGCTGTATGGTGCAGGACGGAGGGCCTGGCAAGGGACAGCATATAGTCGTTTGGATGTAAAGAAACCTTTTGCAGTTGGAATTCGATAAAAGAACAGGCCATTGTGCCATTGTCCTGATAAAATATTCCTCATAGCACACTTATGGTCTGTCTTCATTAGCCCAGTCAGTGCAGAATAGAAGGAAATTAAACCCCATTTCATTTGCCTTGAGATAAACACGGTAAGGTTGTGGAGAACTGTGGCGGGGGGTTGGATGGCCGAATGGTTAGCATGCGCGCGCTGTATCATACGGTCTGTCATTGAGTCAACTGGCGGGGTTTCGATTCCCCGAATGTACGTGACAATGAGCAGTGTCGCCTGTCCAACCTCGTGGGTTTTCTCCGGGTCCTCTGGTTTCCTCCCATTGCTAAAGACCCCTACGCACTAGCGAATTATTGAAATAAAATTGAACCATGTGTTAGTCCCGAAATGACCTAGTTTGTGTCGAGTGGACGTTAAACCCCATTTCTCTCTCTCTCTCTTGGAGAACTGTGTACTTGTGGGCAGTACAACATCAATGATAACAATACAGCCACTCTTGCTCAAAGTGTTAAAGAAAATGTTTTTTCCAGCCTGTTTGTATTATAATTGAGAGATTTGATCAGTTGACCAGACTTTAAGTTTATTTTGTTTCTGTATATTTTTTAGTGCACCTTTTAACGAGAGAATATCTAGTATAGATTTTAATATTACTGCTGATGAAGAAAATGTAAGTAGTGTTTTAACAGATTTTCACAAAGCATTCTCAGATTTAAAAAATTTACTTAACTTTCAATCACTGTTTATGAGAAATATCTTTGATCCAGAAACATGTATTTTTTTATTGATGTATTTGATACATTAAAGCAACAAAAGTTTTATAAAGAGTTATATTTTAATTACAATAAGGCAAACAATTTTGAGAAAATTCTTAACTTAAGTCTGAGAATGCTTCGTGAACTCAGGGCCTGACTAATTAATTATTCAATACCGTTTTGGAAAGTAAACAGTTTCAAACCCAACACTCATTATCTAATCAAGGCAGACCATTTTAAACTACATGTCAGTAGAAAGCCAATATTTATCAATGATTAACAATGTGCCAACAATGGTTTGAAACTAAACATTAAATACAGAAAATCCCGCTAAAACAGCACACAAGACCCGAGTTGTAATGGTTAAAGATGATGATTTTCATAGCCTTTTTATCACATTACGTTTGTGCTGACAAACCAGTTAGTTGCGTTCGTTCATTATTCATAAGTAAATGGTGACTAAAACTGTTTATTGTTAAAACTGTGGCTCAGTATCCAGGAGGATCGGGGTTTGATAATGGTGTTGTCGCAACAATTCCTCACGATTTTCCAACCTGGTTTCCTAAAGAGAAAGTGGAAACGCATGCCATATTGTATCTTTAATTTCCGTCATTATTTTCAGAATGCAAATACAGCAATGTTTGAACAAGCATGTAACTCAAAGATCCAACAGTTCGATGATAACGACAGTGATGAGGATATCTGGGAAGAAAAACCACTTACATTTGATAAAAGTTCATCACAAAATATAAATACCAGACCAAAGTATGTCGATTCTAACTCAATTTCCCTTGAAATAGAAACAAACTCGGTTTCCATTTAAACAGAATCAAACTCAATATCTTGTGAAATGAAAACAAACTGAATTTCCATTGAAACAGGAAATAAAAACCTTGTTTTCTAGGGAAAAGGAATCTTTTGCACTCCAATTTCCATTTAAACGGAAACAATTTAACTCAACTTCCATTAAAATGGAAGGACAATCCAATGATCTAACTTAATATGGGGAAATGATTTGTTGACCTTAAAATAAAAACAAGCTCAATCTTCTTTGAAAAAAAACTCCAATTTCCATTGAAAAGGAAACAACTTATTTTTCATTGAAATACAAAAATTAGAACTCAATAACCATCACTTTAAACTCTGCTGCCATTGAAACTTATACCAACGCTCATTGAACTCAGTTTCCATTGAAATGGAAGCAAACTCATGCTGGTCCTCAATGAGTAGGATGTTGGCTCGATAACTTGGAGGTCCCATGTTTGATCTCTGCGTTAGTCGAGAAAGTTATCGGGATTTTCCGGCGTGGTTCCCCCTTGTCAGTGGTGTAGGACGGATGGAATGAATAACCGAGGTCCCATGTATACATTGGCGTGTACGTAATAGAACCCTTGACTGTTGGAACTTTTCCAAACAAAATTTCTCTCATAGCACACCATGGCGTATGCTTGCTTCATTAGTCAAGGGAGGAGTAGGACGTTAAACCACATTTCATTTCATATGCAGGTAACATAATATATATGGGAGGTTGGGTGGCTGATTGGTTAGCATGTGTGTGCTGTATCATAAGGCCTGTCATTGAATCAACTGGCATGGTTTTGATTCCCCGGTTGTACGTGACAAGGAGTATGGTCGCCTGTCCAACGTCATGGGTTTTCTCCGGGTCCTCCAGTTTCTTCCCACTGCTAAAGACCCCTACGCGCAAGCAAATTATTGAAATAAAATTGAACCTAGTTTGAGTCGAGTGGATGTTAAACCCCATTTCTCTCTCTCTCTCTCGTATGCTTATAACTTAATATATATGGTTATTTGTAAAAGTAGATTACAAGAGACACGAGGTGAGAATAGTAGCGAAGAGGAAGAGAGTACAGATAGTGAAGAAGAATTAGATTCACCACGAGTTATCACACAAAAACCTTCCGCAGAAAAAATGGATGTCGATGGTAGGTCTTCTATACATAATATCTCATGTACAGGCGTGGGAATTGGGATTTTAGATGAACCAGACAAATGTCAGACACAATCTGGTTAAAATACACATCTTATATTTTGTTTCATTTTTATACGCCCACATTGAAAAGTGGTTGTATATTGTCGTCTTCCCCATCCAGCCGTCGGTCCGTCCGTGGATGCTCTATGATCATAGTTATCATCTGATTGATTTTATATTTATACACCGTGTTTACGCCTATATATAATCGTTTCGATTGACTTGGGCTTCATTCACAGAGTTTAAGGTCTTGAAACGAACAAGTATATTGATTTTCAATGGTTTTTGATAATTTGAACAGCTAAATCCATGATATTGAATGTTTTGTATACTAAACGTTAGCATGGGCCAAACAAATTCTAATGATTTACTGATAATTACTTAATGAGTTGTTAATCTAAAATCAGATTTTAGTGTATTGTAAATGTTTCATTACCGACAAAAGTAAAAGTATGCGACAACTCTTGTTGACTGCCCGGCCAATTTAGCTGCTGTGGGCATATGTTTCGTTGCCTGGCAACCTATCTTTTTATTCTTTCGATGGTCTACACTACATGAAGGTCTGACCGGTTGTAGTGGAAGGTCGCGTCAGAGGTCATAAAAGCGGCTTTTGACCTTTTGACAGTTCTCGTTTATTTTCACAAAGTACCGTAATCTGTTATCAAAACCACTGTCGTGGGCTTAGTTGTGACTGAAGTTGGTCTATTCGGCAGTTATTATTATGCGGACTGGAACTAAACTGCTTTAAAAAGTCACAAAGTAGTGTTTTTATTTCAATTTCAACGAAATTATTTAAGAAATTTGGCTTGTCCGCAGGCAGGCGGAATGCGAAAATTAAGCTGTCCTACATAATGATTAACCGGACCCAGGTGTCGGGCGATGAGAATTGTGCACTGCTGACTGAATAAAATTGATGCCTTTCCAATTCACTAACAAACTGTGTGCTTAATAAATAAATTTCCCTCGTGTTTGGGAGAGCACCAAAATTTACTCTGGGAATTATCGTAATTGAATTCCCAACTGAATCAGTTTATTTATAAAATTATCAACAAATAGCAGTCTGACCACCAGAATAATATTTTCTGTCTTCCAGGAGGCTGGGTTGCAAACTTCGAAGATGCCAATGTTGAGGGTGATCCTGTTGCTATGGATACAGCTTCTCCGTGGGATAATGTACCGGTAGTATCAGCAACTGACAATCCAGATAAATGGGCAGAGTTTACAAATAAGGTGCCAGCCACTGCTGAAGCCGAGAATTGGGCCGATTTTACAAGTTTTCCTCCCAAAGATAATACTACTTCTAAAAAGTATGTTTATGTGTTCAATTCTGTAATTTGTGCTCACCAACTAAGAGGTTTTGGGCTGCTCCTGGGACTGGCCGAGAAACTTCCTTGAGATTTTCCGCTCCTGGGGTTGGCCGAGAAAGTTCCTTGGGATTTTCGTGTGGGTTACCTCTTGTGCAGGACCGCAGAAAAGTAGTCTGTTAAACTCCATTTCACTTCACTTCATTTCAAGGTTTTGTAAGAGGTATTTGATCAAGGTTCTGAAATTTAATTCTTTTGGTCCTGCTAACAATGTAATTAGGTAAAGCAGAGCTCACAACCAGACGATGTGTTTGGTAGCTCGCAGACCAGCTGCAAGAAACCAGGTGAAAAGTTAGAATTGCAGGACCAAAAGTCTCTACGACCATCTGCGATCTCCTATGGTGCCGAACTCACACAGATGACGCTCACACAGATGATGCGTACGGTGGGGTTGTGAACTAGGCTATAAATTAATTGTATGATTATTTGTTATACAGTTTGTGAATATTTTATTTCAGAGATAGTCCACATGAGCCTAGAAATAGTTCTCCTATTGCTATGGATACCAGTGACAGTACAAGAAGTAGTGCCTATTGTAAGTGTAACTTCTCAAATTGCTCTCAGTAACATATGTCCAACCAGATACAAAAATGTATTTAGAGTTTCCTCCCTTTGACACAAAAAGTGTCTGTGATGTTTACAAATGGCTAATTTATTCTCTGGGCAATCTAATATCAGATATTTTGAGCCAAATGTATGGTTGAGATATTTAGCATAGCATATAGCATATTTACTTTACTAAATTTTTCTTTTTGAGTTGTGGTCGTTTTTATACGCCTGCACTGAAATGTGGCTGTATATTGCTGTTGGTCCGTCCGGTGGTCCGGTGTCCACAAACAAATCAGTTAATATCTGATTGATTTAAAATTTATTTGTAGTGTTTACGGTAAAACGTTTCATCAATTGGATGTGCAGTTAACAATGACTATATTACTTATATTCATTAGCCCAGTTTGGAGCAAAACAGTAGGACGTTAAACCCGAGTTCATTACATTTCATTTATATTCCTGTATATACATTGGGGGGGGGTTGGATGGCCGAATGGTTAGCACGTGCGTGCTGTATCATACGACCTGTCATTGAGTCAACTGGCGTGGTTTCGAATCCTCGGTTGTACGTGACAAGGAGTAATGTCGCCTGTCCAACCTTGTGGGTTTTCTCCGGGTCCTCCGGTTTCCTCCCACTGCTAAAGACCCCTACGCGCAAGCGAATTATTGAAATAAAATTAAACCATATGTTAGTCCCGAAATGACCTAGTTTGTGTCGAGTGGACTTAAACCCCATTTCTCTCTCTCTCTCTCTGTGTATATACATGCTAACAGTGACTATACTACTTATATTCCTATATTGACTGGTTAACAGTGACTATACTACTTATATTCCTATATTGACTGGTTAACAGTGACTATACTACTTATATTCCTATATTGACTGGTTAACAGTGACTATACTACCTATATTCCAATATTGACTGGTTAACTTTGACTATACTTCTTATATTCCTGTATATACATGCTAACAGTGACTGTACTACTTATATTCTATATTGACTGGTTAACAGGGTCTATACTACTTATATTCCTATATTTACTGGTTAACAGTGACTATACTATGTATCTATATTTACAGTAGTACAAAGTGCTTCAGCTAATTTAGAAAATCAACTGTTAGAAGCAAGTAAAACTGATAAGAAAGACGATGTTACATTAACTGATGTTAGTGAATCTACAGAATTCCCTAAACAAGTTCCGGTAGATAAAGATTCTAATATGGTCTCCACTGTAACAAGGTAAGTAATTTTATTTCTACTTCTGTCTCATCACTCATCAGCTTTGCATAATTCTGAGATTAATACACTTGTGTAAGTAGGTGATTTTGGCCCTGAATTATTAACTGGGTTTTAGGGGGCGGGCGGGGGGGGTCTATTGGTCTGTCTTTGAGTCAAGTGGCATGGTTTCAATTCCCCGCTTGTAAGCGACATGGTGTAGGTTTGCCTGTCCAAACTCTTAGATTTTCTCTGGGTCCTCTGGTTTCCTAAAGACCCCTATGTGCAAGCAAATTATTGAAATATAATTGAACCATATGTTTGTCCCGAAATAGCCTAGTTTGTGTCGAGTCTCTAGTCTCTCTCTCATAATTGATATTTAAATATTTCAGTGAAAAGAGTACTACTAATGAATCCGTTCCAGTAACTGTCGCTAACGACAATAAAGCGAAACTAGAAGCAAGTGTATCAAACAAAACAAGTCCGACCGATTCGACCCAAAGTCCAAAAGACAAGTAAGTAACTAGTATCTTCAGTCATTTTGTTCTATAGATTGACCCCACCCCATGGTTTTTCTTGGGTTATCTCCAACAGCTATAGACCCCTACATGCATATTCTAGTCACAAAAGTGTCATGGGAGTATTGAACTGATCTTCCAGTATTCATCTATTGTTTTAAATTCAGTTAAGTGTTTGTGTAAATTCACCAATACACATGCAAGTTAGATTTTACTTGAGTTAATTCACTAATACACATGCAAGTTAGATTTTACTTGAGTTAATTCACCAATACACATGCAAGATAGATTTTACTTGGAGTTAATTCACCAATACACATGCAAGATAGATATTTTACTGAGTTAATTCACCAGTACACATGCGAGATAGATTTTTGTAAATTAACTGATATTTGTGCACCATATATTTTTCTTGAGTTTTGCTGCTACACAGAATATTTAATATTTTGTTTAATTTTATTGTACCCATATAAGGTGTGAACAGGAAAACGTAGTTGACGATTCTGCAGATAACTTGAACGCAAATTATCAGTGAGTTGAGGTTAAATGTTACAAGTTGTCTTCTCCTGTCTTTAAGGGGGTGGACAGTAGAAAATTTCAGTTTTTTTAATTATTGAGGTAAAGTCACCATTCTTACACATCTAAGAACACATCCATTGAATATTACAAAAACGGCCGAAAAATTTTCCTGGGGGTACCTGTTGCTATGGAAACGGCGGCCATTTTGGATTTCTACGTATAATTTTAGTCATCCAGTTTCTCAGAAACTATTTAACAGAATGTTTTAAAATTAAGCAGAGAGGATACTGACATGTTCCTTTGTGCAATAGGCAAGTTTCATTACAAAATAATAATTAGAAAGCAAGTTATACATATTTTAATGTTAACTTCAAAATTCTTTCATGTGTCACAGTTGCTATGGCAACAATATATCA
The DNA here is from genome assembly GCF_932274485.2 of Patella vulgata. Lineage (NCBI taxonomy): Eukaryota > Metazoa > Mollusca > Gastropoda > Patellidae > Patella > Patella vulgata. The sequence goes on from NC_065880.2 coordinate 79,698,946, forward strand.
GGAACTATTTTGCAGATTTCAATAAAATTCTCCTATTGCACAAAGTTATTATATAGGAAGTTATATCCCAAGTTTCAAGAAAATCTGACGATAACTTTCAGAGATATAGCATGACTAAAATTGGTAACTCTAGAAAAAAACTGTTTTGAGAAATCAACAACTGAAGTTGAAGTATTTCAGTAGAACAACTTACGCCGATCTGTTCAATTCATTTATTTAATATTAATAAACTGACTTTTAATATATATATTTTCTAATGTATTTCTTATCAATATACAGTATTTTCTTATTTTATTTCTTGTGTGTAAATTTACAACTGAACATTGGCATAGGAATAGATGTTATTCAAAACAACCATAACTATAATAATCACTGACAGCAGGCCTGCGCGTAGGGGTCTTTAGTATTGGGAGGAAACTGGAGGCCCCGGAGAAAACCCACGAGGATGGACAGGCGACCCTGACCCTACTCCTTGCCATGTACAACTGTGGAATGGAATTCCTACAGAGAATATTTCACATCATATCACACTTGTTTTATCATTAGTCCTTCGTATGATACGAAAAACTGAGGTCTCTTGTATACGTTGGAATGCACGTAAAAGATCCCTTGGCAGTTGGAATTCGATATAAGAGTAGGCGATAGTGCCGCTGCCCGGGCAAAATTTCCCTCATAGCACACTGTATGTGTATGTCCGTCTTCATTAGCCCAGTATAGGAGCAGAACAGTAGGACGTTAAACCCCATTTCATTTCATTTCATTTGTTTTATCATATTAATACTCTCTAGAAAGGCTAACATACGCTTCTAATTTTGATACTAACAAGTAGCTTTTATTTATGGTAAAGATGGTTTTAATGATGGTTTGGAGTCCAATGTTACATATATATACAGGTGACAATTCTAAGGAATACAATTACTGCTTATTACTGAGCGGTGTTTCCACTAAACTTCTCTACAATATACACGATACATGTAAACAACAATAAGCAGTAATTGTATTCCAGTTCAATTACTAAATGCCATTGCAACAATTTACCATACATGTAGGTGGAGAATTTTGCACATACGGTGGCTATTCTGTTTATTTTTTCATCAAGTTCCAACTGTTATTTTACTTGAACAGAAATATGTACTAGTTTAAACTACAAAATTTTTTTGTATCCCCGCCGACGGCAGTAATTTCCGAATTACTCTTGGCAACCATTATACCGTATTTGCACTTTAATAAACCCCTGACACAGGAAGTCCTATGTCTATTACACTATTAGTGCTAATATGAAATGAAATGGGGTTTAATGTCCCTTGGCAGACACAAGCTATATACACAGACCCATTCCAAATTTAAGATAGAAAGCAATTTAAGATGGTTAAATTATCTATTGATATAATGTCAAACAATGTTATCACTTCTAAAACTAATGCCAAGAAAAAGTTGTAAAAGTTATTTTATAAAGTTTTAATAAGATTGGCCCCTCTTAATATTATTTTGTATTGAAAATGAGTAATTAGCTACCACAATGAGTTATGTCCCTTATATTTTGACGAAGTATTATCATACCTGGAAATAATACTTTTGGGACATGCTAATTAGAGAGGTTCAGGAATTTCCTGAGTCCACAATGGTCGCTTTATATAAATCTGGGGAGTACTAACCCTAACCTTTTTAAGAAGAGTAAAAGGTAAACTGGATCCAAGTTCAGTCTTTTAAAAAGGGTCAGGGTTAGTATTCCACAAAATACTCATTTATATAAAGCGGCTATTGTGGCCTACAATTAGAATCTCTCAATGTTTTTAGTTGTCTCTGACAAAATGTGAAGCACTACAGAACTAGTACCTGATATTTTCAACTTTGTGATGAACGTGCATTAAAACATAACTGGACAACACCAAATCTGAGCCAGGCATGATGAAAAGAACCAGCCACTCGGCAGACTCCAGTACCCTACATCTAGTTTGGCTGAATAACGAATTCCGCCATTGGAAATACTTTCAAATTCTCGGATTACAAATGGCGGCATTCATGAAGAGGCCTGTGAAGAGTATTTTATCATAAAAAGCTTTCAATGTTTGAAGCTGTTTTTCTTTCATGTTTATCAGATCTTTAAACAAAGTACAATTTCGCAATGAAAACTCTACACACTCTTCGAACGATGCTATTTTTAGAACTTCTGATAAGTAAATCGATAGCCGCATCAAAATTGTATGGGTGTAGGTACATATCACTTACCGTCATAGAGCTGAGGCTAGGTGTAGAGTACCGGGATCTGCCGCGGTTTGCCGAGTGAGGAATCAGTGGGATTGTACCAGACTAAACTTGAATTTGTACATGTGTCTGACACCGGTGCTTTACATTGAATTTCCTGGTTTAATTATAGGCGAGTTTTCAGTCTGATATGCAATTATGTTGGTTAGACAGAGAGAGAGAGAAATGGGGTTTAACGTCCACTCGACACTAACTAGGTCATTTTGAGACTTACATATGGTTTAAATTTATTTCAATAATTCGCTTGCGCTTAGGGGTCTTTAGCAGTGGGAGGAAACTGGAGGGCGACCCTACTTCTTGTCACGTACAACCGGGGATTCGAAACCATGCCAATTGACTCAATGACAGGCCTTATGATACAGCACGTACGTGCTGACCATTCGGCCATCCATCCCCCCCCCCCACCCCCAGAAAAATACAAATCTGTGTCAACATGATAATAGGAATCAGCAGAATTGTACCTGAATTCAGGTGCTTTAGGTCCAGGTTTATGATAGGAGAGTTCTCAGCCTCCTTATATTTATTGTTGTTGGTTAGACAGCCAAATACAATATATAGTCAACACTAAGTCAACCATGCAACAATTATAACCCAGGACTTGGTTCTTTTATAAGGCCCAGAAAAAAAAAAATATACCTGTGTTTATGGATAATAGGGTTGTGAGGTAACAATAAACACATATATTTTCTTATTTTGGCCAATTATCTAACGAACTGTTCGTCGATGAGTGGCTGATGCTTGAATCCAAAACTAAATAAGCCAAACACTGTAATAGACTTATCAGTTCCAATGGTTTAGCCATGATTATAACTATGCCAATTTTACATATAAAGTCAGGTTTGAATGCTCTATCATCAATGTCTGACATAGTAATTTCCTCTAGAATGGGTTATATAATCAAAAAGAACCATGACCTTTAAAGGAGCTGTCCCAGATATGTTTTAGAACCATCTGTGAAATCGGAGACGGCTCGTTAATTTAAGGCCGTCGTTCGCACTTCATTTGGTGAATTTTAACAATAAAATCGTTTTTTAAACTCTGATATTTTCTGAATTTTCCATGACGTATCATTACCTACATTTAGTTTATTTGGTAGTCGTTGGGATGGACGAAAAACTGGGGTCCTTTGTACACATTGGCGTGCACATAAAAGATCCCTTGGCAGTTGTCCAGGTAAAATTTCCCTCATATCACACTGCATGGCGTATGCCCGTCCGTCTTCATTAGCCCAGTCGGAGCTGAACTGTAGGACGTTAAACCCCATTTCAGTTTATTTGGAAATTTCGTTTGTTTTGATGATTTTACTTATTGTGTATTGTAATTTTTTTTTCAGTTTCCTTGCTAGCTCAGGACTAATGAAAGCTAAACCCTGTCTCACCACCACATCTCCTAAATCTGGTGGTGATGCTGGCATAATTCAAGATAATGGCCCGACTATTAAACCTGTAGATACTAATGATGCAATCACAGAAGCTAGGTAGGTTGTTTTATAATTAGATATCGAGGTGCGAGTAGTTAAAACTAGTCCCATGTGAGGATACACAGGGAGGTGGGGGGAATGCTGGGGAAACATCTCCATTTTCTACTGGCAGTTTGGAGTCTGGTTCTTGCAAAAATGACTAAAATTTGTCCAGAAAAAAGGATTTTAGCAGTGAGCGTATCTGGAGAAAACTTAACATTTTTTTCATATACATTCTTGGGTTCAAAACCACGCTACTTGGCTTAACGACAAACCTCATGATCCAAGATCTGGTAAAAAGGTCCAATGATATGAATTATAGAGAGCTATTCACATATCTTGTGCAGATTAAGATAGTCTAAAGAACAGTGGGGAGGGGGGTTTGGATGACCGAATGGCTAGCGTGTTCCGATTCCCCTGTTGTATGTGACAAGGAGTAGGGTCGCCTGTTCAACCTCATGGGTTTTCTCCGGGTCCTCCAGTTTCCTTCCACTGCTAAAGACCCTTACGTGCAAGTGAATTATTAAAATAAAATTGAACCATATGTTAGTCCCAAAATGACCTAGTTTGTGTCCAGTGGATGTTAAACTCTCTCTCTCTCTCTCTCTCTCTCTCTCAAGAACAGTAGTTTCAGGACGTTTTTTGGTTGTTCATGGAACTGGAGATGTACAAAGTTCTAGGGTTAAACATACATTATGTAAGAGCTAAATCTGCCTATTGCAGGTCTTCCTGTAGGCCTGAAATGTTATCTGAATTATTTATTAACTTATCCAGACTATTATCAACTCTCAATGTCATCGCTAGCCTGCGATATTTAGTGGATTGGAAAACATTCTCTGAAAAATAATCGAGACTTTGTTTTTTTATCGTACCGAATTGAGTGATGATGATCAAGGTTAGCCAAAATTCAAAAGCTACTATCTCGGTTCCGAGTGGAGCAATTTGATCAAGATTTTCAGCATAGTCATTTTTTAAAACTATTATAGCAAGAACTGTCCACTCCTTATCTTATCTGTACGTGACACAGAGTAGGGTCGCCTGTCTAACCTTGTGGGTTTTCTCTGGGTCCTCTGGTTTCCTCCCACTGCTAAAGATCCCTACGCACAATCAAATTATTGAAATAAAATTAAACCATGTGTTAGTCCCGAAATGACCTAGTTTGTGTCCGTGGTTAAACCCCATTTCTCTCTATCTCTCTCTCTTATCTAATCTCCCATAATTCCCCTTTAATTAGTGTATTTAAAATAATTGTTATATTTTTCAGGACACAAGCAAAGGAGGCTCTAGAAAATTATGATGCTGCTTTAACAGACTCAAATGTTAAAAATGGTCCAGTGTGAAACTTGCTTTATTGTGATAGATTAATTATGTAATATAGTATATAGACTATTATACATTACCTGGAGTTGTTACCCATTATTATACAGGTTCCAGGAATTCTTAATCAATTAATTATTATACATGTTCTGGCAGCTCCTGTGTAAATATTGCCTTAACAGTGTACAGACTGTGACTTAAATTGATATAATATATATATTATCATTAAAAAAAAACAATGTGATGTTTGTTGAAATGATGGATTATTTTAACTTAATTCAGTAATTGATGAACGATTATCAGGCCTCTCGGGGGTAGTCAAGACTTTTCAAGTGATTATAAAATCATCTCGAGAAAAGTGAACGGCCATCGTCGATTTTAACTCTTAATTGATGAACAGTGAATAAGTCTCTATCGACCGATCTAGACATCAAAAGAGATTACAAAGTCATCTCGAGTACAGTGAACGGCCATCGTCGATTTTAATTATGCAGTGATTTATAGGAGAAAAGAAAGAAGTTGTAAGATGGAGATAAATTAAGCAGAGAGAAGTGATGTTTTGAGATATTTTGAAATAATTAGTCTATATGTGTTTTGTTATCCAGTTCAAATTAATTAGATTATATCGATTATAATGCAGAAATTATGGAATGAATATTTAGGGGGTGTTACACAGTCATCGTAAAGAGTATGTATTCTGTTGTAAAATTCAAGCCTGGAAATAAGGGTTTTAGATGTACCTGACAAAATGTCAGGCACTAATGAAATAGTACCTGACATTTTAACATAGTGCCAGACATGTATTAATAATATCATTTAAAAAGACAAATCAGTGCTGGACAAAATGACAGGCACCAGAGATTTTGTGCCTGACAAAGTCTGAATCTGTCCCTGACATTGTCAGTAACAGGTACCTTATTTCCAGGCTTGGTATAATTCCTAGTGGTTATCTAAATTCCAGGAATGTAGATAATAGCGGTTAGGTGGAAAATAATGCTGCATTCAATTTAACTCAATAATTGGGTATAATGTCAAGAGTCTCTGTCTAACATTTTAATTTTTAGGAAAATATAAAATTTTCCATGATTTAATTAATCCTTTAAAAAAAAATCAAAATATCAGTGGTAGATAATCTCTCGTCGTGGATTCGATCAGATAAAAACTGAGGCCCATCATATAAACAAAATTGATTGTCATTTTATAACGAATAATCCTTTACAGATTAAACTTACACAGGATTAGTATCGGCTTTTGGGATTGGTAATTAACGAGAATAAATTGAATACAGCATACATCCAAAGATTGTTTTAGCATTAGTACACAGCTGTTATAATATCACCTTCACAATAAAAAGGTATCTGTTCACCTGTATAGCTATGAAGATGTTATTATCAATGTGTTTGTTGCAAATCTAATAGGTTAACCTCTGCTGTGTTTGCCTTTGCCTTTGATATTTAACTTTATGATAATTACTATATATGTTGTGTTCCCTAAATTATGATTTACATCAGTTTTTAAAATTTAAAAAAGGACCACTCAACTTTGCTGTGTTAGTATTCAATCTATTCCTAAAACAAGAGTTACCTCCCCTTACCCTTGATTTTGTGAGGTACTTTAAAAGTATATAATAATATTACTATCAGATCTAAGACAGGATGTTTGGTGTTTGGATGGATTAACTTTTCTTTTGTTTTTCGTTTATTGCATTGAAGAAAATATATTAACATAACAGAGATTATCATTTCATATTGAATTGAATTTATTCACCTGTGATTTCTTACCTGGGTAATTCCCTCTTCTTGTTTTGTTATTGATGACCCATTCTCAAATATACCAATTTTCAAATATCCACAGTGTATGTGTTTAAGTTTCTCTGGTGAGCTTTTAAAAAAAAAAATATCCTGGTGAATCATTTTGGATAGTGTTGTTCTCATTTTTTCCACCATATCATTTCTCGGCCTATATTTTTTTTTAGCATTCATTGATTCATCAAAGAAATCAGATACAGACATCCATTATTAGTGACAGAATATTTGCTGAGGGTGGTGATGAACATAATCATACATCATTAAATTAAAAAAAGAAAAGAATTCATTTTGTATATTTTAGTCAATTTTTTGTAATAAATCAAAGCAATAATACAGTATGGTGTTAAAAGTGAAGATATGAAATACCAAGAAAAGTGTTTAAAAAAAATAAAGTCTATTTCATTAGTCCACAAAGAAAATTGAATAAAATGCATCAACTTAATTTGATTAATTTCAAATGGTTCTAGTGTACTTACTCAGACCCATCCTCGGTGTGCCCAGTGGTATCGTTCCGTTCTACTACACTAACCCCTGGGTCCATTTATGGGTTTTCATCAATTCAAATTTTCTGCCCTTGACGAGTTTACATACCAGTCTTGGCGTTATTGTTTATGTTCACCACAATTCAGCAGCTTGTACGCTCAATTATGAGAGGTTTGCAAGAAATTTAATATCAAAGAAGTGACATGCACACCCACCAAACGAAGTCCTAAAATACATTGACAGAGTTTGCAACAACAAGTTAGCGATCTTAGTTGCAATAAAATGCGACTTACTTCCCTTCGCCCACCTGCTTAGTATGTATTAAATTTTTTTGATTGGTTAATAAAAATTGTCAAGGGAGGATATTTTGACTGTGTCGCCCCCGTAAATGGACCCATGGGTTAGTGGAGTAGAACTTTGTGCCAGTCATTTATCAAAATTATCAATAAAGTAATCTGAAAAAAATAAAAAATATATTCACATCGATTAATCCACGTGTAAGTTATGACTATCTAAAGTTCTTATTACTTTCTGTTGATATTCAGGAAGCCATTTTGTATTTCTCACCTGGGTGATACCGGTATGTCATTTATATCCGCTAATATCAGGCTCAAAATGGCATCTAACCCACATCTCTAGATTTAATCATCTAAATCACTATCCTAATGAACCTGTTTGAGACCTTATTTTTCTGAAACTTTAGCTCTTAGAACACCCTAACTAGGGGCTCCTGAGACTGCCCAAGCTGTGGTGCCTGCATGATCTAGTAAATAGTCATATAATGCAGTAAACTATTTACATATCTCAGGCGGTCTGAGGAACAGCAGGGATGTACCAGTATTAATATATCACTTTTCTCTAATTTTCTTCGAGGAACTGAGGTAGTCAACATTTAAAGGGTTAAATTTATTGAAAATTATCATTGGTTGTCTGATGCATTGAGGCTTTAATTCCAAATTTAATTTTATAAGATTTTTGAAATCTACTATAAATAGTCGATTAGTGCTGTCCATCTTATAATGGAGTGTATGTGATAAATAAACATCGTTATTATTTTATTATCTTTTGTCTGTATATTAGCATTAAATATATCATTGAAATAAATAATTTAAAAAAGAAGGGAAGAATGTTATGGACAAACACCAAGGTTCGTGTAAAATGCTCTCCTGCCCTCCTCCTTCGGGGTTCCTTTTTACAAAGCATACTTAAGACTTGCATACATCTAAATCAAACATTTTACTAAAGACTCTTATCGAACTAGTGTATACGTAGCTTTATGTACACTTTGTGAAAAGGTCTCTGTGGCGGGGTTACGACACTAGATGATCCTTCAGGTTCACAGTTAACAAGCCTGAAGTTAATTTGCACCTATGCAACACAAGGCTAATACTGTTATATAAATCTAGGCCTTGGAAGATTTAGGGAATATATTTTGTTATGTTGGTACCGATGACATTAGGTTAAAAACATATAAAGCCAATTCCTTGTTTTAAAATGGTTATTATTTTTATTTTAATGGATATATGGCATTTATATTTGAGGTTTTTGTATTCTGTTGAATTATTTAGAAATGTATGATATTAAAGGGATTACTTCAAGCTGTCTCTATTGGTTATATTAAAAATGTCGAAGTATTTTGAAATAAAAATTTTGTTTTCTTAATGAATGCTATGTAGGATATGTTTGTATGTTCACTGGTATCTTGGAATCACTACAACGGTTGATTTTCACTATCAGTGTTGAGTAATTAATTAGTCTGTTAATTACTCAACACTGCTAGTGAAGGTAAACATTTGTAAACCCAGCACTCAGTATCTAGTCCAGATGGACCATTTTTAAACTACAATTCAGTAGGAACCCACTATTTTTTGATGATTTGCAACAAATTTGAGCAATTTGCTAACAATGGCTTGAAACTAAACATTAAATACAGAAAGTCCCACTGAAACACCACATCTACACAAAACCCAAGTTGTAGGGATAGTTGATCAACCGTTTTCAACCGGATTGTTGCAGCACTTTGCATGTCTAAATGTAAAATAGAGAATGTTCATTTGATGAAGTCCACAATTGATTAATATATTTAGATAATCAAACATCCTGCTAGAGATGAAAGAAATCAGTGTAAAAATGACTGGTTGGCAAAACTGATGTAATGAGCTCTGATGTAAACGACATCCTAGTGTAGTAAAATGAAATTGTGAACTATAAAAAAATGAAACGAAATACGATCTGTGTTTTAATCAGATAGCACTACTTACGTATTTTAGATGCTGGAGGGGTTAAAAATAATCGTCCACATGGATTTGTATTACTTAGTTGATTGTCTTAGTCTTATTCTCATGTCGTGTGCTAGTCATCAAGGGAGATAATATTTTAACTAACACAACTCCAATGTTTTGTGTGATTTTTAAGAGCATATTAATAACTTGCTTCAGTTCCCAGTAAATTGTTTTCGTGTGATTTAAATTTTGAAGATAATAACCCAGTAATGCCACATATTCATAATTTCTTTTATGTTAGGGTCATGCCTTTGGTAAGAGAAATAGTGTTAATTTTGTGGTGTGACATCTTTGTAAAATATATTGATATGAGATTTTGTATAAAGCAACTTGATCGGTGTGGTCATCAAGATTAAGGGCTCTTGTGTCAGTCATTTTGGCCAGTCTTCGACTGACAGGCAGTTAAATTGACTGGCTTTAGACCTTACTGTCATTCAATTTATTTTCTTTAAAATTGGAATTTCAGAGGAATTAACCTTAAAGATACATTATGTAAGAGCTAAATTTGTCTATTGCAGTATTTTTATTTTGGCTTCAAATGTTATATAAATTATTATTTAGACATTTATTCAAATGATAGGGCTATAATCAAATCTCTAGAACATCGGATGGTGCAGATGTCACCAGATTGAAATACGATCACCATTTCATGATTTAATTAACAAGTCAATTAACAAGTAACATTACTAGATAATAAACAATCTATGTCAAAACTTCAAACTGTGATAATGTTGCTTGAATGAAATTTTCAATATATTAATTTTGAATGATCTATTTTGGAACTATTATAGCTAGAAGGCCAGCTTTTTATCTAAATCTTAGATAATGCATATTTAAAACACATAAAATTGTGATAATGCTCAAGGTATCCATATTCTTTAGAAAAACTATCTTGCTAATCCAAATAAAACGAAATATGTCAATAATAGGTTAGCTGGTGAAATTTTAAAATAAAAGCTCGGATTCATACCCATTACTCTCTCTTTAAATTAGTGCTCTCCATGAGATGTGTCCACCATTTTTATTAGGGGAATTCCCTTCAAATTCCCATTACTGTATTTGATGTACTTATATTTGTAGCTAAATGCATATCCATAGCAATCCTATCATGTGCTGTATATTATGTGTATTTGAAATGTACAGTAGCACAATTGTAATTATTTATGACTTTGTAAATTTGTACATTATAGTTTTTATTTTAATTTGTTTGAAAATATACCATTCTTTTTAAATTTGATAATTCTCTACCATGAAAGACATTATGAATGAATATTCTTTTTTTCTTCCGTTTTCTTCCCACTGCTAAAGACCCCTATGTGCAAATGAATTATTCAAATAGAATTGAATCATGTATGTTAGTCCCAAAATGACCTAGTTTGTGTCAAGTAAATGTTAAACCCAATCTCTCTGTCTATTCTAGACAGGAATAATGGAAATTTTGCTCTGACAGCCGCGCTGTGGCCTACTCTTATTTCAAATTCCAAATATCACAGTTTCTTTTACGTGCACATCAATGTCTACACAGTACCCCTATTATTCGTTATTCTTTAAACTCCCATACATGTAGCTCAAGATTTATTTGAATTTTAGATTTCTCAGTTGTACTTGCAAGGAATAGGGTCGCCTGTCCAACCTGGTGGGTTTTCTCTAGGTCCTTCCACTACTAAAGACACCTATGCGAATTATTGAAAAAAAAATTGAACCATGTTAGTCCTGAAGTGGACCTTAAACCCCATTTCCCCCTCTTCTCTCTCTCTCTCTCTCTCTCTCTCTCTCTGTAAATTTTAATGGAGGTCACTTGTGCCAAACAAATAATCTGTGGAACCAGAACTAGATTATGATCGGTTAAATTTCGGAAATGTTGACGTACATCATAATCCATCGGTGTCAACTTTTTCTTATTACAATGAGCATGGATTGAGTAGGTGGGTAGGTTGCGATCTATCCCCAGGTTATTTGTTTGGATGCAAGTGTTGAAATTTTGCGTTGGTTTAATTGTCATAAATAAATTGAAACATGTAATGGTTAAATTACAAACTGTTTGACGGCTTGATTCAAAATCTGTCTGAATCCTGGTATGTGTAGATTTATATTGAAGTTATCTCCCTTTGGCTATAGTTGCTATTGTCCTTTGAACCTTAACAAAGGGATTGCTCCATCCAGGTGCGAATTGTCGTGGTTGTACACAAGGCAGGATATGCTTACTATAAAACACCTGATACCACTACTCATATGTTTGGGAAGTTCTGACAGCTGCGTCTCGAATTTATCACCTTATGTTTGGCGCAATATAGTCCGGTTGGTGCTGAAGTGCCATTAAAGCTCATTTCAATCATTTATTATAACAGCTGACCTAATATCTATTTTGTGTATTTCCGATGTTAATACTGCCACATAGATAGATTTATGTTTAATTAGATATTATATTCTATAATGTTTAGTGAAAGCATGTTAATTCCAATTTATCATGTGTTTAGCTACCTCTTAAAATTTCACATTTCACATTATATATTGTTTTCACCTTTTCTTAATTACTGCCTTCATCACAGGTGTTTCATAATTAAGTTCAAACTGTTCCGACCGCAAATTTAATATATTTTCAGCTTCTCATCACAGTTTATTTTTGAAAATTTTCTGACAGGTATTTTTGTATTTTGATTAAATTCAGGATAATTTGTTTCTAAATGTTATTTGTGAGTTAAATTTTGAGGAAGTTCTAGCAAAGTGAAAAACTATATGGAAATATTTTGTAATTTTACTTTTAGAAAAGCAAAACCTGTTTGAATTTGGGACAGTCTGGTTTTCTGGACGTTTTGGGAGATGGGAAATTCCCACATGTCGAAAGGGTTTGGGAAGATAACCCAATTCAAAGGGGTACCATCATTTTACAGTAGTTCTTTACACTTGAGTAGTTGACTGAATTAGAGCAGAAGTACATGTTAAAGATGCATTATGTAAAAGATAAATCTGCCCATTACAGATTTTTATTTTGGCATCAAATGTTATATTAATTATTATTTAGACATTTATTCAAATGACAAGCCTATAATCAACTCTCTAGAACATCAGATGGTGCAGATGTAACCAGATTGAAATACGATCACCATTTCATGATTTAATTTAAAAATGGAGAAACGTGGGTGAGTCTTGATTAACCAGTAATATTGCTGCGATAATAAACAATCTATGTCAAAACATTAAACGGTGATAACTTCGCTCAGAATAAAGTAATTTAAAGTAAATTTTCAATATATTAATTTTTCACTATTTTTGAACTATTATGGCAAGAACGACCAGCTCTTTATCTAAATCTTACATAATGTATCTTTAAAGCAGGAGTTTTAATCACCAAAACTAAAATATCTTAAAGAAGCAGTCCTTCCATTTATTGAGAGTCAAAATTTTGGTACAAATATTACCTCTTAGCAAATGAAAGGACTGAATTCCTCAAATATTTTAGATTTATTTTTTTGAATAAAGCCCCTGTGTTTTTGACCTGCATTATGTCAGTCATAAATAATTTCAGTAAAAATTGTAATTTTAAGGTACCAGTTGTAATCCCAAGTTCCACCAATTGAAATGAAATGAGGTGGGGTTTATTGTCCTACTGTTCTGCCCGATGATAGGAAGTTAAACCAATATTTCATTTCATTACACCAAGAGACTATTAAAATAGATAGCACATGTACATAAATATTGAGCTGTGCGAATTGTTTATATTTGTAAAAGATGAACATATTTATAATAAAGTTAAAATAGAAAAAAAAAATATAACTGGCTTCATGACTTATTTCTCTGATACCAATGAGCTGCGGTGCCTCAGTGAGTAAAGTGCTGGCTCTTCGAACCAGGAGCTATGGGGTTCTATCCCGTTGCTGGCTGAGAAAGTTCCCAGGGATTTTCCAACGTGGTTTCCCCTTGTCGGTGGTGCAGGATGGAGGGCCTGACAAGGACAGTGTCTAGCCGTTCAGATGAACGAAAGTTCCAAGGGATTTTCAACATGGTTTCCCCTTGTCAGTGGTGCAGGATGGAGGGCCCGACAAGGACAGTGTCTAGTCTTTGAGATGGAGGGACGTAAAAGAACCCTTGACTGTTGGAATTAGATATAAGAGTAGGCCGCAGCAGGTTTGATCCTTTGCACAGGTTGAGAAGAATCCTCTGCACCTTTCTAACCTGACTTTCACTTGCTGCCGTGGCATCCGTGTGGCCGATAACAAAAGTGTGGCCAGTTCAGATGATATTGAATACACATTGGTGTGGACGTTAAAGAACCCTTCACAGTTGGAAAGAGTCTAAGGCAGAAACACTGCCCCCCCATGGAAAATCCTCCTACTTATTTTGCACACTAACTATAGAAATATATTTTTCAAAATAAAATTACCAACAAATCTGCCCCAAAATTTCCATTCCAACTCAAAGTCAAAAAACACTTGAGTTTGATCAATCTGATTATAACACAGATCCTATTTTGTTTATATATAAAAAAACCCCAACGAAATATAGATCTGTATTTTAATCAGATTTGAGTTTAATAGGCAGAAATGACATAAGTATTGTGTTGACGAAACGTTCATATACTACAGCGGAGGGATAGGGGGGGTGTAATGTGTCTTTCTGCAGAGCAATCATTGTGTCGGAAGTGAGATTTTCACCCCAGTCAACTTCAAATCCCCGTAGCAAAACATCTAAACGGTCAACCCCCTACAAAATTATGATGAGGAGATTGCCAAATGTGGTCGCCATTGTGCCTATAAAGATAGGAACCAACGGAATGTTGAACAAAGAGCTACAGCCTGTGATGTTACAGCCATTTAACATTGAAGTCAATGGGCAAATAATTGCTAGTCTGAGTGGACTCCATACTTCGAGCATAGATCTTTACCCTAAATAGCCGCCATATCCAGAAAGGTTAGTATGGGACAATGGCACAGCCGCCTACTTTTATTATGAATGCGAACTGCCAAGGGTTCTTTTTTGTACTGCCACGGATCGGGAATATCGAGGAAATATCTTTTAAGTCTGCGAATCTCTTTCACGGCCATTCGCTGATTTAGTTCAATGTGTCTCGGTCATTTTTCTGTCACAAATATTAATAATATCGATATTCAGCTTTATTATGAAGTTATCGACTGTCACAAATATTCATAACAAAACATAACACAGGATATAACTACTTCTCTGTTATTTAATTACGACGTTTCGTAACACATACAGGTCACGTTTTCAAGTCGAGTGTTCGATCCCTGCATTGGCCGAGAAAGTTCATCAGGATTTTCCGACGTGGTTTCCTCTTGTCAGTAGTGCAGAACGGAGGGCCTGACAAGGACAGCTGTCTAGTCCTTCGGATGAGACGGAAAACCGAGGTCCCGTGTATATATTGGAATGCACGTAAACGATCCCCTGGCAGTTGGAATTCGATATAAGAGTAGGCGATAGTGCCGCTGCCCGGGCAAAATTTCCCTCATAGCACACTGTATGGCGTGTGCCCGTCTTCATTAGCCCAGTATAGGAGCAGAACAGTACCTACTAGGACGTTAAACCCCATTTCATTTCATTTCATTTCAAGTTAATGATAAATATCCATACATATTTTAGCTTACACCAAATTAATTAATAACCCGAAGTTAAATTAGGGCTAGCTGTACTAAATTTAGATTGGGCTGACTTGATTTCATTAATCACAAATATTACTAATAATATAGACTATTGATGATCAGACATATTACATACAGCTTTATTTTAACTGAATAAGTTTTGCTATGTCTTGTCAACCCACGTCTATGCCCTCTTGAAGGCCACAGGCTTTTAGTATGTAGCCCAAGTTCAACAAGTAGCAATTTCCGATTCACGTTTTATGACGTTCGTCTTTCCTTTAAATGACGTCATATTATGCTGTTATTCATTGTACAACCATTTAGCAAAATTAGGTTAACGTTGTCATGTGATAAAGAAAATAATATGAAAAAAAACTACAAAAAACAACAGATGTGGATCCGATGTAATATGGCGCCCTCCAATTTAGACTTTAAAACACCATTAAATAGAGAGGGGTTGGATGACCGAATGGATAGCGCGTGCGCGTTGCATCATAAGGTCAGTCATTGAGTCAACTGGCATGGTTTCGATTCCCTGGTTGTATGTGACAAGGAGTAGGATCGCATGTTCAATCTCGTGGGTTTTCTCCGTGTCTTCCGGTTTCCTCCCACTGCTAAAGACCACTACGCGCAAGCGAATTATTGATGTAAAATAGAACCATTTATTAGTCCCGAAATGATCTAGTTTGTGTTGAGTGGACGTTAAACCCCACTTCTCTCTCTTCTCTCTCTCTCCCTCTCCCACTCTCACCATTTGTACACCAATAATTTTATATATATATATTACCTGGACGTTGATTGGTTCTTCTCAGAGGCTTCTTAACGCACGGGAGGGGGGAGGGGGTGCGGGGGGGGGGGAGGTTATAATGTTGTGAAGACGGCCTTGGTTCTGCTATGAATTTGTTACAGGGGTGGGGAACTATAATGTTGTGAAGACGGCCCTTGTTCTGCTATGGATTTGTGGAAAATTTTGGAAAACACTACTTGGAGATCTTTTAGTATGGAAATCATGATATAGGCATATGTATATAAGTGATCCGCAACTATATACACACCTTTTTATACGCCAAGCTCCGTCGTCCACAATTTCCTGTGAACACTCTGCAGACTACATTTATCATCATCCAACGTTTTTAGAGATACATTGGGTAAGAGCTAAATCTGCCCATTGCAGGTCTTTCTTTAGACCTAATATGTTATATAAATTATTCGACATTTATTCACATTACAAGCCCATAATCAACTCATGGTCTAGACCATTAGATGGTAGCGAAATGAAATGAAATGAAATGGGGTTTAACGTCCTACTGTTCTGCTCCTATACTGGGCTAAAGAAGACTGGCATACGCCATACAGTGTGCAATGAGGGAAGTTTTGCCCGGGCAGCGGCACTATCGCCTACTCTTATATCGAATTCCAACTGCCAAGGGATCTTTTACGTGCATTCCAATGTATACACGGGACCTCGGTTTTTGGTATCATCCGATCCGCGGGACTAGACAGCTGTCCTTGTCAGGCCCTCCCTCCTGCATCATTGACAAAGGGAAACCACGCCGGAAAATCGGACTTTCTCGGTCAATGCAGGGATCGAACACCCGATCTCCAGGCTAGCGAGCCAGCGCCTTACCCACTTACCCCTAGATGGTAGCGATTTTTAAAGGAATGAAACATGATCGCCTTTTAATAATGTAATTTGAAAATGGATAATCGCGACTTTGTCTATTATCATAACAATGGTACTAATGAACACTTCAAAGTCTGATAACTTCTCTCATTTTCAATATATTAATTATTCATTATCTATGTTTGAACTGTTATAGCTATAAGGATCTGCTCTTCATGTAACTCTGACATAATGCATTTTTGATAATTGTATGTTCAATTTTGGATACCTCCGATAATATCTTCCAGGGATATATCCTGTGATCGCTTTCAAATTTAGTAAGTATGCCTGTTTGCTTTTGTATAAATACCTTTTTTGCCGAACATATTATATGTTGTGATGCTGATTGTTTCTGTCTTGTTTGTGTTATATCTATTCTGTAAACTTTGTAATTTTTTTCTTTTGTTTATGTGTTTGTATTTACTTGTAATAAAATGTGTATATATATATATATATATATATACATTGTTTGTATGTAATTGTCATGTGTTTATATTGAAAATAGAACAAAACCCCGTGATGTAGTAAAGGATAAAAACACAAAAACAATTCATCATTTCAAATACAACTATCTTCATTTAAATTATGTGCATGATTATGACGCTTTGTCTTTTTTTTGTAGTACGCCGTATATAAAACCACACGCTTCTCTTGCTATTTATAATGATGCGGACCAAGCATGGATACAAGGGAATGTGGAATGATAGGGTAAGAATGGAAATCTGGATACAGAAAATCTGGCATTCTCAGACCTAAGTTAAGAATTTACTCAACTTTCAATCACTGTTTATCCAGAAACACAAAACTTTGCTCATAGCTTCTTATTGATGTATTTACATTAAAAGTACAATTTTTTTTTATAAAGGGCTATAAGCCAACACTTTTCAGTAAATTCTTAACTTAAGTATGAGAATGCTTTGTGAACTTTGGGTCTGATCTCATGTTATCCGATGAGTTAGTAGGTTTGAATAATTGGCTATCTTTATTAACCTGAAGACAGAGAGAAAGAGAAATTGGATTTAACATCTACTCGACACAAACTAGGTCATTTCAGGACTAACACACGGTTCAATTTTATTTCGGGGGTGGTTGGGGGGGGGGGGTGGATAGCCGCACGGTTAGCACATGCGCGCTGTAACATAAGGTCTGTAATTGAGTCAACTGGCGGGGTTAACCTAAAGAACCACAAGGCGCAAATCTAAGTGGACTGTAAGAACCACTTAGATTTTGTAAACCCTTCGGTGCCATGGAACCAGGACCATATATACAGCATTATAGGGCCCCGGGCAAAGCAATGCACTGGGTCCCCTACCTACACAACCACTCACAGGACCGTCTATACACCATTATAGGCTCTCGGGCAAAGCAGGTGCACTGGGTCCCCTCGCAACGACTCACGGGAATCAAAATATAAATTGTCGAAAAGATTATAAATATATTTATTGTATTGGTACTTCTAGCAAAATCATTGTTTAAACAACAAGTTGTAACAGCAAGTCGTAACATACGTGTATTAGCACTGGTCCCTATGCTCGTGGTGCGCCCATACGTAAAGACGACACTGCATGGAAACAGTGCCTAGGGCCGTGGCTGTCAACCTTTTTTATGCCAACGGCACACCTTGGAACACATGAAAAAAACAGCGGCACACCAGGCTAAATATATATGAAAAATATTTGAATTTTGCAAAATAAAAACGTGGTAAGTCAGACGGCATACAATCGTAGACATAGACTAGTCATAGACACATAGACTGACTCCAACTAGATAAAGAAAAACACAGCTATGAGCTTATAATTAGACACCGGTGAATACTCAATTGGGATCACATGGTTTTGCGCATTTTCCTAGTGTACCAATCAAAATCTCGCTGCATACCTTTGTGCAGCGGTACACTGGTTGAGAATCACTGGCCTAGGGTCATATAAGGGTTGTTTGAGCCCCTCTACCACTACGTCTAGCTACGCCTCTGATTATGACAATAAGTTAATGATCAATTAAACGATGATGGGTGTAGAATACCGGACGTATGGGGTATAACTATTTTCCGCTTCACTATAAATTCGCCATGATACCGATATACAATTGTCATTTTATTATGTTATAATGATTATCAAGTGTCTTCAATTAGATAGTCGATGACACACAATTATCATAGGGTTGGGTTCATTTTCACTTGAGTTAGCAAAGTGAACTGAAATTATAATTTGAATGCACTATTGGGTTGGGTAAAGTTTGTTTAGGAGAAAAATGAATTGCTATTAGAATATATATGAATTTCGGAAATCACTTATTTTTGTAGGGGATGTTTAACCTGTTTTAAATTTGTCAGGATATTGGATATTGTAATACTTTAGAACAATGTTTTCGTATAGTGCTGTTTTATTGATGCTGCTCATTCAGATCCATTCGGGATTTTCGATGCGGGGTAAGTAGTAGCTTCTTATCGATATATTTCGCGCTGATTAGCTGAATATCAAATTTTGCTTAGTATTTTGAGGGGGTTATATTTAAATCATTAGCAAAAGGAATAATTATTGATCCCGGTGTGGAAGATTCCCTGTTACCGCTCTCAATTTCAATCGGTGACACTCATTGCGCCACGGGAGCCACAGTGGTTCAGTGGGTAGGACGTTGGCTCCCGTGTTCGATCCCAGCGTTAGCTGAGAAGGTTCATAGGGATTTTCTGGCGTTCCTTTGTCAGTTGTATAGTACGGAGAACCTAGCAAGGGACAACACGAGGCCCCGTGTACACATTGGCGTACACGTAAAAGCACTCTTGGCAGTTAGAATTCGAAATGAGAGTAAGCCATAGCACGGCCGCTGTCCGTGCAAAATTTCCCTCATACTGTCATAGCACACTGTATGGCGTATACCCGTCGTCATTAGCCCAATAGGAGCAAAACAGTAGGACATAAAACCCCATCTCATTTCATTTCATTTCATTATTTGCGTCACTATCTGATCTTTAAAATCAGTGTTACGGATCAATAATAGCAACGTTATATATGTTTGAATTATATCGTAAATATGTTTAACCAGTTCTATCTCATATATCAAATTACATTTGGAATGTGTTAACCAGTTTTACTTCATATATAAAATTATATTTGGAATGTGTTTAACCAGTTCTATCCTAAAATTATATTTGGAATGCATTTAATCACTTCTATCCTAAAATTATATTTGGAATGTATTTAACCAGTTTTATCCCACATGCAAAATTATATTCGAAATGAGTTTAACCAGTTCTATCACATATATAACGGTATATTTGGGATGAGTTTAACCTATATTTGAAATGTGTTTAACCATGCAGTTCTATCACATATTATGTAAAATTATATTTGGAATGTGTTTAACCAGTTTTATCCCATATGTAAAATTATATTTGAAATGTGTTTAAATATAGAAAATTATATTTGGGATGTGTTTAACTTGTTCTATTCCGCATGTAATATTATATTCGGGATTAGTTTTACCAGTTTTATTCCATGTGTAAAATTATATTTGGAATGTATTTAACCAGTTTTATCCCATATGTAAAATTATATTTGAAATATGTTTAACTATATAAAATTGTATTTGAAATGTGTTTATATAAAATTATAATTGAAATGTCTTTAACCAGTTCTATCACATATATAAAATTATATTTGGGATAACTTTAACCAGTTCTACGCATATGTAAAATTATATTTGAAATGTGTTTAACCATTTCTATTACATATGGACAGCGGCGGGCCTACAACTTGGTGGCCCTGAAGCTTGAACTTGGCCCCCCTTGTCAGTGGTGCAAGACGGATGGTCTGACATTGGGCAACGTATAGTCGTTCTTTGGGGACGAAAAACCGAGGTAGAGCCCTTGACAGTTGGAATTCGATATGAGAATAGGCCGTATTGCCGCTGTCCGGGCAAGAGTTCACCATAGCACACTATATGGTGTATGCACGTCTTCATTATCCCAGTCGGAGCAAAACAGTGGGACGTTAAACCCCATTTCATTTTCCATTTTCATTTTACAGATATTTGTCGTGACTACCCGTACCCGGAATCAGAGGCCGATTTTTTTGCTTGTAAGTTATTTGGATCGCAGTTGCCGGAACAGCGAGTGGAACTTGATTGTCCAGGGAAGACAATCTTAATTGGTAAATTGGAAATTGGATACAGGGACAGATTGTGCAAGGACGTTATAAATTATATGGGATGTTGCTACGGCGAGAAAATACCCAATAATTCCAGCATTGTTTGTTTATCACAGTCAGATGTAACTGGAACAACCAATAGGTTAATAAAACTCCGACGAAACATCATTAAAGAGTGTAAAAATCGTCCATCTTGTAAAGTCGTTTTAGATCTAAAACCCATAACAGAGATTAGCTTCTCTGATGTGTACAGTGTCTTCGTTGAAGTACAGTATGACTGTATTGGCGGTAAGTTACTTTACATGTGATTATACATCATTGGTTCGAGTTCGGCACATTTAACACAAATTACTATGTATATCGATGCATATGCTCAGCTACATAAAAATTTTTAAAACAACACTTTTTATGAGAAAAGTGTAACGGATGTGTGCATTACCATTTATCATCAGTTAGTGGGATCGGATGGGCATTCAAAGCGTCAGATGATATAGACATAATGTGATATAACAATTAATACTTTGTATCAATGAAATTGAATCACAATGTGATCCTATTAATTCATTATAAAAAATGACGTCAAACGTAATTTGGAGACAATGATGGCATCAGGCATTGTCAACTGTCAAATTTCCTTAACAGTGGATGTCATAGCCCCCCCCCCCCCCCCACGAAAAAGACACATTGCCCCAGGAGCCTGGTAAACCCCTTCCTGCAAAAATTCTTGGATCCCCCCTACATGAGTTGGGCATCTGAGATTTTTTTTACATGAAATTAAAGTCAAACTAATCCACTTCTTTATTTGAAGCCATTTCTACAAAATACAATTATTCTCATTTTTTTCTATTTTCTAATTTCAGGTCCACCAAAACCGAAAGATAACAGTAAGTATATTTTATCACAATAATCTGGATATCGGTTTTTAAATGTTGGCGGCAAAAATGACATAGTTACCTGGAGTAGCGAGGCATTGACCATCACTTTTGCCGTACATATTTTCAAATATTTTTTTTTAACAAATTAACTCAATTGTTTGGCTAGGTGTTTTTGTTAAAGCCATCTCAATTTTTGTCAGAGTCGTTGAGATGTAAATAAGGTTAGGGCACGTGATTGTTGTCGAGATTGTAGCTTTGGCTTAGGGTAAGCACTGGGGCTAGGTCCAGGTTTAGGGTTAGGGCTGTGATTAGCTCTAGCCTTGTTTACATCTCGTGACCTATGGCGAAAAATTGAGCTAGCCTTATCATTTAGCACTAACCCCATTGTTAGATTTTTTTTATAACCAAGGGCGATGACTCTAAACATGTTAATTTAATTTTTACAGGAGTGTATATAGCTGGATGGATTATAGCTGGAATTCTTAGTCTTCTACTTCTTGTAACGTTGATTATGTTGGTGTAAGTTCTCTATTATATATAACCTGGTGAGATGGTCGCAGCAATGTGGGCATGATTTTGTAACTGCGCCGCAGGGGGCTTAGTAGTGTCAAACCAAGCTGCCGTAGATGAAGGGTCGCAAGCAAACCGGTTGGGGGCTGGGGACGGTTGTAGGAACCTAAGCGATTCCAAGGCCGAGATCCCTGGAATGTGTGCGATTTTGAACCCGTTTTGCATTTAAAATGTATCCCTATAGCTATCAATAAATGTATCCTTTCTGGTTAGAATGAGCAAAATGAAATGAAATGGGGGCTGACGTCCCAGTTTTCTGCACCAATCGGGATAATGAAGGCGGAAAGGGTTGCAGGCCCCTAAGAGATTCCAGGACCAAGATACCGGAAATATTTGCGATTTTGACACCGTTTAGCTATTAAATTTATCCATAGCTATCAGTAGAGTGAGCAAAATGAAATGACAAGGACCACCACTCTGCACCACTGCTAAGCACCACCGTCTTGCACTACTGACAATGAGAACACAGGACGGGTTATGGTCAATTGTCTTTTATTTGTAAATATCTGTCTATTTTCAGGATTGTGTACAAGAAAAGAAAAGCTAGCGCCAAGAAATGTCTTCCAGCCGTCAGTATACGACCCCTGCCTTGTGTTCCCGTCAGTGGCACATACTGTTCACTGGAAGATCGAGGGCGCAGTTATGTGGACAATGATTATGAGAAATTGAAACTGGAAAACAGTGACTATCATGAGTATCTGGAACCGGTCACGGTACCTGACGTCATCGGTCAACACAACGTGAAGAAAAACGAAAAGTGTTGATTATTAAAAGGACAAGCTTACATATAAAAAGCCAAGCTTACATAATAAAAGTTTTATGGTTTGACTCTGTAAACGATTTGGCTCTTTAGTTGCAAAAGACGGTCTTAGTAAATTCTTGACATTTGTATACCACGGCTTAATCAATATATCTAAGTCAAAGAGATAATAATATCAAATAATTAAAGTATCATTGCGTCATTTTAGAGCAATAGGAATCCCGTGCAAACTACACTAGTAATAACAGTTCAAAAATGGTTAAATTCCGTTCATTATTTACAAAGAACTGTTGAATTGAAACGCCATGTAATAAGCCCACCACAATATTGTTGTCCGCGAACATAATTGATGGGTATGTTTTAAATCTGATTAAATTTAGCATTGGTATTTTGATTTTGTGTTCTTAATTAAATGTTAAATAATCAATCTGAGTACATATTAATGTGGATTAAGCTGTGAAAAATGCAAATGACGCAATGGGACTTTAAAGATATAAGAAATAGAAGACTACATATACTTATAATTGTGTTTGATTGCTGCTGGAAAGATCTAGTCTGTATTATCACAGGCCCATGACTGTACAGCGCAGAGGACGCTTACTGTTGGTCCCCGGATCCATTCACTTCAATTAATATTTGTTGTTTATTTCATGCATGGTATGTATAGTTTGTCATGTCCGCGGGTTTGTCATATCGGTTTTTTTTGTGTGTATTGCCCTCCTCCTCTACTTACTATATTATTAAATAGATATGTGAGTGATGCGATTTCACAAACTTATCAGCAGTGAATATTCGCAAGGCCTTTACAATCAATTAATTAGTTCACAGTATTAACAGTTTTCTTTCTGCAAATTAAATTCTAAAACATGTTGGTTTTTTTTTTAAGTATTGGAAAAATAAAAAAAAGGTCGTTGAAGTATATTTCAATAAAATGTGTTTGCTATTTAGTGTAAATGTTTACATAAAATATAACTCGAAGCGCAAAATGAGTAAAAGGCACCATTCTGCACGGACCAGTGACGTCACAAGTAGAATGCATTTTGAACTTATAAAGGTCAGTCATCTTACACAGAGGTTAGAAGAAGGCTTTGGCATTAACGTTTCAGTCAAGTCACATGCACAATAAACAGAACCAAACCGGGGGTCAAACCGCGACACCGGTCTATACGTTTTCCACATAATTATTTTTTCTTCATTTATTCCACAGTAGAGTATTTTATACATCCTAATTAAAGATGCATTATGTAAGAATTCTTGCTAAAATAGTACGTACATAGATAATAAAAAAATCATTTAAATTACTTTATTTGAAGTTGAGTAATGTGTAATTAAAGTTTGAACAAGATGAATCGCAGATTGTTTATTATCGTTTATTACAAGTCTCAATTATCCCTTTGTCGTTGAATTTTTAAATCTCGCGGGTTTTCTAATCCATTTAAATCTCGGCCATCGAATGGTCTAGAGTGTTGAATATATTATATAACATAGGTAGATTTAGCTCTTATAAAATGCATCTTTAAAGTACTTTCATTTTCGTTTTGATGTTATTCATATTAAACAACCTTTTATGGTAAAGGTCTAAAACATTATTCGTAACTTTGTGTTCTATTGACCTTACTCGATCTTACTCAATCAGCATATTATGGTGACATCACATACATTTCTACCCGACATGAAGACATTATTATGGCCCGACATGACGACATTATTACCCGACATGACGACATTGTTAACCTACCTAATGTCGTGATGTCAGGTAGAAATGCCGTAATGTCGGATAAAAATAGTCTGACTTGGGCAAGATCAGTGCCAAATTTTGATGAAGAGAGACCCTGGGCTATTCGACTTATGAGCCCCCCCCCCCCCTTGTAATCCCCTACCCTCACGACTAGGGTAAGATGGAAGTGTGTTTTAAACCGAGGATGATGATGGATGTTTAAAACCTAGCTCACAAACCGCCGTACGGGCCAATCTGGTTAAAACACAGATCCTATTTCGTTTCGTTTTTATAGTTCAAAATTTCGTTTTACTTGTCTTTACTACACTTGGATCTGGAAGAGTTATTTAACTCGTGTTCTGAATGGTGTCAGGGATAAGCCAATGAAACGGTCTGTTACGGCGAGCTTTAGTCGTGTTTTGCACGGAACTGTGGGTAATCCACTAGTAACATCAATGCTGATTGGTTAATCAAATGTCTGACGTCATAGGGTCATAAGTCGGTCTTTTGACCCCTGACGTGACCTATCGCTATAACTTGTCAGATCTTCATGTAGTGTAGGCCATCGAAAGTATAAAAAAACGAAACGAAACATAGATCTGTATTTTAATCAGTTTGACTACGGTCAGTCTGCGGAGGAATTTTGTTTAGTAAACCCGTGCGTGAGACTTACACGCACACGTCACATGCGTTTTCGGCCCCTTAATAGATCGCAGACTGGCCTTAGAGATTTTTGGTCCTGCACATATATAATTTTCACCCGATTTCTCGCGACTGGTCTGCGAGCTACCAAACCCTAAGACCCGTGCGTACCAAAACACGTACGACAGGTTGCATGTAAGCTTGGGTTAAGATTATGATCACTGCGTGTAAGAAAGGCGGCGTCAATAATGTTATACAGCTTTCCAGAATTAATCTTCAGAAATCCGCGTAGAGAAGTGATAAAGAAGTAGTTAGATGTCCATGAAATGTAAACCTCGACCAAGGACAAATTTTAACAAAATTTGCTGGATGAGAAAACCCCCCTCCGAAATATATCGAGAAAATTACAAGATATTTTGGCGAACATCGAGCATTGAGACATTTTGCTTGTTCCAGTTATCGTATTTTGTGAAATGAAATGAAATGAAATGGGGTTAACGTCCTACTGTTCTGACCTACCGGGATAATGAAGACGGACATACGCCATACAATGTGCTATGAGGGAAATGTTGCCCGGGCAACGGCACTATGGCCTACTCTTATATCGAATTGCTAAGGGATCTTTTACGTGCACGCCAATGTGTTCACGGGACCTCGATTTTTGGCCCCATCCGAACGACTAGACAGCTGTCCTTGTTAGGCCCTCCGTCCTGCGTGGCCTAACGACTGCTCTGTATATCACAAGGTCTGTCATTGTGTCAAGTGGCTAGAATTTTCTGGGCTCAATAATTGGACTTAGGGGAGGGATATTGAAATGGGCCGCGTCCGCCCATCCACCCTGGCTTTGTTGCAGGAGTAAACAATATCTTTGAAAAACTTTGTACACACATAAACTATTATACTAGCTGCGCCTTTGCCAGTTAAACATTTCTGATGAATAAATGAATAAATAAATAAATAAATAAATAATTTTCATTTTCACGTTTAAGAAAAGAAAAGAAAACAAACTCCAGATGTTAATCAAATAAAAGATAAACAAATCCCTTTTCATTTCCTGAAATTGTACAATTATTTTTTCGATTCTGTGTGAAACTTGTTCGATATCTCCTGTTTTCCACTCAAATTATTTGGCCTAATATCTGTCTCCATTCTTAATTGCATTAAGACCTTTTGTAAACGGTCGTGTACAGGGGTCTGTCTTTACTTCCATTGTTATAACCGGGATTGGATGGCAGACGGTCCACCTCATGTTTTCAAAATGGACACGTACGTTTCTTTCACACACTTCCATTTAGTCGATAGGCTTCTAATTTATTTCCATCCAGCAAATTATACTCCATTTGTCTCCTAAATGAGTGAAAACTTGTTAGAATGGGATCTTATTTAATTTGTACCAAGCGAGTATTTTCACATAAAAGGTTTACGCCGTTTATCCGTATTGGTTTTTGTTCTTACGTGACATTTGATTGGTTCGACCACTCTCTCCTTCTACGATTTGAGCTAATCCCGTATCAGATAACAAAGTTATTAACATCAAATGATGCCGCGAGTTTTTCAGTCATCGATTGAGAGAAAAAAAAATGGCCAGACAATCGTGTGACCTGCCATCTTATTTTAAATGGCTATTAATAGACCATAACATTTTTAATCGAAATTTACGCGTTTTTCTTTTAGAGTGTTTCGAATTATTTTTTCAATAATCCGGTGGAACTTTCTATTTAGGTACACGTTTCGGCTCGGTATCCAGTTACAAACAAGCGGGAGAGAAGTTTGTTTTACAGAGCGTATATCTCTATTCTTTGGAACTTAAAATAGATGAAAGTTTGTCTAAAAGTACATAATAATGTGATATGAATATATGTAAAGTGATTTATTGTAATTTCTAATTAATAATTTTCGGTGAAATACGTGAACAGTCCAAACTGAACGACATTCTACAAGCTGTTTGTTTTGTAGGATATGTTTTTCTTTGTTCATTACAAATGGCGCCAGAAACCATGATGTCTTAAATGTTTGATAATAGGATCCCATATTTTTACTGCAAGATAACAACATCAACATTGACTGAAATGAATCAATATTGAATTCTAATTAGAGTTCTAATTTCGAATATTATGGAAAAATATTGAGTTAGGGATTTAGCGCCTTTAACATCACTCAACACAAACTAGAACATTTCGAGACTAACATGTAGGTTTCGAGTAAAACGCTGGTTCGCTAGCCTGGAGGTCGGGGGGGGGGGTCGCTCCAGGTGTTGGCCGAGGAGGTTCACCATGGATTCTCCTTGTCAGTGGTAGGACGGGGGGGGGGGTCTGACAGGGACAACTGTCTGGTTGTTCGGATGTGACGAACAACCGAGGTCCCGTGTACACATTGGCATGCACGTAAGAGATCTCTTGGCAGTTAGAATTCGAAGAGTAGGCCGTAGCACAATTTCCTTCATAGCACACTGCATGGCGTTTGTCTTCATTAGCCCAATCGGAGCAGAACAGTAGAACGTTAAACCCCCATTTCATTCATTTATTTCGAAATTTGGTGTTGGAGTCTGTAGCAGTTGGGGGTAACCGAGAACCCCGAGAAAACCCACGGGTGTAGACAGGCGACATTACTCCTTGGTATGTAGTGAAGCCTGCTATCCAAACTATGACACTTGACTCAATAATAAAGAAGAAAAACAAACCCAAATCAGAAATTTACGCCTATTATAAACAGGCGATTGTGGGTTTTCTCCGGGTCCTCCGGTTTCCTCCCACAACTAAAGACGCTTACGCGCAAGCGAAATATTGAAATAAGATCGAACCATGTTAGTCCAGAAATGACATTAAACCCTATCCCAACCCTCCCTCTCAAAAGGACAATGGAATACGGTTAAGCCATACTCGGTTGATATGAAAACTAGGAACCAAATAACTGATGCCCTCTTAGTCGAATTCCATGTTCAAGACACGGGGCCAAACCGGTTACGTAGTCAAGCAGGTGCATTTTGTTTTGCAGTAAATGCGAAACAATGTTCTTGGTATTAATAACACGTAAACTGTTTAAAAACTGTATATTATAATTATAGCGAGATTTATTAAGGCGCTTCTCAGAAAAAAGGCGAGTGAAAACAATGACCTTTGTATTTTCTTCCTTTGACCTTTGAAAACACGCCCCTTGAAGTGGCATCCATTACAAAACGACAAAACGTGACGTCGTCAATAAGTACGACCACCCAATAGTTACAATTGCTATCTGGATAACGTGCTTCTCACGCGACAAATGGAATTTTGAATTTGAATAAAATATTTAGAGTGTTGAATCTGTTTGTTTGTAAGTGAGATGTATGGTAGTATGAAGTCTCTAATTGCCGTCTCTAATCTTAACTAAATACGCAGCTCAATTTTCCCTTTCTTAACTCGTGACGAATGACAGAGTTTGAAATGAAGTCGTATTATTAACACGCTTACCAATCTGTTAACAAACTACAGAATTTGGAAGGGAAACTCCTCAATGGGCGTGTAGAAATTCAAATTCTAAGACTCCAAGACAAAATTTTTATATTCAAATTGAGAAAACTGAACTAAAAAAATATCAATTTTATCGCAAGATTCAATAAAAATGAACGAATGCTGTAGACTCTAGGATAAAAACAAATTTTTTATATTAAAAATCCGGAAACTTAAAATTAAAAATATTTATTTTGTTTGTTTGCAACGTTCAATAAATATGAATGAAGCCCTATATTATACAATAACAAGATAAGCATAATGGCTGATACCTCTATGTGGATAAGTGGTTCGCCATATTGGGTGGGCTATAAAATAAATTAAAAGCTTTGACAATTAAATGCATTTATAGCTCGCTAACATTGCGATATAGGGTTTGCTCCCTGTGTTGACCAAGAAAGTTCCTAGGGATTTTCCGGCGTGGTTTCCCCTTGTCAGTGTTGCCATTTTATTTCATTTCCCTCCACAGTGTCCATATTTTATTTACGCTTACGGCTGGACCCCGGATCCATTCACTTGATTTGATATTTTGTTGTTTATTGGTTACAGTGTCTGTACTTTGTGTGTCTTGTCCGCAGGTTTGTCTTATCGATTTTATTTGCCGGCACTTACTATTATTTCAAAAAATTCAAACACGTAGTAAAAAAGCATACAACTCTGTTCCCTAAACCATTTCTGAATTATTTGAACAATGTAGGCCTCATAATGCGAGGCTAGCTCACAAACCAGGAGGTCGGCGGTTCCATCTCAATGTTGGTCGAGATAGTTTCCCAGGGATTTTTCAGCGTGGCTTTCCCTTGTCAGTGGTGCAGGACAGGTGGCCTGACAAGGCAGCGTCTAGTCGTTCGGATGGTTCGAAATACCGAGATCCCGCGTACACATTAGTGTGCACATAAAAGAACCCTTAATAGGCCTGTAGCACCGCTGTCTGGGCAAGATTTCTCTAATACCACACGGTATTCAGTTCCAATATGGTGTCCATTAAGCCTGGGTACAACTATAGCACGGTTGAATTAAAACAAAAGAAAACAGATAATATATTTATTAAACAAAAACATATTATTATACATGTTTGGCGCCCTGTGCATGTAATGGTGGATGGATTATTGCGATATAAATATACAAAATTATCATAAAATTAATATGAAATACACTTAAAATATTACTACACTTCCTAAGTTACAATCTGTGTCATTTCACGAAGGACATTCAAATATTACGCCCCATCATATACCAAAATATTATGCACCATCATATACAAAAATATTACACAGCATCCTGTCCTGAAGGTGTTGTTTAAAATCTTACTTTTAATTGCCATACAAAGATTATTTATTATGCATGTATTTACAAGCCATCATTTTAAAATACATTAGAAGCTATACAGAACCCACATCTGCTAAATGTTTGGTTATCACTTCGATGCATTATAAATTAAACTTTGCTATACATTTAAAATGTTACATCCCTTGACGCATCGTAATTCAAAATTAAAAACTAAATTATAAGGAAAATGTTACACCCCATTATGTCCCGAAATTTATAATAAAAATCTAATTCAATGTTTAAATTATGTCCCGAAATTTATAATAAAAATCTAATTCAATGCTTAAAAAAAATTCGCAAGATTATACAATCTTAACACTTACAAACTTGCCACTTATAAGGTCGAAAACCCGCTTCCCTGAAAATATAGAAAAAACTATGGTAAGTAGACAGAGATACAGAAAAAAATTGGCAACGTTTCACATATTCTTTTTAAAAAGTCCTTTTCATCCCAAGATAAGAATTTTGTTCCTAGAAGAATGGCTTCGATGTCAAATTCGTGCAGCACCACCGACAAGGGGGAACCAGATTGTAAATTCTCGAGAATTTTTTTTGGGCTAGAACCTGAAACGAAGACTAGACACTGTTGTAAAGGAAGCAGCCACATACACACACAGCCTCCACACATAGTATATTTACGAACATAAAATCTGCATTTGTCTAGTTTAGAAATCTAAATATACTTATGACAATAAAAAACATCAAAATAATTAACCAATCGCAAGAAGCATTACAAAATACCACGCAGACGTCTAGAGAAAGAAATAATAAACTAAGCAAAGAATAAAAACATTAACCCATTAACGGGATTTACGTAATCATTTCTAAACCCTTCATCGAATTTCTATTTTAGCGTAATATTTTAACTATCACAGACAGCATTATGGATACCTCTAGAGGTAAGAACAACTCCAAAACAAACAAAATATAAAACATCAACCCGAATTGTATTGAGTAATATCTGACCTAAGCGTTACTAAAACACTACGCATACATCTTAAGAAAAAACAAATCCCAACAAAGAACTAAGCAAAATATAAAACATCACACCAAAAGTAGTTCTGGGATTACGTAATCATTCCAAAAGTCTGCACCCAATTACTTACTATTAACATAATACGCTTCTTATCCTTCAATGTTAGCGTAATATAAGACCAATCACAGACATCGTTACAAAATATAAAATATCAAACAAAAAGTAGTTCTGGAATTACGTAATCATTCCAAAAGTCTGCACCCAATTACTTACTATTAACATAATACGCTTCTTATCCTTCAATGTTAGCGTTATATAAGACCAATCACAGACATCGTTACAAAATATAAAATATCAAACAAAAAGCAGATCAAGAATTACGTAATCAATCCAAAATCCTTTCATCCAATTACTATTAATAGATACTATCAATTTTTCGGATAATGTCTGACCTATCGCAGACAGCGTTACAAAACACCATGCAGACGTCTAGAGATAAAACTAAATTAGAAAATCAAACACGACGACCACTTAAAGGATGAGAAAAGCAAGTTGTTTGGTCAAATAATTTGTTTAGATGTCTAATGACTTCGGTTAAACAACTTTTCATACATCTCCACCAAATATAGCAGGCTAAACACAGGGTAAGAGCTTATGAGCACACTTCAAGCAGGCAATCCAAACTTGACATCTCAACATTTCGCCTATTTGGCACGATTGTCTAAGTTAACCATTACCTTGCCAAGTTTACTGGACAAATTCTGCCGGATAAGTAATCACCGAGATTGATCACGATCTAGAGACAGAGTCACGGCAAATTGTTTAAATCCAGCAAATCGAGATTACACTGTGTCTATAAGACGTGTTTCAAGGCGAGCAATGGGCGCTACTGAGGCCTGCTAAGTAATTTGCATGAAATGGAAAGCTTAATCCTTTTCATTGATTTCATTATGAGTATCATATTAATGCCACTTTCTCAAATTAATTCACGAGAAATGTTATTACATCACCGTGGTTATCCTCCGGGGTGTATTTAGTTATATTTCGGATATTGGCCATTAACAACCGACCAATCAGAGTTAAAGATAATGATAGACGAATACATTACAACTGAATGATTGCATGTTGCATGTAGACATATTCTGCTCACAGAGAACTATCTAGTCTTTGGAAATAGAACTCTGCCCTGAATGGCCGCCATGTTGAAAAATTAATGTTCTCTTTTGTTATGGGCTTCTAATTCGTTTTACACCTTTCATGCACACAAAGACTAAATAACCATCATCAATTTCATTAAATATGAAAACAAAAGCATCGCAAAAATATTCCCAGACTTCGCGAATTAGAGTTTACTACTAAAATCGTCGATATAAGAATTAAACTGTCGGGTAACTAGTTTCGCGTCTGTTCGTAACTGGAGCAAATTGTAGGTAGACGGCGTAAGTTTCGTATGATATAGACCAAAGAATATAAACAGCCAAAAAATCAGGATTAAGTGGAAAAATGCATAAAATTACAAATAAATGTTTTTCGGTAACTTAACTTAGCCTACCCCCTTATTTATCCACCCCGCAACCTGTCATACCTTTCACCCTAGGGGTAGCCTTGTATAGCATACATTCCGTATATATGCAAAACAAAAAAGGGAGGAATAAAACCGGTACTCGACACAGAAAATACGAAATAAAACCGTAAAAAACACGGGTCTCGGCAATACAAATAAAACAGTAAAAAACACGGGTCTCGGCAATACAAATCACAGACTCAACACTGGAAAAGAAACCAGAAAAAAAACGCTGAAAACTTAAAAAAAAAAACCCCACCTCGGCACCCCCCCCCCCCAAAAAAAAAACAAAAACACGGGACTCGACACAAACAATATTTTTATAAGAACTAAAGGCAGAAAACCCCCAAAGATATTGGTCAAATTATTTAAAGACTATGTTCGTCATTCAAGGGATTTTTAATCCTTTATAAGTCGAATCTCTAAAATGAATATCAGTCCATATGATGAAATTGAAAGTTTGCAACATTCGGCATTCTCTGAAGACGATATAAACAGAAATGAAATGGGGTTTAACGTCCTACTGTTCTGCTCCTGCTGGGGTAATGTAAACAGGCATACGCCATACAGTGTGCTACATGTATGAAGGAAACCCAACTGTGAAGGGATCTTATACGTGCACGCCAATGTGTACAAGGGGCTTCGTTTTTTTTCGTCCCATCCAAACGACTATACGTTGTCCCTTGCCAGAACCTCTGTCCTGCACCACTCAGGACAGGACTTTCTCGGCCAACGCAGGGATGGAACACGGGATCTCCAGGTTAG
The DNA here is from genome assembly GCF_932274485.2 of Patella vulgata. NCBI lineage: Eukaryota > Metazoa > Mollusca > Gastropoda > Patellidae > Patella > Patella vulgata. Next base: position 79,732,642 of record NC_065880.2, read on the forward strand.
CTAGGCAACGTCCTACTCAATGAGTCACCGATATAAACAAGACAGTGCCAACAATGAGTGGTGTGTAAAATCTTTTGATGGGCCTCTACGGTTGATATCTTAATATCATAATTAAATGTTAAATAATCGATTTGCGTACATTTTAGTATGCATTAAGCGTTGAAAAAATATATAATTATATTGTCCGAAAATTTATAATGACCATCGGCGACTTTAAAAATTTGAAACTAAATGACCGTAAAACTGCACAACGAATCAAAGAAAGAATAAAACAACGCAATAATACAAAATAATTTTTGCCACATTTATCTGGAAATTTATTTTGCAGAAAATGAACCGAAGAAAAACTTCGACACACCATACTTGAAAACATAATATTAGTAGAAATATTCCTTGACCCCGTGCGTTTAAGGGATACAGCGAACTCTGTTGGAAAGGAAAAAAGATAGTGCTTTAAAGAATATTAATCATTGCTACACTTGGCGATGCATTCCATATTAACAAATAAATTCTTACGCAAACTTATTCTCGTAATTAAATAAAATGGCGAAAAATAAAAAGTGATACATCGAATAAAATATTTGATAATCAAGAGCATTAAGCGTATTGTTTTCTACCATGGAGTCCTTGCGTAGTGTTTGGCTCAAGACACCGCAATTCCATAATCCGTCCTTGTAGGGTTCAGGTCCTCAAGGATCAGTCCTGGGACCTGTCTTATTTATAATGTTCACGAGAACACCTAATGCAATAGACTGTAGTCCAGAAATATGGACCTAGTGTCCACATGTTCGCAGAAGATACACAATTATACATCATTAGACACAGCAATTCTTCAGGATGTTGAGAGCTGTTTAGACGAAATTTACAACTGGACGACTCTTCATTTTTTAAAACTTTATCCAGACAAAACTGAAGTCCTTTACATCGGCACCATTTAACATCTCAACACAATCAACACGAGCAGCCTTTCGATTGTCGGTGAGTTAATTCAACCAACAAACAAGGCAAATAACATAGGTGCTATCATCCAAACTATCTTTTTCTCAACTTTTTACCAGATTTACAAACTAGCAAAGATAAAGAAGTACCTAACGTGTAAAAATCTAAAACTCCTCGTTTGTGCTTTGATCTCTTCAAGGCTGGATTACTATGATGCTTTATTGTATGGTCTACCACAGAGGCAGCTGCAGAAGCTTCAATATGTGCAGAATGTTTCAATTCGACTATTCCATGGAACCAGGAAAATGGATCAAATTAAACCATGATTAATGGTTGCCCAAAAATCAGCGCATCAAATTCAAAATTCGGTTACTGACTTTTAAAGCACCCAATAATCTAGTACTACAATATATTCAAGATCTACTCACACCGTATGAATCCAGTAGGACCTAAAAATCACAGAACAAGCCATTATTCCTGCTGTCAAACTTCAACAGACGAAACGATCTTTTCACTTTGCAGCGCATTTTCTCTGGAATTCTCTACCCTTAGACATCAAAGAATAAAACATCTCTTAGACATCGCCAAGTCACGTTTGAAAACACATCTATTTGACGAAAATAAACAGTAAAAGAATTCACATAAACTTAAAAACGCATTAGGAACTTTATCGAAGTATTTTTACGCTATACAAATTATGTGTTGATTGATTGATTTATTGATGTCATCCACGGTAAAAAATTCCCCAATTAATTTCAATTAATTACCAGAGAAATAAATCGAAAGCTAAGAAATTTACTATTTGAGAAAATTATCTAAAATATATAATTTGTATTATTTTGAAATACACATTTTGAATCCTTTATTCGTGTTAATTCGTTATCATTAACATACAGATTTTAAGATGTTTCATGAATGTTTCATTTCAAAATATTTTAATCCCCCGCATGCAACACCACGCTTTTTTAAGAAATGAAAATAATATATTATATCCATTTTTTAAAAATTTATTCACGTTTAAGATATTGATCATTATTATGTCAAAAGGTTTCTTTATCTATAAAAGTTGCTGTCATAAATAAATTATTGAACTTGCACAAAAGCAGAATATATAATTAGAAGTACACAATATAAAACGATACAGATAGATGTCATAAACAAAGTAAAATATTTGGTAAAACAAATTGATAAAACTTAAAAAGGCACAGATAAAATATACCAAAAAATTAGTAAATGAGATAAACACACATGGAGGCTTTTTCGGTTGAATTAAATTAAATCCCATTTCAAAACATTTCTGCTTGGTGATATCCCCGGAACCAGCAGCGCATTAGAAACCTTAGAATTATTGTATATGCGCTTTATAAATGTTGATATAATATGGATATATTATTATTATTATTAGTAGTAGTAGTAGTAATGTCTCTAGTTAACATAATATATACAATAAAATAAATCGGTCATATTAATATTAATTATAATATTAATTCCAGTGGATCTTTTACTTGCACGACCCCTGTCTCTTGCAGTCATCACTAGCGTTAAATTTCAAAAGGTTAGACTAAGATTTAAAAAAAAAAGCGTAATGGTCTCAAACTTGTTGTTTCGGAACGGTTCCTAAAACACTATCATAAAGTACGAATTCAATTAATGGAGTTTTACCCGATGCGCCATTTTAAGCAATAGGAATTAATTGCAAACTAGGATATTGTGAAAGGTGAATCTCTAATATTATCAGTCCAAAAATGGTTCCGTTCCGTTCGGTATTTATGCTGCTCGCATTTCGTTGTCCACGAAAATTTACTGATAGGCCTATCTTAAAACCGATTGAATCCAAGCCGAGACATTGTCTAGCGTTGTTATTTTGATTTTGTTTTCTTTAATTAAATGTTAAATAATCAATCTGAGTACATATTAGTGTGGATTAAGCCGACAGAAATTTGATATTGTACCTATCGTGAAATTACAAAATTACGTGTGCGTGTGTTTGTGGGTAGATTTACATAAATTATCCCATACTCCAGTTGCGCCTATATTTTGTTTATGCCAAAGTCAACCAATTTTACCGCTATGAAAATCGGAGCGGTGTATGAGTTAAGGTTTGTTATTCCGAACATGATGATGGGCCTTAAAACTTTTTAATACATCCAATTAACTACATTTTGGGGATTTATGATGCCTGTCATGATGTATTAAATAGCATTATACTACAGAATAAATGAATAGTACTATTTCCTTTGAAATATATATAATTTCAACAGAATAATATTTCAAAAGGATAATGAGGATGATGATGATGATGATGATGATGATACTACTCTTAATGAAATGATTTAATAAGACTAGTAAGGTGACAAGTAAGCTACGTACGTTCTAATCAAAAGAACATAAATTTAAAAACAAATACGTCTAAAAAAAATCAAAACAAAATAAATAAATAAAAATAAAATTAACATTATTTTTTTTCTGACTATTGATCTGTAAATCTCAAAGAGATGTTAAAGATATTACAAAAACGCACTGAAGACCGAAGTACTTTGAAACTAAACTGAAGGCCGAGTTAGTAGTATCGTTAGGGAGCCTAGTTCCTGTCTAGACTGTCCCCGGATTGAACCTCAGCATGATATTTTAAACCGGATTTCCACTTGTCCGGTCGGCAAGATCCTCGAAACTGACAATAACTGTGTGTTTAGTGTGCGCGAATGTAAATAACTTAGAATTTAAAACAAAATGTAGGCAGAAAAAATTCCTTCCCCATGTCGCTTTCAAAAGCAAAAATACCATATGAAAATGACCGAAGTATTGTGGTAACTGTCCCAAGTCAAAAGTCAACCATTTAGAATAACTTGGTTAGATGTTACGGATACAAAAGGATCAAGTCCAGACAATAAATTTAACCCCAAAATTTCTCAATTTCTTCTTAGTACCTTACCTTAAATTTAAATTTTAAAACGTAATCAAGAAGAATTCATAGTTAATTCACGTTGAATAAAATCCGTTGAGAGTAGCATCATATCTATCCAATGTTTTCTAGCGACTATTCAGACTGGGTGAATTTCTACCAGCATATAAAGGCTATTAGTTTCTTGTACGTGTCTAGGGTTTTGGTCATGGGTAGTTAAATTCATGCTTTTCCTTTATTTTCCCGTCGTCAAATTTCCTCAAACTCAGCTATTTAACGCGAAACGTGAGAATGAAGGGTCTTTTTAATACGTATTGCACAAGCGGAATATTGTTATCGAAGACAAGCCGGCGGATTTTCCATAATCATGAACCTCAAGCAGACTAACAACAGCTCTTCAACGCCAGAAGTCACATACAGTCTTTCACATCCACGTATTACAACCAATGAATGGACTCCTTACACTCGGACATGATTTCCGGCACATTTGCATACTTCAATTTGATGTCAGATTACGCTAGTAGCAATTAAACTAGGATTTTCTCACATATTTTGTTAGCTCTTTTAATACAGAAAAAAATGAAGGTCTAATCAATTCATCATTTCAGCTTTGGGAATACGGCAGAATGAATGATTAATTCTTGGTATGTTTACTTTCTAGAACACCTGATGTCACGTGTCATTTATTAAGGGAAGTACAATGTGGTTTATTATCCTACTTTTCTGCAGCAGCTGGGCTAATGAAAAATGAAATTCGCCGTGCAGTCTGCTATGAGGGAATTTTTCCCCGATAGCAGCGCAACGGTTTGTTCTGCTTTCTCGTTTTTACAGCCATTGGGTCTTTATCGTACTGCCAATTGAATACACGTAACGTCCCTTTGTAATGTCCCATTGACAAGATATACCAGACTGAAAAATAATCTCAAATATCTTGGTCGGCCAACCCGAGACCTTTTGTTTAGTGAACAAAAGGCATACTCTCCAAGCCATTGTGGCTCTACCATTTATCAGGATGAGCACACAGCTAACAAATTCATTTTACCCCCCCCCCCCCCAAAAAAAAACGCACAAACTTTTGTAATTTATTTTAGCTTTATCTGATCTTTTTATCGGCCAACAAAGGGATCGAAACGGGGACCTTCTTGTTACTAATCCAACTGCCTACTCATCGAGCCATGTTGGGGGCCATGTTGGCTCTCCCATTTATTTTGTTGATAACTCAGCTAACACATAAAAAAACAACAAACTTTTCTACCTTATTTTAGCTTTTATCTGATATTTTTTATCTGCATTTTATTTTAATTTTTTTTGTTTGTGTTATTTCTGTTTTTATTTTAACAAAAAATGTTTTGATCCAAAGCACATGACAAACTAATTCATCATAACGGTGGATAGATGTCAAATTTAGATCTACGTCGTTCAGCAATAGCTTATGTAAATACAACAAACAAAAAACATTCCTAATGCACCATCCCAAGATCAGAAGAAAACATCACCAACAAATAAACAAAGTGAGAGGGGCCAATAATAGTTATTGAAACACCTACATAAGTTTTATTTTTTGAACAGAAATTAATGATATCACAGGTGTATCAAATGGGTCAGTTGTAGAAAGGTTGCTGCTGGTGCAACCTTTAACTAAATTTCTCTCCCGAAGACAAAAAAAAAAACCAAAAAAAACCCACCCAACAACGTTTCAACGGGGAAAATAATTGAAAAGTATTTAATAAGCATGTGTTATGTTAAAGGTACATTAGGTAAAATTAGATAAAAAGCTGACAGTTCTCGCCATAATGGTTAAAATAGATAATCAAAACAGAATATGTTGAAAATTTCAATCAAATTGCTTCAATTTTAGGATAGCCTCGATTGCCATTACTACCGTTGGTACGATAATACACAAAGTTTCAATTATCCATTTTTACTTTAAATCATCGATCAAAAAATGTATTCAGATCCGGTACAACCAGAGAGGTTCATGCTTATCCAACCCCCTCTACTCTTCTAGAACAGATGATGTCGTTTCCGATATAAATGGGAAGTTTTCATAGCTAATAACGTATGTGAAAGACGCGACACATAATGATATAGTGACCTTTTAAAGTAGAAATATTGTTATTAATCACCCCAACCCTACTTTTCGACATGCAGAGCAATAAGCAGACCTACTAATATACGACTTCCATTCCATGTTCAACCCGAAATATTCCCGAATCTTTAATTGGATGTATGGTTTCTGAAATCTCAGCTACAAACTATAACTTGGTTTAGCTTTTTGCCACGATTTTTATAACTCTATGGTACCATTTCCATTTTTTTGTTTGAATAGATGAACATAATTGATAATCTCCTGTCATCCCTCAATCTGATTAAAACACAGATCCCATTTCGTTTCGTTTTCTATAGTTCAAAATTTAGTTTTACTTGTCTTCACTACACTAGGATCTGGAAGAGTTGTTATATTACCGGCGTTTTGGTTGAAGTAAGGGGTAAGCCAGCGACCTCTTGGCGTGCCATGCACGAAACTGTGGGTAAACCACTAGAAACGTCAACACTAATAGATTAATCAATGTCTGACGTCATAGGGTCAAAAGCCGCTTGTACGAACCCTGACACGACCTTATAGTACAACTTGTCAGATCTTTATGAAGTATAGGCCATCGAAAGTATAAAAATCTGTATTTTAATCAGATTGGCCATCCCTGGAACTTGAACTATTCTTGGGATTCAGAATGAAAGTATGAATTTGCATAACCAAATACTGAATCTTTATCAGTTCCTTTTCTACGCCATGGAAATAGCACATTCTCAGGGATCAGGGTAAAATACCATCACTTTTCAAAGTAAAGTATAAATCTGTATCAGTTCCATTTTCAGATCTGGCACTTGGCATATTATCAGAGTTCAGAGTGAAAGTATAAACGGGCATAATGCGTTAAGCACCCCTAATCTCAGATCCCTACCTGACAAGAAGTAGGATGGCCTGTCCAGCCTTGTGGCTTTTAGTTTGGTCCTTCGGTACCCCCCCACACTGCTAAATATCCCGACACGCAAGCAAATTACCGAAATAAAATTAAAACAAATGTTAGTCCTGAAATGACCTAGTTTGTGTCGAGCGGGCGTTATACCCTATTTATCTCCCCCTAATTGAAACTATTTCAGTATAAATGAGTAAAGGTGTATAGTCGTTTGTATATCATCTGTACACGAACCCCACCCGATCACCACATGTATAGTCTGTGCTGATTTAGGTGTTAAACGGATTATCGCAATGAAAACACTAGTAAAGAGACGGCGAAGATCAAAGAGAAAACAGGTGAAACAAAATGTGAGAACAAACAACCTTTTCAACTTTGTCATGATCTCTGGATGCTAGGAGAGAATCAGTCAGTCCCGACCTTAATCAACCTTAAAGAGACCCATTAATGATATTTAAACCTAGCCATACATGCCTTACAGGCTAAATATTATATCCAATATAAATGACTATATATATATATTTTCATACAAATAATTTCCTACAATAATATTATATTTTAGATCACATTTCTAGCAGAGTGTAATCATAGGTATATTGTTAATTACAGAAAATCCACGTGTTGTCCACACCCGTCAAAATATTTAAAAAATAAAATTGTCTGTTCCCTGTGTTAAATTTCCTGTTTTAAAAACCTTTTACCATACGGGCTTTCAAACGCCCCTTCATATTTTCAAGTGCTTATGTTTGGAGATAATGTCGTTTCAATAAACTAAACATATAATCATATAAAGCGAAAAGTAACACACCAAAGGCTATCAAAGAAAGTTTCCAAGTTCAAAATCAAATTTCATCAAAAAAAATTTTTTCAGAAATGAAATGGTTTGTACCTGGTTGACATTAACTCATTCAGGTGTCGATTTCACGTTTAATACCCCTTTACAGATTATCGTAACACCTTTGACAATGTACTACACGTAGGGTATGTGATATGATGAAATAGTCGACGTCGTCTTGGTACATAATAAAATTACTTCCAATATGTAATACCTCGCTCAAGGTACAACATGATTTAAACAACCAAATTCTTGATTTTAGATCTCTTTGAAATTAAACATAACACACATTTCCTTTACCTTAAATGATTAGATTTTTCTAATTATGGACTTGATTGTCCTTGGTACTATATTTTCGAGTAGATTTGCTGCCCAGAACTCTTTTTTTAAAAAAAAAAAAATCCAAGTCCACTCGATTATCTGGATTAGCTTTAAATAAGTGACGAGTATCGAGTCTAGAGTATGCTTTCTGTGACTAGATCCCTATTATTCACATAACTAACAATATATATATGCATAAAACGCTCGACATTACTCATTTCTTCACATAGCTAAAAACTATATAATTAGAACACCCGGTGCAACTCAATTATTTACATGGCTAACAATTTACATGCATAGAACACCCGATACAAGTCATTTATCCACATGGCTAACAATTTATATGCATAGAACATCCAATACAAGTCATTTATTCACATGGCCAACGATTCTGTGAATAGAACACTTGCCACAACTCAGGTATTCACACGACTAACAATTTCTGTAACTAGAGCACCCCCCCCCAAAAAAAAATGCCAAAAGAAAGAAAATTAACTTAATTTCTATGCTTAGAACAGCCGATACAACCCATTATTCACATGGCTAACTACTTCTCTGATTAGAACATTCACAGCAATTCATCTATTCACATAACTAACAATTTCTATGACCAGAATACTCGCCCCCCCCCCCCCCCGAAAAACCCATTTCGTATCATGGCTAACAATTCTGTGACGTAAAAACCCAGCAGCAACTCAATTATGTACATAACCAGCAATTTCTGTGACTAAAACACTCTATATAACTCAATTATTCACATAAGAAACAATTTATATTTATAGAATACATAAGTCAACCAATTTATTCAAAGTTAAAAATTTCTATGGTTGGAACACTCGAAATAACCCAATTAAATCTAACAATTTTCACACATAGAACACTCGATACAAGTCAGTTATTCAAATAACTAGCACCTGATACTACAACTTATTTATTCACATTGTCAGTTTCACTTACCCATAATTTTGTCGATTATTTTATGAAATCTGTTAAATTTTTGATATGATTTGCATACCAATAACCTAATTTTCCTTGTCAGTCACTTTTTGCAATACTTTGAAAATTATTCACCAAAATAAAAATCCTGCTCTTGTCGGTCCTTATCGGACCGCTCATTGATACGTGAAATTTCTATTCTCAACGGTTTGAAACGAAACGTTTTATCCATTCGGTGTAAAGAATGCCCCTGTGACTGTTCAACCCGAGAGGAATTAATCAATGAAATAAACAAATTAACCTGCACTATCAATAGCACTTAATTGCAAGAATTTGGGTCACGAAGAAAATGTTTCTGTCAATTTGTTGAGTTACCCACGTTTAACGTTTAGAAAGATTTTCGTGAGGTTTGTATTGACATTAGCAACGTTCCTTCTACACACTATATAGCATTATCTTTCTTGAGTTTTTGTTGTAAAATCATCCAAGGAAGCTTAAAACTTTGATGTATCGTGGTATTGCTTTGCTTTCTGCACTTAAAACTTTTTATTATGTTTAGTAGAGCAAAACAAACCCACAAAACGCCTTTAGCTGTTTTGAAATGTCTAATTAAATGTTTTAAGAGGTTGTTCGAAATCACAATATTTAGGGTTATGGTTAGACTTTCTTTTGGGGCCCTGTATTCTAATCCAGTAGTTGAAATGAGTCGGGGGCGGGGGAGAAATGGGGTTTAACCTCCACTCGACACAAAATAGGCTATTTCGGGACTAACATAATGGGTCAATTTTTATTTCGATAATTCGCTTGCGTGCAGGAGTTTTTAACAGTGGGAGAATAACGGAGACCCTGAGAATACCCACAAGGTTGGACTCTGCGACCCTACTCCTTGTCACGTAGAAGCGGGTAATCGTAACCACGCCACTTGACTCAGTGACAGGACTTATGATCCGACGCGCATGCGTTAACCATTCGACCACCCAGTATCCCTAAATGAGTTAAGAATCATCGATGCTTCAAAAGTATTTACGAGGTAACATTTATTCTTAAAGATACATTATGTGAGATTCGATAACGAGTTGGCAGTTCTCACTACAATAGTTAAAAACTAGATAATGTAAAGGCAATTTACTGAAAATTTCATTCAAATTGATCCACTATGAACCGAGAACTAAGCGGTTGAAATTTCCGCTTAGCCTCGATCATCATTACGAAAGTCAGTACGATAAACAGCATAGTCTCGATTATAAATCGTGAAGGAAAGTTATGCAGTAAATCGGCTCATAATCCACTAAAGATCGCAGGCTAGCATAACCTAGAGTTGGTTATGGTCTGGATAAGTTAATTAATGTCTAATTAATAATTTAGATAGCATTTCAGGCCTAAAGAAAGACCTACAATAGACAGTTTTAGCTCTTGTATAATGTATGTTTAATTAAACACAATGGTTATAAATAACGTTATCCTTAAATGCACTACAAAAATATTGTTCTTTTCCTCATTAGCTTAACCTATTTTGGAATGTGAAATTAAATTAACTGCCAATCAGAAGAACTTTGATTTAGCCACCTTGGCTCCCGACAGGTCGGTAGAGCGGGGTTTTTTAAATATCACATAATAAAATACCCAACAAAACAAATATTAGAAGATGAGTCAATCAACATTTTTTTTACAATTCACTTTCTTTCTTTAAAAAAAAAACCCAAATGTTGTGACAATCACAATAATTACTAGAGATAAATATGGGTCAAATGTCAACTCATCCACAATTAAACTAAATAAAAAAACAATTACAATTATTAACGATAAAAACGATCCAAATTTATATAAATCGTCTGTCAAATGCCAACCAAACATTGTACAATGTCGTAGAAACAAACAAAGGGTTCATCTGTGTTTACGATTAGTGGCGCCAGAAGAAAAACTAAATCAAAGTTTTATTATTGACGATAGAAGATCCTCGTCGTTAGTTTTACCAGCATTAAGAAATGAAATGAAATGGGGTTTAACATCCTACTGCTCTACACCGACTTGGCTAATGAAGACAGGTATACTTCATACAGTATGCTATTGCTATGAAGGAAATTCTGCCCGGACAAGTGGCACTACGGCCTACTCAAATTTCGAATTCCATCTTTCAAGGCTTCTTTTGCATGCACGCCAATGTGTTCACGGGACCTCGGTTTGTCGTCCCATCCGAACGACTACACTTTGTCCCTTGCAAGGCCCTCCATTCTGCACCACTGACAACACGCGATAAACTTTCTCGGTCAACACTGGGATCGAACACGGCGGGGCCGCCAGGTTAGCGAGCCAAAGTCTTACTCATCGAACCGCCATGGCTCCCAACTAGTTAAATGGCTAAAAGCATTGTATCCACGTGGCATTATTATCCACCCCTTTGTAAACTGGAAATCCCTAGATAATACTAGATTATCTCATCAGACCTCCACTGTCTTCACACACAGCAAGGATCGATGGTCAGGTCGGGTATCGAACCCATGCCTCAGAATAAGTTAACTCGGGTTATACACATTCGGGTACCCCAATCGTTGACTGTTTAAATAAAACAAGATCGGTTCCTATCAACAGAGATTGCATGACACACATTCCTTCAAAATAAAAAAAAACAAAACAAAAGATCAATTATTCGATATTCCCTTCACAATATTGTCACCGTAATTTCGATAAAGATCGCTGAAAGATGCTGCCTTAAAAGATTGATTATACATATTTGAACATTTAAACTTATTTACCGTATTCATGTTTCTGGGCCATATACTGGACATATGGTTTTAACGCTTCTTTTGCCCAAAGCTGTGCAGCAAATATATCAATATTTTCTATTGGACTGTTTAGTCAGTGGGCGTGGTGGGTGCATTGTATTGTATTTGGGGAGTGGGTTGGGGGTTATTACAAAAAAAGCATCAGGTCTGCTAAATTTGGGAACTGGGATGTTAGGCTTTCACACAGGAAGTGCAACCTTGTTCAACAACAATGGATGTTCTCTGGATGTTTCCACCATAACGATCAATGTCGCCCATAAGATTGGAAAATGAAGCCGTAAAGCAATGTCCGTTTTATTTTTTGGAAATGTAAATTGCGTATGCCCGTCTTCATTAGCCCAGGTTAGGAGCAGAACAGTATTACGTTAAACCCCATTTCATTTCATTTCATAGCTACAATGTTTACGAATAAAGATTACCTCGTAACTACTGTATTTAAGTATTTCGATTACCTCGTAAATACTTTTGAAGCATTGGTGATCTAACCATAGCCCTATCCCTCGTTCACCAAAGCTACCAAGAACTCGATGTGCTTGTTTATTATACAGTGTCCCAATAAAATAGTTGCTCTAACCCCACCCCCTAAAGCTAACCCTAAGTACTGCGGCTAAGAATAACCGCCAATGGTTCGGCGACTGCATAACCACAAGTACACTGAAATGGTGCAGAGAAGTAAGAACACGACTTCTTTTCGGAGGAAAGACTGGAGAATCAACTTTATAAGTCATCACCGAGGTTGGTGGTAAGTACTCCTGTTGACAGCAGTTTCGTTTAGAACTTCTATGTCATATCGCGATCCCGACCTGTAATCGGGCATGAACGACTAGAACACGGTTGCGTCTTCATTAGCCCAGGTTAGGAGCAGAACAGTAGGACGTTAAACCCCATTTCATTTCATTTCGTGTCGGTGGTTGCATCGTGAATACAAACCTATTCCTATAATTCGCTTTCTCTTACGGGTCTTTAGTTGTGGGAAGAAACTGGAGGACCCCGAGAAAACCCACAGCGAACCTACTCCTTGTTACGTACAAGCGGGGAAACAAAACCAAGTCATTTCACTCAATGACAGACATTATGGATTCACGCGTTAATCCATTAGATCGCCCCCCCCCCTCCCGCGAAAATTAAGAAGTAGTATCGGGTGATCTTGATTGGGATATCATACACTGGGTGTGATTTTAGTTAACATATATGATTAAAGTTTTATCCGGTGTTCTAGAATGCAAAAAATGGCCAATACGTATAAGTTATGAATACTTATGAATTATCTTAGAAGAATGTTGGGATATGAAATCCTTGTGCTTTTGTGTCACAAGTGTGATGTTACTGCTTCGATACTTGTCTACTAAGCAGTCGGCCAATGTGTTTCAGCAGTACAAGATTTTCCCCATGACTTACTAAAAATGTCCTGCTCATTACACAAACTTCTTAATTTGTTGTCGAATTCATTTGAGGGAGGAAACCTTCGTGTAGATTATTTGCTTTCTCAAATTATCGCCATAAAATTATTTTTATAATATAATCCATTTGACCCAAATCGACAAAACACATATTAAGGTAAACATCACACTTGTGACTCAAGGTACAAAGTTGTCACATCGCAAAACTCATCTAAGGTGTGCTGAAATTCAAAGTTTTTCTCACGTTCAGTAGGAGACAACCTCTCCTGACCCCCTATGCACCAGTGCTTCAAAAAATTGTTTTGGCAAGCTTGGTGGCTAATCCTTCGGATGGGACAATAAACCGAGGTCCCGTTTTTATATTTTAACTGACTAATCAATTTATATTAATCTATTAATTTCCAGAAACAAAACCCCTGAATTGTTTTACAAAAAATCACATCTCTCTTAAGAGGGGCTCGAGAAATATTCTGGTACAAATGGATTATCTTTTAACAGATTAATCAATTTATAATAATCTGTTAATTTCCAGAAACCAAAACCTTCAATTGCTTTTACAAGAAGTCACATCTCTCTCAAACATTTTATTATATTTTATGAATTCGTCAACAAATTGAGAAATGTGGATGAAAAAGTCTCCATGGCCTCACCTGGCGTCGCGGATTGACTGAAGACGATTTCGGTATTTAACACTAATGAAACAATAGCTAGAAATTTACCCACCTGCAAAATGCAAATATGAACACTCCATCGACACAAAATTGTAAACAAACCTCACTTGTGTTGGTTAGACTTGTGTGTTCTGTTGAACGGCAGTGCGGTAAACAGTATCATCATCATCAATGTTCAATGCTAAACTTTTCACTTTCGTCTTGAAAATTTTTGGTTTAGATTTTCAGTGTAGGCCTTGCTGGTTTGTGTGATGTTCAGGTTAGATAGAAGATTAGGCTTTTCCCTCTTACTGTGTTTTGATACCATCTCGGTGGTCGTATGTCACGTTTAAGAACTGATGAAACACTCGCTTAGGTAGCATACTTTATTTCGGTGCAGCTACTGTGGTCGTATTGTTTTCATACGGAAGATGTTGTTCGCTAATTAGTGATATCATAAAGTTTTGCTGTGTTAAAAGTCTGAAAGGTTCGGATAGCAAATTCAGGAATATTCTGTCTGCAAACCTAGGGATCTTTAGTTCTACTTGAAAAAAAAAGCTATTTTTCCTCTCTTTCTTAAAATCGGGATTGGCCGAATCGATGTTGATTGCCATAGCATTACAATAGGATGCGCTGAGATGAGAGGTTTTGCCGTCAGAGGGCGCTAAGATCTCTAGCAAAGAACTGCTGGGGTCACAACTTGAGTAAATGTAGTGAAAAGAATAGCGAAGAAGTGTGACAGTCTTGGAGACACGAACAGAAATAATGGAACAGGACGAGGAAAGGTAAGTAATAATTTCTCCTAATCTCCTTTTCTACTTTCTTTTAATCCGTAAGTCAGGTATATTCATACCGCCTGTGGTCCGTCACACTGGTTGATGATTACGTTCTGAACATATCAAGTTTCAGACTTGTTCCGATTTTGTCAATACAGCTATGATTGTTTTAGTATCGGACAACATACATGATTTAGGATGGATTTACGCACGTGCTTCAATTGCCTACGTGCGTCAGGAAGAAATTTGTAAGAAAGTTTCACGTTATTCCACTCGTCAAAGAACTTGGTTTTACGAATACCGAAGATTTGGTTCGAGACACGGAGAAACGTGGAGAAAAAAAAGTTCATTAAAATAAAAAAAAAGGTGTTGGCTCTTAGGACAAGGCAATTATAAATAAGCACCTGTCCGACTACAATGGACAAATATACCTATATCGATCTTAACTTAACTTACTGTAAAGTATACTTAGTATATATACGTGTTATAATTTTTATATTTATTATATTGAAATCAGACATTGTTTTATTTTTATTTCATTAAAAGATATAAAAAAAAACCTTTTGTAATTTCATTCAAGACAATTTATGATATGCAAATGTGTTTTGTTTATTAATCCACTGAACAGTGATCATGTATCTTTTGTTTATTTTTCTACTAATGTACAGCGACTGAGCATATTTTTTAAAAATATTTAATAATTTGCGATATAGAATATTTGTTTATTAATCTATTGTACGGGGAGTATCGAATATTTTGCGATATAGAAATATTTATTATGAAATATTAATCTGCTGTGCATTGACTCAGTATATTTGTAGTAATATCGAATACGTTGCGATATAGGAATATACTTTGTTTATAGTGTGCAGTGACGGTGTTTATTTGTTTATTAATCTATTTATATTGAAATGTTAATCTGCTGTGCAGTGACTCAGTATCTTTGTAGAAATATCGAATACATTGCGAAATAGAAAAATACATTGTTTATAGTGTGCAGTGACGGTGTTTATCTGAGAACAAACTAATAATTTGTTATATAAAAATACATTTTAAATATTAATTTATATTTATGTTATTGTGTCTCGTAACTACAGTTGTTGAAATATCTAATAATTGTTTTATAATTACATTACACCATAAACGTATTCTCCTTACTTACTCAAGTATTTTAATTTAATTGTAGTTACGCAAATATATATTTTATATTAATATCTCGTCCACTTAGTGTTTGAATATTTAATATATTGTTTATTTTTATATACTAATAAATCATAAATTAAAATATATATTTTGTATCCATGCAACTTCTCAATGAACATATATTATATTATTTTGCATAGAAAAATAGATAAAACGATTATACTGATCCATTCATGAACATACTTCGGATTAAAGGGTTAAAATGTTTATAATATTTCTTACAATATTGAAATACTTTGTACTGATATACCAGTAAACACGATTTGTATTTTTACCCTAAAATATATATTTTGTACATAGAAATACTATATGATGGTATTCAACACCCTTTCGATTTTATAATATTTCTAAAGTAGTCTTTTTATTTTTCTCACCTAGTCCCACTTGCTTTGATATTATTCCAGATAAACAAATATACCTTATTTACATTGATTTATATATAGTACCAAATAGTAAAATGAAACATAGAATCCCTAATTACAAAATATAGTACCATAAGATAATTAGAATGAAAAATTCGTATTTACAAAATAAGTATAAAAACCCTAATTACAAAATATAGTACCATAAAATAAATAGATAAAAATTCTTATTTACAAAATATAGTATACAATCTCTAATTACAAAAGTGAATAAAATATAAAATCCCGAATTACAAAATATAGTAGATACTACCATGAAATAAATAGATAAAAATTTCTTATTTACAAAATATAGTATAAAATCGCTAATTACAAAATATAGTACCATAAAGTGAATAAAATATAGAATCCCGAATTACAAAATAAATAATTAGTTTGATAAAGTGTGTATTTTCCCACCGGAATGTGTTAATAATAATATGTGTATTTAGAAATAGTATATCAACATTAATTTGTATAAACATAAAAATCATTATTGATATCAAATGGGGTTTAAAGGGACAATAACACTCTTGCTGGCTTGACAGCTCCAGAAATAAATAATAGCCTTATTCTAAGTACTAGATGTTCAAGTGTCCTACCTGTTGAGTAAATTATCCATTACATCCTATTTTACTTGCCCAGAGGGTTCGAAAATATTTTTAAATCCAAGTCACATTTGAAAAGGTTTACGTTAGGATTTTCAAATCATTTAGTTGAATTTTTCCAATTTTTTAAATTAGGTGTGTTAAGATGAAATTTGTATCACCAATTAATTGGAATATTGTAAAATAGTACAATTTGTTGACCAGAATAAAGATTGGGACATATTATTCAGTTACAACAAGAGTGGTATTGAGCCTTTAACTTTTACCTTTCTTGCACCAAAATATAAATTGAAATGTATAGGCCTACATTAAGTTTTTCTTATTTTTTTAAAATTAGTTCACGAATGTAACAATATTTGAATACTGAACTTATAATAGTTAAATATATACCTAATAAATCCAACGGCAACGAGTCAAAACAAACTATAATAATTTATCATCATTAATCAGTGTTTACTCATATTAATTGTTGAACATGTGTATATTAATTTAGAAATCCTAACAGTTTAAGCTCAGGTACATGCAGTATCCTGCAATAATGTCCTTTGTTTGTCTCTCTATATTGTCACTTAATTAGGCCTAATGTAAACTATGGATTTACAGGTTAAAGCGGTAATAATTCTTGGAATAAGTTGTCGCCATTAATCAGAGTTTAATCACATTAATTGTTATATATGTGTTTATTAATTTGGAAATTCTAACAGTTTTAGCTTCAGTACTTGTAATATTTTTGAATAATATTCATTATTTAAATCGCTCTATATCGTCACTTAATGTAAACAAGGGTTATTTTAGTAGCTTACCAATTTACGTATTGAATAATGCCCATTATTTTCATCTCTCTATAACGTCACTTATTGCAAACAAGGTTTATTTTAGTAGCTTACCAATTCACGTATTACAGTTCTCAAACGCTGTATTTGAGAAATGTGAAAGATTCTATAAGTTTGTAGGTGGCTATAATATAGTATGTTGGTTATTTTTAAAAATAAATAAATAAATTAATAACAATATTGCCATTATAAACCTTTCAACACACTATTATTCACCTTAAATTATAGTTTATTTGAGTATTTTTCTTAAAAATCACAGGCCACACGTTAATTCACAAGTGTTTATTCACATTTAGTAAAAGTTGAATATTTATATTTTGTCTCTAATTTGTCTCCTCTGTGTGTATATTGAATTCGGGTCATTTGCAATTTAATTTATTTTTTTGTTTCTTAAAAAATAACAATGTTCATTCTCCCTTTTTTTATAGTATACAATTAAGACGATATATATTCCCGTTAAACTTCAATTGTTAAAAGAAAAATCACTAAAATTGCCACTCATTAAGACAAAATAATAAACAAAAGAAAATATAAAACGTCTTTATCAGCTATTCTTATATATAACATAATAATGGTACGTTTTCCTCGTAAATTTCAACTTCTTTTTATTTGTCAATCAAATTACGTTGTTTTAATCGACTGTTATTTTTTAAACGTTAAAACGTTTATAACTGCAATCCCTAACGACTTATCATTAAAAGTAAATATTGTTGAAACATTTTTGTCCCTGCCAATTTGTGGCTTAAAAAATAAATCAATCGGCAGATTGTTTTGATTGTGCATACGTTTATAGGCTAATTGCTAACTGTACTCATATATTGCGTGATGACAACAATGTTGAAACGTTGCTGATATTAAATTCATTAAATGTATTCCGTAAAATTTTGTGTTAAATTTAAAAAATAAATTGGAGAATTGACATGTTGAAACAATTATTGTCCAAATAATAACTTTATTGAATATTTTGTTGTTGTTGTTGGTATAGTGTCTTATTGGACGTTATGATGAGCTATAGTGGCTGCTCATATTTCTAGGTCTCCACCATACTTATCATTTTGAGTTGTTTATTAAGAAATTACTTATGAATGTTGAACTACTGCAAGTATAAGGATACAAAGTATAAAGATCTTTATTGGTTTCCAGTCAAAAACAGGATTAATTTTAAACTTCTTTGTATAGCTTATAAATGCCTTAATGGAACGGTGCCTATTCATCTAAGTGGCCTGCTAAGAGGCTACAAACCACAAAGAACTCTCAGATCGCCGAATGAATATCTTTTAAATGTACCTACTTATAGACCAAAATTGTTTGGACACAGAGCTATCTGCTACATAGCCCCCTCTTCATTAGCCCAGTTGGAGCAGAGCAATAGGACGTTAAATCCCATTTCATGTCATTTATCCTACATAGTACCAACACCATGAGACCCTCTTCCTTTTAAAAATAAAGAATAACAAGAGCTTGGAATCTTTCAAGTCACATTTAAAGACATATCTATTTACTTCACCATAATTAACTTTTTCCAAGTATGGAGGGGGGGGGGGGGTGGATGTTGGATGGCCGAATGGTTAGTACGTGCGCACTGTATCATGGGGTCTTGTATTGAGCCAACTGGCGTGGTTTCGATTCCCCGGTTGTATGTGAGTATGGTCGCCTGTCGTATCCATCGTGGGTTTTCTCCGGGTCCTCCAGTTTCTTCCCACTGCTAAAGACCCCTACGCGCAAGCGAATTATTGAAATAAAATTTGAACCATGTGTTAGTCCCGGAATGACCTAGTTTGTGTCGAGTGGACGTTAACCTCTCTCTCTCTCTCTCTCTCTCTCTCTCTCTCTCTCTCTCAAGTATATGTGGAGAGCTGACAATTGCGCCACGAGTACACACGAATGGAATGTGCGCATTATAAATACACACTATTATTATTATTATTAAATTTCTCATATTAAAGATGAAATGGGGTTTAACGTCCTTCGTTTCTGCACCAATTGTGGCGATAAAGACGGGACACTTAGCCCAGTTTTCATCGTGCTAAGTGTTCCGTCTTAAAACATGAAACTAAAATAAAAACCAATATTATTTGTCAGTTGATAAGTACACAAAGTAAAATAGTCTTTGAGAAATTTAAAAATAAAATAAATAATAGCTCAACCAGGTACCCAGACTAAACTAAAATAAATTATCGAATCATTAAATAAATATTGGATTTACGTTTGTGGTATATTTGACAATATTATTAAAGGAGTAAATAACTGAATATGTAATTTAACATACCCTTTAGAGTATTTCAAATGTTGTTGGGTTTTTTTTTCAAACATAACGGTGTAGATTATATTCAATTTATAAAATCGTGTGTCAAGCACAAGCACACATTTCATCAATGTATTTTAACTATTATATATTGAAGTATGCTATAATATTATATATTGAAGTATGCTTTAATATTATATGTTGAAGTATGCTTTAGCATTATATATTGACGTGTGCTTTAATATTATATATTGAAGGATGCTTTAGTATTATATATTGAAGTATACTTTAATATTATATATTGAAGTATGTTTTAATATTATATATTGAAGTATGCTTTAGCATCATATATTGACGTGTGCTTATTATATATTGAAGTATGCTTTAGTATTATATATTGAAGTATGCTTTAATATTTTATATTGAAGTATGCTTTCTATATTGAAGCATGCTTTTATATTTTATATTGAAGCATTCTTTCTATATTGAAGTATGCTTTAATATTATATATTGAAGTATGCTTTATATATTGAAGTATGCTTTATATATTGAAGTATGCTTTATATATTGAAGTATGCCTTAATAGTTTGATTATCGGATGATTGGAATAAATGCAATCCATAAAATGTATTGTACATATTATATTTATTAAATGCTAATAGTTGTGCAAACTATGTTTAAAACATATTGATGGATACCTTTAGATATTATTGCTATCAGGCGCAATTGAGTACTATACTATTTAATGAATACTGTGTTTAAAATATTACATATTTACAGTTACATAGTGTGACTATTATTTCACCGGTGGAATAGTGAAAAATATCAAAAACATTTGTACAATACTTCTTTTCTTTATTGCTTGTGTTGTCTTCAATGTTTCAGTTTGTGTGGGGTTCGGTTCACCTGCACTTACCATTCGAATATAACTCAATTTATAAATACAACTTTTTTTGATAAATTGGTCACAAGGGGAAGAGAATCACACTTTATTAATTATCATAAAAACGGAGAAAAAAGTGAACTCTAGCCTACCATCAATTAGTTTATGGGTATAATAGGATAAAACTATTAAAGTTATCCCCCCCTACCGAGTCATCTAAATGTTTCCTTGTTTGATTATATAGATACACATTATTAACACGGGTAAATACATCAAACGCCGAATAATTAAATTATATATAAGTGATTTTAATACATTCCTTGTCCTTTGATCTTGTTGTTGTATTGTTTCATAATTTTTGCTATAATTGTTCCTCATTTTTTGTATTACTGTATTACCTTGATAACGTTGAGAGAATACTCTTCGAAACATCGCCTAAATGAATAAATAGATCGGTTTCCGATAAGTATGTGGTATGGTTTATTGCTCTATCCGTTTACTAAATGCCTCTAAAAGATTAAATTGTTATTTGTACTTTTAAATATTAGTACTGTTTAAGGAAAGATTATCACTATCACATAGACAAAATGAAAAGAAATGAAATGGGGTTTCACGTCCTACTGTTCTGCTCCTAACCTGGGCTAATGAAGACGGGCATACGCCATACAGTGTGTTATGAGGGGAATTTTGCCCGGGCAGCGGCGCTACGGCCTACTCTTATATCGAATTCCAACTGGCAAGGGATCTTTTACGTGCACGCCAATGTGTACACGGGACCTCGGTTTTTCATCCCATCCGAACGACTAGACAGCTGTCCTTGTCAGGCCCTCCATCCTGCATCACTGACAACCCAGTTGGTGATGAAAAGTATGACGTTAAATCCCATTTCATGTTCATTTTATTATTGCTGTTTACATTTGGCTAAATCGCCGTTATCACGTCGAATCGCCACATCGTAAAACAGTACACATCCACATAGCAAAATTTACACATGGGATGTTTGAAGAAAAAAAAAGAGAAATAACCCCCCCCCCCCCCTAAACAACGAAATCAAAACAAAATAAAAAAAAAACAAACGAAAACAAAACAAACCATTTTTAGAAAATTGAATGAATTGCAGGAAAATAGTTATTTGCATGTTGAATAAATATTTTTGACAGACATTATTACTGTGGCCTTGGAAGATTGTACATAGTCATGCTCCTTGCATACAGTTTGCTCGTGCTGCACAATTTGATACCTTTGTTATAAAACAGCATATACCCAGATGATACAATGGAGATGCAAAAAATTTAGAGCATAGTCCTGAAAATAACAATGCAAGTGCTGATTCTATTTTCATAATTTGAAAAATTGCTGCACGTTTTTTATATGGTATGATAAAAAGAGTGTGAAATGCGTTATCTGTCTATTCACGTAACAAGAAATCCGTCACATTTACTTCCATAAATATTAATCTGGAAATAAGCTAACAAATTTCACTATAAATTAAGCGTGGGGCGAGAGAGAGAGGGGGGGGGGAGAGCCCACGAGGCGACCCTACTCATTGTCACGTACAAGCGGGGAGTCGAAACGACGCCACTTGACTAAATGACAGACCTTCTGATCCAACGCGCACGCGTTAAGCATTCGCACCCCCCCCCCTCTGTAATACAAAATCAAATACAGTGTATATCAATTCTAGAATATTGACTGAACATATTGAACGTGTAACAGTGTGCGTTAGACAGGGTGGTTGTGCCCTTCGGTTTAACTAATTGACCTTCCCCCTGAAACGAAACCATACACCAGATGTAATGATAGTAGGTACTGACTCTATATACACAACTAAAATAAATGAAACGTACATTTTAATCTCCAAAGGGTATGGTTACGGAAGATGTATTTCTTTTGAATTTAACGAACCCGACATTGTTTTCTTATGGGTAGAAAATTAATAAAAAATTTATATAGTATATTTGTTATTTAGCTTACATATCTTTTTAAAATCTCCTAAAAAAAACCTGGAAAATCTAAAACTGTCTTCAAACGATTTGTGTTTAAGTAATAGATATTTTTAAATTCACACATTAAGACTTTATAAATATAAGTTGTAAAAAAACAAAGAAAAGTAAAGACATCTTGATGAAGATTCAGATTTCAAAGCTACTTAAAAAATGGTTTTCGGGGACAACAAACAATCTTTTTGATGTTTTAAATATGAAAGAAAATAAATATGGTTGTTTATCTTGAAAGGTGATTTACAAGTTAAAGCGGTAATAATTCTCGGAATAATTTATCGTCATTAATCAGTTATTACTCATATTTATTGTTAAATATGTGTTTATTAATTTATAAATTCAAACAGTTTAAGCTATCCTACTTGTATTCTTCTGGAATAATGTCCTTTTTTTATCTCTCTATATTGTCACTGTAAACTATGGATTTACAAGTTAAAGCCGAATCATTTGTCATCATTAATCAGTGTTTAATTATATTAATTGTTGAACATGTGTTTATTAATTCATAAATTCAAACAGTTTAAACCTCGGTACAGAGAGATCTATCTACTTCTTTCCCGGGGAATAGATCTCTGCACTAAATGGCCGCCATATTCAAATATTAGTATACTGTTTACTAATGCGTTTCTTCTCCGTTTCACATCTGTCATACACAGAGACTAAATAAACTTTTTCAATTTTATTAAATTTATTAAATGGAAGCAGAATAAATACTCAACAAAATCCTCTTAGTAGACTAAATATTTTCGACATATCTAAAACAAGGCTAGATTGGCTAGTTTTGCGAAACGAAATAAAAAGTATAAATGTTTTACAACTAGGTTAGGGTGGCTTATTTACAGTGGATACATTTTGCCAGGATAGCGGTGTTTTTATACAATACTGGAATTACATGAATACAATACATATCTAAAATTAGGTTCGACTGGCTAGTTTTGCGAAACGAAATACAAAAGAAGCTATGAAAGTTTTATAACTGGGTTATTTATAGTGGATGTTAGATAAGCTAGTTTTGCGAAACGACACCCCCCCCCCCCCCAAAAAAAAAAAATAAATAAAAAAACCCAAAACAACAAAAAACAAAACAAACTACGAAAGTTTTACAACTGGTTTAGGATGGCTTATTTACAGTGGATGTATTAAAATATTTTCCAAGGCGTTGAGTCATTATGTATTCTTAGGTTCATGGTCGATTACGTCACATCTGTACAGTCAGAAATATGGCGAAGTGTTAGAACGATTTAAAAACAGGTGTGGGCAATTTAACTTTGTAAATAAAATGTTTAAAGTGAGTAATTAATAGGTAACTTACACCCAGATTATCTGGATATTTTATAGCCGTACAACAATTGTCGTTATTAGCGATTAGGGAATATGAGATGAGAACTGCCCTTTAATCTTTATTAACTCAATAGCTTAGGGATCACTTGATCTAAACGATTCGCGTGCAACATTGTCTTGGGTTCATATCACTCGGCGTTTAGGCCAACCTAATTTAATTGTCAGTTCTTCGAGGGTCTTAATCATAAAAAAGCCACTCACTTGAATCATATGAAAAAGGTGTAGTTCGAAACTTAAAAAAACAACTGTAACTAAAAGCTTTTAGCAGGGCCGGCGGAAGCAATTCTTGATTGGGGGGGGGGGGGGCTTCCATCATATGTCCTTATAGGCGTGGGTCCAGGGGCCGCAATAACCTGGAGAAAAGAGTACTTGCGGCCAAATTATTGTGGTGGGGGGGGGGGGGCGGGTGGAGGGCTTAGCCCCCACCCCACTCCACCGGGCCTGGCTTTTAGTTTCTAGTCTTTTCTCGATAAAATAAGAAGAAAGTTTTTAACATGTGCATTCTGATTAAATTACACATCTATATTTCGTTTCGTTTTTTCATACTTTCGATTGCCTCCACTACAGGAAGATCTGACCGGTTGTAGTGGAGGGTCGCGTCCGGGGTCGGTCATACCAACGACTTTTGACTTATGACGTCAGACATTTGATTAACATTCCCTTACGTTACATCAATCAGAACGCGGGTTATATAACAACTCTTCCAGGCCCTAGTGTAGTAAAGATCAGTAAAACAAAATTTTAAACTATAAATTTTAAACAAAACGAAATAGGATCTGTGTTTGAATCAGACTGTAACACATGTTCCTGAAGAACAGAAAATCATACAGGTGTGGCCTCAGAGGTCCAGCGTAAATTATTGAATACATGGATGATATTGTTTGCCGAACAAACGACAGAGATTCGATTCGAACAATTTTGGAAACAACGCGTAGATTGTTAACCCAGTTGCAAATCCCTGGTTCATATAAACGACACATTCTTTGAAGATGGCGAGATAAAATGAATTGTGTATGATACAAGCATTGTGTTCATTGTTCTCGTATCTTGGGCCCCCTATGCCAATAAATATCCAGCATTCTAAATCTATTGTCAACAGATATGTTTCGTCTTATAGACAATACCATATGATAATCCACTATAACGCCATTATTTAATTTTTCTGTCATTTTATTCCATTTTAACAACTCAAAGCTCGTGGTTTTATTTCGCGTAGTACGGGAAACGTGTTCCATTTAGCTCGCGGTTATTTTATTCCTTGTAGCACGGTTTAGAAGGCTTATTGTCGCAAGAGAGTGACACGCACAATAACAGACTACAGACTCGTTGCTGTTTTTTTTTGTTAAACAATAAAATATTATGAACAAATGAATACATTTTCTTAAAATATAACTGCCAAGCAATGTGAAAGAAAAGTTTTCTTAAAAAAATATGACTGCCAAGCAATGTGAAAGAACAGTTTTCTCAAAATAAAACTCAAATATTAAAATCATATTTGAATAATTGTTTGATTTATTGAAAACTGAAAAAGTGAATTTGGTGCCTTATTGATTAGCATTCAACTCTCGGTTTTTAGTGAAAGTTTTGAACTGTTTGTAAACTGTGTTTTATTGTTTGTAAACTGTTCTGTACTGCTTTGTCAACTGTTTTGTACTGTTTGTAAACTATTTTGTAAAGTAACATAATGATATATTTTGAAAACCATGTAAGTAAATTATTGAAAAAACAAGTGAAACAAGCATATACAATAACTAACCCACAAACATTCCAAATAATCAGTAGTACTGTATTTGAATTGCTATAGATATACATTACATAGAGGCAGGGTAAGCTTACTCTTCCGGACACCTGTTACCACTGTTTGTCGTGTATTTTGTAGACGAGGAGCAGTCCATTTGCTGATTACACTATTTTGCTTGAATACACTATTTTGCCGATAACGTTTTTTAGGACTTCGAATTCTGTCTATGGTTTGGATTATTTGTACTTGGTTTTATTTTATTTCACCAACTTAGTGGCATTGCTATAGATTCAAATTGTGGCTTCAAACGTTTTTCATCGGCACACTGGAAATGCTATTCGTCCAAATAATGACATAAGCTTTTAGTGGTGTTATTGGTTCAAACAGCAAGGTTTTCAACAAGTTTTGGTTTTGCTATGGATCCGAATAGCGACTTTGCGAGATTTTCACCAAGTATGGGTATTGCTATGGGTGTAAATAGCAGCTTAGCAAAGTTTTTACAACGTAGTGGGGTTGCTATGGTGTTGCAAGCTTTTCACCAAGTGTTAATTTTACTATGGGTTCAAATAGTGACATATGGCAAGGTTTTTGCACAATATTTATATTACTATGGCTCCAAGTAAGTTTGGTTTAAACCAAATGATGGATATTGCTGCCAGTGACTCAATATAAGGTTTCTTTACTTGGTTAATGCTATGGGTACAAACATTAGCTCATTGTAAGCTTTTTCGCCAGCTCAGTGGTATTCCTATGGGTACAAACCACAAGCTCAGTGGTATTCCTATGGGTACAAACCACCAGCTAAGTGGTATTGATATGGGTACAAACCACTTAGTGGTATTACTATTGGTACAAACACCAGCTAAGTGGTTTTACTATAGGCACAAACCACCAGCTAAGTGGTATTACTATGGACACAAACCACCAGCTAAGTGGTATTACTATGGGCACAAACCACCAGCTAAGTGGTATAACTCTCTCTCTCTCTCTCTCTGTGCCTCTGTCTCTCTCTCATGCGTACATCCAAGGTAACGGATAACGTCTTTAATTTAAATAAAGCAGAGTTATTTGTTTGTTTATTTTTCTGATATAAGCAAGTAAACAAATTAAGACGGTGTGTTCGTGATGTGTTGTTCTTGTCTTGTGTTCGTGACTAAAGGCTTGATCTTCTAGTTTATTTTATATTAAGGGTCAGTGTCTTTGTTTAAGCTGCCTACTTGGGATTTTTAACTAGTTCTTTGTAGTTCAACATTATAATTACTACAAAAAACAACCTGTTGGTTAATATTGAAATAAGACAAACTCAAGTCATTAATCTAGTAAACCAATTAAAAGCTTACACTTAAGGTATGCGCCATATGTATGACAAATTTTATACCCGTTCCAGATACGGGGCCACAGTGTTCGAGTGGTAACTTCGACTCCAGGCAATGACCGAGAAGGACAGGGTTGACACCTGTATACTTAGCTGTTCAGATGATCCAAGCGAACCATATTTGAGGTTACGTTTTTCAAATCGATATAAAATTGGGGAATCTTATATTAAAAGTTATCTTTCCAATAAAAGCCAGGCCTGTACTCGAAATGAGCCATCGAGAAAAGCTGGCAATTGCCCCCGGGACATGAGTGCAGAGAGCAGATGTGAAAGGTGGTGGCCAAATTTTCGATTGGCTTTAACGTGTAATACTCGTTAATAAATATGGCCTCTCCCAATGTTTAGATTAATATTATTAAATATATTTCCTTTTATTGTTTGATTCTTTTTGTAATCTACGCCAAAATAATGACTACCCGTGTTGGGGCGCCTCAAGTCATGATAACTCATACTATCTCACTGGAAAAATGCCATGGATATTGAATATTGGGTTTATTCAGATGTTTGCTCGTCTATCCATGTTTTATAACATTAATGTTTTAATACCCATAGTAACACAATAATCATTAAAGCGACATTATGTAAGATTTCGATAAAGAGCTGACAGTTCTCGTTATAATAGTTAAAAACAGATAATGAAAAGGGGATATGTTGAAAAATTCAAATTAGCCGAGTTATCGGAGTTAAAAGAACAGCGTAGTCTCAGTTGTCATTGCTACCATTGTTACAATAATAAAAAAAAGTCTCGATAATCCATTTTTAAATTAAATCATTTTGACAGTATTAACTGTCACTCGTATTTGAATCTGTTGAAAATCTCGAGTATCCGATGGCATCGAGAGTTGATTATGGTCTTGGTAAGTTAATAATTGTCTAATTAATGATTTATATACCATTATATACCATTTATAAAGCATGTCAAGGAAAGACTTGCAATATGCAGATTTAGCTCTTGACTAATGTATCCTTAATTGTTAATTCCATCATTAAAGATACATTATGGAGATTAGATACAGAGTTGAAAGTTCTCGCTTTAATAGTTAAAAAATAGGTAACTTAAATAGAATATGCTGAATATTTCAAGCAAATTGCTGCATTCTAAACCGAGATATTACACCGATAGTTGATTATGGTCTGGATAAGTTATTTAATGTCCAATTAATAATTTAGATAACATTCCAGGCCTAAAGAAAGACCTGCAATAAGCAGATTTGGCTCTTGCATGTTTAAATACTGCACCAAATACAAAATAAATAAATGTCTTTTAAAAACAACTGGTTATTATGAAGTTATATTAAAATTTATAGGTTCAGTCGTTTGGTTGCCGTTTGGTTTCCGATAGAGACCAAACAAACGAACAATCTTTCTCTTTTATATAGAGGGGTTGGATGGCCGAATGGTTAGCGTGCGCGCTGCATTATAAGGTTTGGCATCGAGTCAACTGGCGTGGTTTCGATTCCCCGGTTGTACGTGACAAAGAGTAGGCTCGCCTGTCCAATCTCGTGGGTTTTCTCTGGGTCCTCCGGTTTCCTCCCACTGCTAAAGAACCCTACACACATGAAAATTATCGAAATAAAATTGAACCGTGTGTTAGTCCCATAATGACCTAGTTTATGTCGAATGGACGTTAAACCCCATTCCTCTCCTCTCTCTCTCTCGTTTATACAGAGTACATACATAAGTCATCAAAAAGATTCATGGGTATCTAGATTGCTTTCGGTCGTCTCTTAAACCGATTATAAATGTCGTAAACTTTGAATATTGGGTTTTACGAGGTTGTTTTTCCCTCTCTCTCGCTTAGATTTTAATGGAAAACGAAGAAGAAATTGGGTTGACTCGACCGCAAAAGCGTGCAACAAATTGACAAAAATATCCCAAGTACTTAGACAACTCCGATTGTCTTAAGACCGAAGCTAAACTACTGTCTGTTTGTTTGTTTTAAACAACGAACCGTTTTGGAAAACGTTTGTTTAGAGGCAATGTATGACAAATGGACACACTCACAGTTTACCGCGAACAAATTTAGTGACGAAGCTGGCTTTCTATTGTTATCCTCTGGTAATTTAACTGAGATGTGGACGCGCGAGAACGACGTATTGACAACAGGTGCCCCCCGTGCCTTGGAACGTCCTGATGACCGCTGTCCGAACACACCGGACATCTGTCAATGCCCAATTCTTCATGGTCATGTGACTCAATATAAGCACGTGCATGTTAAAGGGGAGTAAATATGGGAGAGATATAACGTTAATTTGATATATATTAGCTGTATTTACAGAGACAAGTGGAAAATATAAGATCATTAACGTTAACAAATGAAATGGGGTCTAAATCCTACTGTTCTGCTCCGGATGGGCTAATGAAGACGGGCATAAAGTGTGCCACGAGTGACATTTTGTCCGGACAGCGGCGCTACAGCCAGCCTACTCTTATACCGAATTCCAACTGTCAAGGGATTTTTTTTTATGTGCACACCCATCCGAAGGTCAAGACACTGTGCTTGCCCGGCCCTCCGTCCTGCACCGCTATAATAGTTAAAAAATAGATAATGTAAAAGGAATATGCTGAAATTTTCAGTCAAATTACTTCACTCTGAACCGAGAATTATTAATTTCAAAAACACTGTAGCCTCGATTGTCATTGTTATCGTAATAAACAATGCCTCAATTATCCATTTTTACGGTTAATCATCAGCAGCCGTTGAACTGCAGATAGGATTCAAATCTGTATAAAATCTGACCCATCAGGTGACATCGAGAGTTGATATGGTCTTGTTATGTCATGTTGTATCGAGTGGCGCGAAACCCCATTTCTCTCTCTCTCTTCCCTGCACCAAACGCCATGCAGTGTGCCATGGGACATATTTTGCAGCGGCGTTTATATCCACTGTCAAAGTATTATTATTATTATTATGTGTATTAGAAACAGAATGCACGCATGGTTTCATGCACGAAACCAATCAATAATAGGCCAGGATTAAGAGTTTTAATGTTAAGGGAACCTGTAGATGGCAACCATTTATAACGGTCGGACATTCGTATTTCATAAGTGGTCGTTAAATTTACGGAACTACAGAGTTTCCGTGACGGTCATGTTCCATTCGGGCGCCAATTTATGCAACCATTTATAACGGTCGGACATTCGTAGTTCATAAGTGGTCGTTAAATTTACGGAACCACAGAGTTTCAGTGACGGTCATGTTCCATTCAGGCGCCAATTTATGCACAACCAATTAGTAAGTCCTTATCACGTGATACCCCTGATAAAGATTACAATTTAAAGCCTACACATTGCGAGAAAATTGTTGTGTTTTGTTAGTTATTCATTAGAACGTGTGAACGGATGACTCACGAAACACACATGCAGCTAGTTACATCTTGAATGCGACATTTCACAACTATTGATGACGTAGACAACCATTGGTTGTAATTTAGTTGAGTGACAGATTTGTATCAGTTTGGCCTCACGTGAACGAAGTGTTATATCTTTTCTGATCTCCTGCTACCGAAACGGCATTAGTTAAGTTGACACTTTATCTTGGTGGATAATCTAGGGTAAATACTGCTTTGGTGGTATTTGTCTTCAAGTAATACACGTTAAACTGGAGTCATTTGGGTCCCACCTATAGGATTTCGTCTTTGCAGCGACAATTCTTGTCTAAATCGTTATACGTGTTTGTGAGTTAAAGATGGGAAGGTGCTGATCTTCGTGTCAATACGTAGTGATGAATCGACCCTAGGTGTCACCCACACCGAGTTTTTCTCATAACCTTTGACCCCAAAACATTTACTTGCCGTACAACAATCAAGATAGGAAACTAACAGCTAAACGACATTGGTGTGAGTCTGGGCTTTTAGGTTAATCTTTTACTATATCACTCTCTACATGATATATATTACTCGCTCAATATTAGGGCGCTTTAGATCACAAGGTCTGTCATAAGTGGTGTGGTTTTGATTCCCCGCTTGAACCTGACAAGGAGTAGTGTCACCTGTTCAACCTCGTGTTTTTTTTTTCTGCGGGTCCCCCGGTTTCCTCCCACATCTAAAGACATCTACATAGAAGCAGGTGTTAGTCCCAAAATAACCTAGCGTGTATCAAGTGGACGTTAAACCTCCATTTCTCTCTCTCGCTCAATAATAAGGTTTTTTTTAGTTATCATGGTAGAAGGCCAAGGGTTCTTTTACGTGAGCGCCAAGGTGTAAACGGAACTTCGGTTTTTCGTCCCACCCGGACGACTAGAGACTCTCCCTACAAAAACGTTCCTTAAATAAAATGGAATAGTAGTCTATATAACTTTCATTTTCAGCACTTATCGCTTACCGGAAGTTGCCCAGTTTACACAATGTTTAATTGTTTTTTGTCGTCGTTACGTGACCCGGAAGTGACATCTGACCAAACACAACCGAAACATAAGGCAATATCCTAATTTTACTTCGTGTTTTTTAATTAGCCAACCTTAATTGTAAATACGTGATTATTACGTCTTTAGTCATTATTGAAACAGATTGATTAACCATTCTGATTTCACTATAATCGCCATCTTGGCTATAACGCTAACGTAAAATCGTCGGCTTTTTGTAACTCAGACACTTTTTGACTGTTACAGCTGTTCTAATGACAATTAAACTGTGTATACACCTGATACAATGCTACAAAGGAGGATGGGAGGGGTGGACGAATGATTTAACGCGTGTGCGCTAGATGATAAGGTCTGTCATTGAGTCAGTTGGCATGGTTTCGATTCTACACTTGTTCAACCGTGTGGGTTTTCTCCGGGTCTTCTGATATACTCCCACAGCTTAAGACCCCAACGCGCAAGCGAATTATTGAAATAAAATTCAACCAGATGTTAGTCCCGAAATGACCTAGATAGTGTCGAGTGGTTGGGGGATCACGTGGCTAAGTGGGTAAGACGCTGGCTCGCTAGTCTGGAGGTCGGGTGTTCGATCCCTGCATTGGCCGAGAAAGTTCAATCAGAATTTCCGACGTGGTTTCCCCTTGTCAGTGATGCAGGGTGGGGGGCCTGACAAGGACAGCTGTCTTGTCGTTCGGATGGGACGAAAAACCGAGGTCCCGTGTACACATTGGCGTGTACGTAAAAAATCCCTTGGCAGTTGGAATTCGATATAAGAGTAGGCCGTAGCGCCGCTGCCCGGGCAAAATTTCCCTCATAGCACACTGTATGGGTATGCCCGTCTTCATTAGCCCAGGTTAGGAGCAGAACAGTAGGACGTTAAACCCCATTTCATTTCATTTCATTTAGTGTCGAGTGGACGTTAAGTACACCCCCCCCCTCTCCTCTCTCTCTCCCTGATTTCTCCAAAGTTACCCCCAAAGAAACCGGAGGACCCCAATACAAACCACGAGGTTACCCCACCCCCCCCACTTTCTCCCTTAATTATTTACATTCATGACAGACAATAAAACCTAAGAATGAATGCATACAACCCCACGAAACGCAACAACAGAGCTTAGGCCTACATAGGCCTACTCTGAAGCTAGACCACGAGGAATTTAATATAAGTATTTTCTTGAAATAGTTTTAAGTTGTCAGTTTAAGTTAATAAATCCAAAATAGAAGTATCTTTTATTTTTGTGCCTACTTGTTAAATGTACCTTGTCTGTGTTTTCAAATAACTGAAATATTTTCTTACAAAGATTATCCAATAAGTCCAACTAAAAATACGAAAATAACAAACACAGATTCTTGTAGAATTATGTTTAATCCTAAAAAGAATACGCCAATTGTACGGCAGCTTTTATACAATATATTTTTGTCGCCAATAAAAGTCTGATTTCTCAGGAAAACAGTGAAATGTATTAAAAATCGCATCCATCTGCTGCCATTTTGTTGTTGCCATGTCTATAGAGGTGATATATAGGCCGCCATTTTGTCTATCTTTATCCCTACGCCAATATACGTTATCCTATGGGCGGCGGAAGGATTTAACATGGCTGGTTAAAGAATCTCTAGGCATACTTTTGCTGTTGTGGTTTACTTAGATAGTTTGGAATCGCCACACCCCTCTGATCTTCTGGTTAATTAATTACCGCAGTGCGTATCGTTAACTCCATAACATATCTAAAATGGTGTCATTATTTGGCCTTTGTGTTCGCAAATGACATGTTAACTTCAATGCCCATTTCAAAAATTTATTAAAAAATACTAGCATCTTTGAGTATGTCCACGACCCTATGACCAGAACACACTTAAGTCAATCTGTAAAAAAAATAACCCCGCGTGTCAGCGTACATTAATGCATCAATACTCTTTATAATGGCAAGGACTATAGTCGTTTGGATGTTACGAAAAACTGAGGTCCTGTACACATGGCCGCGTAGGTAAAAGAACATCATGATAGTTGGAATTCGAAATCAGAGTAGACAGCACCGCCGCTGTCCGGGCATAATTCCTGTCATAGCAAACTACATGGTTATGTCCGTCGTCATTAGCTCAGTATACATTGGCATGTACGTAAAAGATCCATTGGCAGTTGGAATTCGATAGAAGAGTAGGCAATAGTGTCGCTGTCCGGGCAAAATTCCCCTAATAGCACACTGTATGACTTATGGCCGTCTTCATTAGTCCAGTCGGAACAGAACAGTGGGACGTTAAATCCCATTTCATTTTTACTTGACTTGATGCTATATCTCATTTGATTGTGATGATCACATTGCTTTGTATTTGTGATTATAATAAATAATGCTGACTTGAATTATTTATGATTTTATTTCAAAACATTGGTCATGATGACAACAAGAAAGTACACAGTGTCAGTGACCTATCATTATGACCAGAACACAGTCATGATATATGTGTGTTTAATATGTTAAATATAATAAGTCACAGTCATATGATAACAAAAGTTATAAACCAGTCAAATAAAACAATGATTTGTAATGTATTAAGTAGGTCACTTCCTTTTGCAGTTTGCTTGTTATTCGTCTATGTACGCTTGTCTTATTGTTAAAGTCGTTATTTCATTCTATTTTAATTGTTCAAGTCTCTGTTTCATTGTTTTCTTCAAAAGGTTAAATCAGACATTGAAATAGAACCATTGTTTCGTACAAAGACATGAATTATATACTTCGTGAAAATGTAAAACTGATCTATTCATGAGTTTATCAGGAAGTTATTCTCTCTCTTGGTTTTTTTTTCTTCTATCTCAGCATTTTTAAACTTTAAAGTTTTTTTGAAAGTTTGTTTTGTTTAGAGTATATGTAAGTAGGTCATGAACACATATAATGATATTTCATTATAGTCATTGTCGTATCCATTTTTTCTAGATTATATTAGTTAAAAATGTTGTTTAATAATTTTTGAAGCTCAGTGGTAGTATTAGACGAAGACCCGAAAGAGCAATGAACCAGCAATAATATATATATATATATATATATATATATAGAGAGAGAGAGAGAGAGAGAGAGAGAGAAATGGGATTTAACGTTTACTCGACACAAACTAGGTTTTTCACTAATTCGCTTGTGCGTAGGGGTCTTTAGCAGTGGGAGGAAACTGGAGGACCCGGAGAAAACCCACGAGGGGAATCGAAACCACGCCAGTTGACTCAATGACAAACCGTATGATACAGCGCCCACGTGCTAACCATTCGGCCATCCAATCCCCCAATAATGTTATAACACATTGGTCAAAATATAATCCTGATTCAAGATGCATTTTGTAGGAGCTGAATATGGCTATTAATTATGCATTTATTCTCGCGCCAAGCCTATAATCAACTCCCTAGACTATCGGGTGGCGAGGCTTTTGATTGGATCAAAACATAGTCCCCATTTAAGAATTTAATGTTAGATAATTTTCATCGTAACAATGGTACTTGACAATCGGGCCTATATTATCAAAACTTCAAACATTCATAACTTTGCTCAGATTGAAAGTTTCAATATATTAATTTTTCATTATCTATTTTGAAACTATTATAGCAAGAAGGCTCAGTTCTTTATCTAAATCTTACATAATGCATCTTTAATTTAAAAAAACCCAACAAATAGCGTTATTATTATCCGGATACAATCATTGTCAACATCCACATTTGAGCAGATCCATTTACACATTGAAATAATTGTGTCTTAATTGCACAAAGACAGCCAGGAATATATTTTAATTTGAAACATATTATTATATTTTATGTAGCCAAATGAAATAAAAGAGACTTGATTTAATTTGACGTCTTCCATCCCAGTTCATCTTCTCTTGGGGCAGGAGTGGGGTGGGCGTGCGCTTTAGATCATAAGGTCTGTCATTGAGTCAAGTTGCGTGGTTTCAGTACCCGATTGTACGTGCCAAGGAGAAAAGTCGAATGTCCAACCTCGTGGGTTTTCTCCGAGTCTTCCGATTTCCTTCAACTGCTAAAGATCCCTACGCGCAAGCGAATTACTGAATTTAAAATTGAACCATAGGCTTATGTTAGTCCCGAAATGACATGTTATGGACGTAACTTATGATTTATTCACCACTCGGTTCTATGATAAGTGCATTTTTAAAAAAAAATATGTTTGTTGAGGGTGGGTTGATGGAAGTAGTAGCCTAGGGTGAAAGATAATCCAACATCAGTTTTGATGTTTTTAATATATCTGCATCATTATTGATTTTATTGTTTAAATAAATAGTTTACTTCAATAATTATATAAATTAACAAAGGGAGCTTACTCGTTTCTATGAAGTCAGTTATTGTCGTTTATTATAGGATGTCGACTTAGGCCAACAAACTCTTTTAAATTTAACCATAAGGTTGAAACGATTTAGACGATCAAAACAAAAAAACGTACTCACTAATTACTAAATACCACCCAGAGAGAGAGGGAGAGAGAGGGGCGCTACGGCCTACTCTTATATCGAATTCCAAATGTCAAGGGTTCTTTTTCGTACACGCCAATGTGTACACGGGACCTAGGTTTATGGTCCCATAGACGCCGTTCCATATTAGACCCTCCGTCCTGCACCATTGGAACCACCCCGGAAAACCCGATTATTTTTGTAATTAAAAAAGTTAATATAAAAATTGAACAATGCAGCGAGTAAACATTATACTGAAATGAAAACTTAAAAACTGTTGGCTTGAGAACTACGTATGCCCCTTGCTTTTATTTTCCTAAAATCGGGATGCAAATGATTTCAGTCGTTTCAATATTTAAGGCTTTCTTTTCTGTTCAGTCTTAATTATAACACATGACACAATTATATTGAATACAAGTTACTTGAAAGATTTATTTTCGTTGTACATACTTTATTACTACCCAACCCTTATGGCTTCTTCCCACCATCCCTTTGATGGTTTCTAAATGATTATCTCTCATTGTACATATTAATGTTTTTTCTTTGTTCCATATTTTGTATATATAACTTCACTGTTGTACTATGGTTGTCATTCTTTGCTTGATGTCAGAAATAAATGATTATCTCTCATTGTGCATATTAATGTTTTTTCTTTGTTCCATATTTTGTATATATAACTTCACTGTTGTACTATGGTTGTCATTCTTTGCTTGATGTCAGAAATAAATCTTTCAAGTAACTTATATTCCATATAATTGAGTCCTATGTTATTCTCACCCAGTTAATAAATACCGCTCAAACAATTTAGTTTTAATTATGTTATACAATAGTCCTTTTTTTTGTTATAGATAGCGTATATAATTGATTTTCTTAATCTAATTTTATTTTTTCCATTAATTCACAATACGAATATAGCAGATCTGCTTATAATATATTCCTTGAATAAGGAGGGGTTGATATAGCTATGTTTGTTCCCTGATAAAATATTGCTCACACCCCCACCCCACCCCGCAGTTATTTTGCTTGTGTATACTACAAACTGGACATCAACTAGTTTCCAGGAACTTTTTATGTTCTCCCATCCCATATCTTAAACTTTTAGACGGGGAATAAATATATGAACGCTAATAAAGACAAGGGGGACAACTCGTACAGACCAGCTTTGTTGACTAACTGTAACTCGCAATGACGGACACGGTCTGTAGGAAAATAAAATCGAGCTTAACGTACTACTTTTCTGCTCCGAAATGAAGATGGGCATACAGTGTGCTATGAAGGAAATTTTACCCGGATAGCGGCGCTACGGGCTACTCGTATTTCGAATTCCAACTGTCAAGGGTTCTTTTACGTGAACGCCGGGGGGTTGGATGGCCGAATGGTTAGCGCGTTCGCGCTGTAACTTAAGGTCTGTCATTGAGTCAACTAGCGGGGTTTCGATTCCTCGGTTGTACGTGACAAGGAGTAGGATCGCCTGTCCAACCTCGTGGGTTTTCTCCGGGTCCCCAGGTTTCCCACCACTGCTAAAGACCCCTACGCGAATTATTGACATAAAATTGAACCATGTGTTAGTCCCGAAATGACCTGGTTTGTGTGGAGTGGACGTTAAACCCCATTTCTCCCCCTCTCTCACGTGAACGCCAATGCGAATTCAGTCTGTAAATATTCCCGGTTGATGCGTTTCCGAATTAATTTCAACTTTTGCACAATTTTATCAAAGCCAACGATTTTTTTTTACATAAATAAAGAATAAAATAAAGATGAAAAGGAATTTTTCAAAATGTTTTATCTGTTTGAACAGGCACTTTCAGCGATATAAAGTACAAGCATACCCGACAATGGATTTCATCGGAATCATATTTGCATTAGATTCAATGAATTTTAATTTTAAATTAACTGGGGTTTCACATCCTACTGATCTGCCCCAACTAGGCTAATGAGTGATATGAGTGATATATTGCCGGAACAGCGGCACCATTGCTTACTCATATATCCGTTTTCCAAATGTCAAGGGTTCTTTTATTACTTGAAAGCCAGCTTGTGCACAAATGTTTTTCGTTCCATACGAACGACTAGACAGCAATTTCCTTGTCAGTCCCGCAAGTAGTCCAAATTGAGTAAAGATTGTTTAAACGGTCCACTAATTCATCCATGAGATTTTGTTTCTTGATTTCCCACCAGAATCGATTTGCTGACGAATTTTTCGGGAGTTTTTAACTTGGAGGAGGATGTGCCGACCATGGTGGGTTCGAGGCGAAGTGTCATTGCACAGAGGGACAACACGATGCTTACTCTTTCTGGGACATCTGATGTCACTTATCAAAGTATATTTTCAAATCACGTGTTTGTAATTACAAAATGCTACCTTTTCCATTCATTTAATCACTTATTGGAAGCCGAGGTGATTCAGTGTGTAGGACTTTGGCGCACTAGCCTGGAGGTCACGTGTTCTATCCCTGCGTTGGCCGAAAAAGTTCATCGGAGGCGTGTTTCCGTCTTGCTTGTGGTGTGTGTGTGTGTGGGGGGACGCTGGTAAGGGTCAGCGTAGCCTATAGTCGTTCGGGTGGGACGAAAAACCGTGGTCCCGTATACACCTTGGCTTACATGTAAAAGATGCCTTGACAGTTGCAATTTAATATAAGAGTAGGTCATAGCACACTGTATGCCCATCTTCATTAGCCCAATCGATACAGAAGAGTGGGACGTTAAACCCCCTTTCATTTTTTTAATTCCCTATTTACAATAAATTAAAAGCACGTGACCTGCTTTCTATTTGCATAAAAAATATAATTACGTTGTTTGGTAGAAAACAAAAAGAGAAAACTATTATGCTAAAACATATGGCCGGTAACACCTGTTACCATTACTCACATATTTACGTAGTTCGCATTGAAAATTAATTATGTTGTTGAAAACAAATCAACAAAAACAATCGAAAAAGAATGTGGCTGATCGTCAATTGAATTTTTCGTATAATATCTAATTTTCTCACAGCTTAAAGAGAGAGAGAGAGAGAGAGAGAGAGAGGGAGAGAGAGAGAGAAATGGGGTTTAACGTCCACTCGACACAAACTAGGTCATTTTGGGACTAACATATGTTTTTTAATTTTATTTCAATAATTCGCTTGCGCGTAGGGGTCTTTAGCAGAGGGAGGAAACCGGAGGACCCGGAGAAAACCCACGAGATTGGACAGGCGACCCTACTCTTTGTCACGTACAACCGGGGATTCGAAACCACGCCAGTTGACTCAATGACAGGCTTTATGATACAGCACGCACTTGCAAACCATTCGCCCCCCCCCCCCGCGTAAGGGTTCGATACAGAACTGACAGTTCTCGCTATAATAGTTAAATTTGATGCATAGTTTCATTACAACAACACCATGACTAAGTTAGAGTGCGGTAAAAATTTTCTGCTCATGTATAAATTTGATCGTATTACTAATAATATTATCAGCAGTCTCCCAACGCCCCCCCCCCCCAACACCAAAAAAAAAATAAAAAAAATAATAATAATAATAAAATTGTTTTGGACTCGAAAGGCCTATATGGAAAATGAACAAAATGAAATGATTTAGATCACCTTCAAGATAATTAGTGTCAGTGTTGCTTTTAGTGTTGTTTATGTGTATACCCATCAGTTGTTTTAATTGTATCTTTTGCGTGAAAACGACAAGAAACGTCCCCCAGTAATAGTGATAAAGACAAGCAAAGCCTAGTGGAAACGTCACTCAGTAATAGTGATAAAGACTAGAGAAGCCTTGTGGAAACGTCACTCAGTAATAGTGATAAACATTAGAGAAGCCTAGTGGAAACGTCACTCAGTAATAGTGATAAACATTAGAGAAGCCTAGTGGAAACGTCACTCAGTAATAGTGATAAACATTAGAGAAGCCTAGTGGAAACGTCACTCAGTAATAGTGATAAAGACTAGAAAAGCATAGTGGAAACGTCGCTCAGTAATAGTGATAAACATTAGAAAAGCCTAGTGGAGACGTCACTCAGTAATAGTGATAGACACTAGAGAAGCCTAGTGGAAACGTCGCTCAGTAATAGTGATAAACACTAGAGAAGCCTAGTGGAAACGTCGCTCGGTAATAGTGATAAAGACGAGAGAAACCTAGCGGAAACGTCGCTCAGTAATAGTGATAAACACTAGAGAAGCCTAGTGGGAACGTCGCTCAGTAATAGTGATAAACACTAGAGAAGCCCAGTGGAAACGTCGCTCAGTAATAAACAGCTATTGCTTGATAAAAACTGGGGGATCCTAATCGAAAGTTCGCTCAGTAATAAAGAGT
Organism: Patella vulgata; assembly: GCF_932274485.2. Taxonomy (NCBI): domain Eukaryota; kingdom Metazoa; phylum Mollusca; class Gastropoda; family Patellidae; genus Patella; species Patella vulgata. The sequence goes on from NC_065880.2 coordinate 79,772,886, forward strand.
CATTGCTTGATAAAAAACTAAAGAAGCCTAATCGAAACGTCGCTCAGTAATAAACAGTCATTGCTTGATAGAAACTAGAGAATCCCAGTCAAAACATCACTCAGCAATAAACAGTCATCGCTTGATAAACGACCAGAGAATCCTAGTCGAAACGTCGCTCAGTAATAAACAGTCAATGCTTGATAATAACGTCGCTCAGTAATAAACAGTCATTCTTGATAGGGGGGTTGGATGGCTGAATGGTTAGCGTGGGCGCGCTGTATCATACAGTCTGTCATTGAGTCGACTGGCGTGGCTTCGAATCCCCGGTTGTACGTGGCAAGGAGTAGGGTCGCCTGTCCAACCTCGTGGGTTTTCTCCGGGTGCTCCGGTTTCCTCCCACTGCTAAAGACCCCTACGCGCAAGCGAATTATTGAAATAAAATTAAACCATATGTTAGTCCCGAAATGACATAGTTTGTGTCGAGTGGACGTTAAACCCCATTTCTCTCTCTCTCATTCTTGATAATAACGTCGCTCAGTAATAAACAGTCATTGCTTGATAAAAACTAAAGAATCCTAGTGAAACGCCGGTCAGCAATAAAAAGTCATTGCATACCATAGAATTATCTATATTGTGTCTTTCTATTTCTTTTACTAAGTAAAAATATATTAAAGGACATAAAATTTGTGAGAACTGTGTTTATTTTATTATGTTAATATCTTTTACTGGGTGGGAGAGAGAGAGAGAAATGGGGTTTAACGTCCACTCGACACAAACTAGGTCATTTCGGGACTACTTTTACTGGGTGGAATTACCAATATATAGTTTTCACATAGGACTTAACTATTATTGTATTCACCGTGTTTAATAACAGCTGATTACATTCTATTTATTTATTTGATCCGAGTAGCTCATTGACAGCCGTGGGAAAATAATGACTAATAAATTAAATAAAAACCACAAAAATTTAGGATTTTCTTGCTGAAAAGCACTACACCAACATATCAGTCTGTCTATAATAATGTAATTTCAGTTCTTCGAGATCCGACGTTATATGTGACGCCTTATATTATAAGCTGAATTGAAGAATATATAATTGTGTTAAATAATATTGGTAATGAAACTAAAACAAGGCATATTTATGAAGAAAATTTAATATTTATTATGAAAAATATTTATTCATAAAAAAAGTATTTAATTAATTTATGGTTAAACTAAAGTGTTTAATTTTTACACTTACAATAGTACTTAGAAATGAAATGAAATAGGGTTTAACGTCCTACTGTTCTGCTCTGGGATAATGAAGGCGGGTAATAGTTCAATATAGGTTACTAACAAATTAGTATAAAAAATAAAGAATATTTCTTTCGGTATTTGGGAAATCCCGTGTACACATTGACGTGCACGTAAAAGAACCCTTGACAATTCGAAATAATAATAGGCCGTAGTGCCGCTGTCCGGGCAAAATGTCCCTCATAGCACACTGTAGGCCTATGGCGCGTGGCCGATGCAGTAAAGTAGGACGTTAAACGCCATATTATTTAATTTCATTAATCTTTCGGTATTTTACAATTCAAAAATCAATATCGGAATATATATTTACTTAATTGTGGATGCATGTTAATTTTAATATAATAATATATGACTATATTACACATACTTAAATCCACTTAAATATATTAGACATACTTAAATCCACTTAAATATATTACACATACTTAAATCCACTTAAATATATTAAGGATTCGCCGAGTGTTTGTATAGATTATCCAATACAATGAATTCCATCATTCGTGTTTTAAAGTGTCAATTTTACATACCAAACCTTTTTTTATGTTTGACTCTTTTGATGAATTCTTCATTGTGTAAATAATTTTAATTAAATCCGCCTGTCCATAATATCATGTATAATCTATTGAACTTTAAAATTGTCCAACAACAACAAACAACATTTTGTTTTATTTAATGTATATAAATATACAGGTCACAATTCTATGGAATACAATTACTGCTTATTACCGAGCGACGTTTCAACTAGGCTTCTCTAGTCGTTATCAAGCAATGATAATCCCTAATCAAGTTAAGTCTTCTTTGGATACATTTAATTCGAAGGGGTATCTCTGGTTGGTCAGCATTAACCAAGTTTTGTTGTGTACATGTATATATTGTCTTGTTATATTTTCATTTTTTATCATTGCTTGATATGACTAGAGCAGCCTAGTCGAAACGTCGCTCAGTAATAAGCAGTAATTGTATTTCATACAATTGTGATCTGTTTATTCCAGTTCAATTACTAAATGTCATTTAAAAAATGTAATGTATCTAAGCGCTTTTCAAGAATATTTTTTTTCTAAAATGAAATTAATATAATTTTATTTGCTATATTACATACGTTTAAAGTTTTTGAAGAGTATCAAAATTCCAAGCCATGAACTTTATTCCCAGCCGAATAAATTTCAAACATTGATTTTCAACTACTAAATTAAAGCAGATTAAATTTATTGAAGCAAACAATTATTGTCTAAGAATATATTCAATTGTGATTTGATAAAAGAAAACTATTATCTTGAAACGGTCGAATGTGATTAACTAAACTAAACGTAAACACAAGGTACAATATTTATGGATACACAATTTTTGAGTTTAATACTAAGCGACGTTTCGACGAGGATACTTTATCAACTTCCTGGACAAGTAAGTGTTAACGGGGCCTAATCGGGCTGTAAGCCACGGTGGCTTGGTGGAAAGGACGTTGGCTCACTAACTTGGACGTCGTGTGTTCGATCTCTGCATTAGCCGAGGAAGTTCATCAGATTTTCCGGCGCGGTTCCCACTTGTCAGTGGTGTAGGATGGAGGGCCTGAGAAGAGACAGCGTGGTTTTCCTCCGTGGTAACGGACAACGTAGCCCTATAGTCGTTCGTATGGGGGCGAAAACCCGAGACACCGTGTACACATTGGCGTGGACGTAAAAGATCCCTTGACAGTTGGAATTCGATATAAGAGTAGACCGTAGTGCCGCTGTTCGGGCAAAATGTCCCTCATAGCACACCCCATTTCGTTTCATTTCGTTTCATTTCGTTAACCAGGCTTGAAATTCACAAAGGCCCGTCTGTGCCCACATCGAGTTATAACCCACGATATTCTATTTTGTTTCATTTCGTTAACCGGGCTTGAAAATCACAAAGGTTCTTCTGTGCCTACCTCGCGATAATAACCCACGATATTCTATGAAAATATGATAATTGCTAAGCACATTAAATAATAAAAAATAAATTTCTAATTACGTGTTTAAAGGTTAAAGTGTCTTTCGTTTAAAATCACTGTCCACAAAAATCTCCTTATAAAATATTTATTTTAACAACGTCAATTAACGTCTTCTATATCTTCTAGCTGAAAAAAACAACAAAACTCTTAACTAATTTTATCCTTCATAGGTTCAAACAAGTCGTGGACAAATAAACTTTGAGAAAATAAAATAGAAGAAGTTTTAATATATTTATTAAGTCAATATCATGATTGATTTATATACAAAAAACCCTATGAAAACTATGATAAAAGATTAAAACATGTCCTCGTTGCACCCTTGAAACGTTATCGAACGTTTTGGTGTCAAGCTAGTTAAATTAGTTTGCTTAATCGAACGAGGGCGTCTCCTTTTCCCAATTACACCACGTATGTTTTACAACTTCACACCCTCTACATAGAATAAGGTATTCACCGAGTACTCCACAACTTCCCTCGTCATAAAGGTCCTCTTATCGTAAAGTTTCTTGTAATGGTTGGATCGCTAATGATGACCGCAATATGAGACCCTAGACCCGAATTCGATCTCCTTTGTTCCCGACTCCACCTTGAGAACAACGCAATCTGGCAACATCTAGTTTGTATACCGTGAGTTATATATATATACATATATATATAATGTACACTTAGTGTATATAGATCTCGATTCCCGGCCATTCTTCTTCTAAAATATTGTATATTTTTAAGTCGGGCAAGTTAGTCAGGTATTTCAGCATGTCATTAGATATAAGTTATGTTATTGTCATTTAGTAATTGCTAATTACTTCTTAAAGGGACGCCTGACAAGGACAGCTGCCTAGTCCTTCGGATGAGACGAAAAACCGAGGTCCCGTGTAAACATTGGAATGCACGTAAAAGATCCCTTGGCAGTTGGAATTCGATATAAGAGTAGGCGATAGTGCCGCTGCCCGGGCAAAATTTCCCTCATAGCACACTGTATGGCGTATGTCCGTCTTCATTAGCCCAGTATAGGAGCAGAACAGTAGGACGTTAAACCCCATTTCATTTCATTTCATTTCTTAAAGGGACAATAACACTCTTGCTGGCTTGAAAGCTCCAGAAAATAAATAATATCTCTATCTAAGTATTAGATGTTTAAGTGTCCTACCTGTTGTGTAAATTATCCATTACATCCTATTTTACTTGTCCAGAGGGTTCGAAAATATTTTTAAATCGAAGTTTCATTTGAAAAGGTTTACGTTAGACGTTTCAAACCATTATGTTGAATTTTTCAAAATTTTTAAATAAGGTGTGTTAAGATGAAATTTGTATCATCAATTAATTGAAATATTCTAAAATAGTACAATTTGTTGACCAGAATAAAGATTGGGACATATTATTGAGTTACAACAAGAGTGGTATTGAGCCTTTAAGTGGCATTTAGTAATTGAACAGTAACACATTAAAAACTATTTATGGAATAACAATTACTGGTTTATTAACATCCATCGTTTCGACGATGATACCCTCGTCTTTATCAGGCAATACATGTAGTGTTTAGTTTGTTTTTAAAAGGCTTTCTTTCAGTGGCATTTAGTAATTGATCAGTAACACACTAAAAATTATTTATGGAATAACAATTGCTGGTATTTTAAGGTGCAACGTTTCCACGATGATACTCTCGTCTTTATCAGGCTTTTTGTCGACGATGATACTCTCGTCTTTATCAGGCTTTTTGTCGACGAGGATACTCTCGTCTATTTGCTTGATAAAGACGACAGTATCATCTTCGAAACGCTGCATGTTAAAACCAGTAATTGTTTTTCCATAAACAGTTTTTAGTGTGGAATTAGTAAATGAACAGGAAAAACACAAGACGCAGTTACTGTTTATCACTGATAAAGGCTTCACTAGTCTTTATCACAATTTAGTAATTGAACTGGAAATATACAGGGAATAATTTAATGGAATAAAAAATACTGAGCGACGTTTCTACTAAGATTTTGTAGTCTTGATCAAGCAATGCCTAGATGCATGAAATCAAGTAAAAAATAAAATAAAATAGTGTTTAACTCCTACTGTTTTACTACGACTGGGCTAATAAAGATGGGCATACGGAATACATTATTCCACGAGGGAACTTTTACGTGGGCAACGGCGCTATGGGCTATACCCTTATATAGAATTCCAACTGCCAAGGGTTCTTGAATGACTAGAGAATCCCAATCGAAAAGTTACTGAGCTGAGTTTAACATTGATAAAATGAACTATGAATTCAGTTTTTATGGTTTCAAATAATAACAAGTCACATTGATTCAATATTATTTAGTATTTGAAAAGTAATTCACAGGACACAATTCTGTTAGAATTCGAGAAAGGGTAAGTGCATGCCCGTCTTCATTAGCCTAGTCGGTACACAAAAGTAAGACGTTTTAACCTCATTTCATTCCCCTCGTAAACTTTTAAAATAATATTGCCACTATCTATAACTTTATTACAACTATTGAAGTAACGGTTCGCCATTTGCATGCTTTGCTAAAATCCTTTGATAGGCCTTCGTTTTAATCCAGGTGAATTTAAGCCGGGGCATTATCTAGCGTTGATATCTTGGTTTTGTTCTCTTAATTAAATGTTCAGTAATCAATTTGAATACATATTAGCGTGGATAAAAGCTGAAAAATGAGAAGTTATCCGAACAGTGCAAATGGCGATTAATGACTTGAAATTAGTTTAATTGTTTATGAATGAAGTTAAATCTCTAAAAACGAAAAGAAATTCCATTCATCTTTCTGTGTCTCCCACCATGGACTAGACTCGAGGTGAAATTATCGAAGATTCTCAGGAATGCAGCATCAATACCGTCTCAAACTTTGTCACCGGATCAAAACACACTTGCATTAATTGTCTCGGCATTGCGGTCGATTTAAGTCGGACTAAGATGTATTGACATCAGTCGCCTCAGGTTGAGAGAGACAACATTTCTGTTTATAAACTTCTATAAAAACTCGACAAGAAAAATAAACAAAGGTCCCTGATCCCGAGAACCATCTTTCAATCGGTTGTGTAAAATTTGAGAATTGATCCTAATGCGTATCGAAATACTGAAGATTCCCATGGTCTTTATAGGTGTCGACAAATATGTCACATCGACAGAATATGTTCCTTGTAAACAAAAACGAAACGAAATCAGATAGAAGAGAAGACATCGGTGACACCTTGTCGATAATTACAACATGTATTTGCTTATTTCGTTTTCTTTTTCCGGTTATCTTTTTTACGTGTTTGGTTATTCAATATACAAACGAATGTTAAATGCACGAGGAGATGGGCTGTGTTATATTCAATATTTAACGGTTTTGTTGTCGTGTTGAATCTTCCGCCATTTGTAAGTATTTAAGACGTTACAGGAAAGCATCAAGGGAATTTTTTCTTTAAAAAAAAAAGTTAAAATACTTGCCTAACTGTAAAGCAAGGAGAAGCACAAATCTCATAGACAAAATTAAAAAAAAAAAAAAAAAAAAAAAAAAAAATGACCAAATCTTAAAATTCATTAAGAGGATATTTACGAAGAAAATCTAAGACTTGATGTAAAACTTGATATAATTATAGCAGATTCCGACGAATAATAAAAAATTGAATTCCAATGGACGAATTCGAAAAGTTTAGCGAACGGACTCCATGTTGATTGGAAGTAAAATAAAATGCCATCTCTTTCTTCTCCACCATAATTGAGTTTACACATTTTAGGCATTTAACAGTTCTATAAAAGTTATAGATATTGTAAATTTTATTTGAAGTTTATATGATAGTAATAATTTTCGAGAAAAGTCGAATCTAATACATAGGTTGCTGTATCGAACATGAAATAAAATAACAAGCGGTTTAACGTCCTGCCTTTCTGCACCAACCGGGATAATCCAGATGAATATATAAAATATTATAATATTTAACAATTATCTCCCTTGACTTTTGTTATTCCGTTTTCTTTTGTACGTTCCGTGTATTCTTCGTGGGTTGGGTGGCCGAATGGTGTAACGCATGCGCTTTAAATCTCAAGGTTTGTCAATGACACGGTTTCGATTCCCAGCCTATACCTGACAAGGAATAGAATCGCCTGTCCGACCCCGTGGACTTCCTCCGGTCCGGGTCCTTCACCCCCACCCGCTATGGAATCCTACGCGCATGCGATTTGTTGAAATAAAATTGAACCATATGTTAGTACCGAAATGACCTAGTCTGTGTCAAGTCCCTTTTCTGTCTTCTATCAGTCAAGCAAAGTTTTTTTTCGGGATGGTATAAATTCCCTAAATAGTTAGAATTCAAATGGTGTTTCTAGTGAGCAGTGAAACTATCGCAAAAAAAACATACTATATATGTTGGTCAAATTAAATAAATAAAAAAAACAAAATAAACAAAACAGAAGAAAATCTTCGCTAAAATCTGTTGATTGGTCTCCTTTCAATCGGACTGAATCCGACACCTGGGGATTATCTACCCTTGATATTTTGATTTTGTTTTTTAATTAAATGTTAAATAATCAACCCACGTGACAAGAAGATATTACCCAAATATGGAAATAACAATCAGCGTCATTAAAGGAATATGAGTGTATAGTAAGGTTAGACAAGGTCCAAAGCTGACGTGTGAATCGGTTTGCGAGAGAGAAATAGAGAGAGAGAGAGAGAGAGAGAGAGAGAGAGAGAGGGGAGGGTGGGGTAACCTTGTGGGTTATATTTGGGTCCTCAGGTTTCTTTGGAGATAACTTTGGAGAAATCAGAGAGAGATTGAGAGAGAGACACACACAGAGAGAGACAGAGAGACAGAGAGAGAGAGAAGGGGGGGGGGTGTTAACGCCCACACGATACAAACTAGGTCATTTTGGGACCAGTTCAAGGTCCAACACTGTATTTCAAATAATTCGCTTGCGCATAGGAATCTTTATCCAGTGGACCCGTAAAAATCCCCACGAGGTTGGAAGGCGGCCCTACTCATCGGTATGTACAAGCGAGCAATCAAAAACACGTCATTTGACTCAATGATAGACCTTGTAATCTAAAGCGCACCCCCACCCGAATCGGTTGCAAGACATCTTTCAACATTGAAGACCTATAATAGTTACTGACGTTTTTGAAACGCTATGTACAATTACCCGACTTTCCGGCAGGTGAATGAACGAACCATCGATAAGTTGATAAGTCGATAAGTCAATAAAGCTTTTGTTTTGTTTCCGAATTCGCCTGAGTACATATATTTTCGTGTGTTAATTCGATGAAGAATACAACTTAAAACTAAAATCGACTCGTTGTTGCCATCTACAACTTATTTTAGTTTTTAGCTTCTGACATGCAGGTCAAAGCTCATTTAGCTACAGAGTAGAGACGGGTTTCATTTACGAGGCAGAGTAAACATTTTATGGTAATTTAATCGGGATATCCACATAGCTAAATACCTTTGTATTAATACTTGATATAAGAATATAAAAATACCAAGATCGATAGAAAAAGGGTTTTGTCATATTTCGAAGTTTTCCGATTGAAACTCTTGCTATAGATCGGAAATACCGGTATAAATTATAAAACCGTGAACACTGTTTTTCTCTTTACATTTCAAACGATGCGCAGTCGTAGAGAGGATACAGCAGGGTATTTTTGTAGTATGATTCAGCTGGATGTTTCTTTTCAATGAATGAGTCGCAGAGGAACAGCAGGAAAATAAAGACGCCATTTCTCTGATTTCATAATTGTTTTACTATATTATAGATGAGTCATTCGGGTTGGGTTGGACCCGGATTGAGTCATTTAAACACGAAGAGGGAGACGGAAACCCCACACTTTCATCATTGTGGAACCTCGTCTGATCACATTCATCAAACAGTTGCAATTCTCATTGAGTAAGATGGCAGATTAAATTGATCATTAACAATATTGTCTTTAAAATGAATTCCCCCGTGTACATCAACATTTTGGAGCAATGTGAATTATCTCAAACGAACCGGGGGTGAAATCAGGTGTTCAAAAAGCTTGTGGTTGTAATAAATTGGATTTCAGAAGCTGAACCTAATGGGCGAAAGATAACCCAATGTAATGAAATGAAGTTTAACGTCCTACTGTTCTGCTCCGACTGGGCTAATGAAGACGGACATACGGCATACAGTGTGCCATGGGGGAAATTTTTGCGAGACGGCGGCACATGGCTTACTCATATTTCGAATCAGATACCCCACCCCCTCTCTCTCTCTCTTTGTAAAATCTCTAGGAATATTCTCGACAAACATTGGTATCGACCACGGGACTTTCTAGTTAGTGCCCTAAGTCGCGTTTACACTTGGCCGCGATAAGCGTTCCGTTCTTGGAACCTTTCCAAGCTCAGTTGACGCATACGCAATAATCCGTACTGAGAACCGGTCTCAGATCGGATAGCGTTTACATTACGAAAATTTAACCGTGCCGTACCGAGAACCGTTCAGAGATCACCTCACTTCAGTGATCCAAATTGGAACGGTTCTCAGGACGGAACGCTTATCTTTGACCCCTTTACACTACAAAAAAATAACCGTTCCTGGCACGCTTAAAATCTATAATGTAAACGAGGCTTTACTCACTGAGCCACCATAACGCCAAGATGGTGTAGCATACAGTCTAGTTTGTGCCTAGAAAACATTATTTTAACCACCACACGTACTTTTAACCAGGCAAAAAATGAACAAAAAAATCCCCAAAACAAAACAAAAGAAGGATAACTCTAAACATACGATCAGCTCCCGCACGTGTCGGGATACACACGGACTCCCGCGTTTTGTTATAATTTGTTCAACAGGAGTTCAGATTACATACCATTGGACATAGTCCTCTGTTTAAAAGTTGTATTCACCATACACACTACTACACGCCGTGCCCCCCTCTTACAATTTCTTGATTTATTTTTATTTACATAAAGACACAATTTGACAGAATGCCTGTCATTCTTGAAATACTAGTAAAGAGTATAATTGAACAGTTCTGATTCTGATCTCATCGTGTAGTTTTAAAATGAGGATATCTAACAAATGTCGATACCTGCGGTAAAACTCGCACCTGTTACGGTAAGCAGAATTTATCGTTCAACATTTTTATGATTAAACATACATTATGCAAGGGCTAAAGCTGCCTATTGCAAGGTCTTTATTTAGGCATGAAATGTTATCTAAATTATTAATCAGACATAAATTAACTTTAGTAATGATGATCGAGGCTAGACCGAAAATTAAATCGCTAAAATTAAAAATCTCGGTTCAGAGTGGATCAATTTTCAGCAAATTCCATTTACATTATTTAGTTTTTAACTTTTATAGTGAGAACTGCCAGTTATTTATCTAATCATCTATAATGTATCTTTAAGTTACTAATCATTATTTTTCGTTTCAATTAACAAAATCTAACAGGACATGGCGTATATGTTACTGTATTACTGTAAATAACATTTTATGTTTCAAAATAATTCACCTCATTTCTATCAATTACCTAGTTTTTTGTATGAAGAATGTACAAATATTATTATACTAATTATTATTTTTAGTTTCAATTATTCAAATCTAACCGGAAGTAGCGTACCTGTTATGGTAAAGAGTATTTATCGTTGAACATAATTCGGCTTTTTAAATTATTAAAATCGAAAAGGAAGTGACGTATGCCTGTGCCATGTTTTATATTACCAGGGTAACCTGCGTATTTGACCAGGTCTAACTAAACAAGACGAATGGGGCAAAAATAAAAACACAACTATTTATAAATTCAGTTTTATAAAATCTAGTACTTCAAAACAGTCCTTCATGTAATGACCATCTAAATTCAATAAACCAGATCGGAAAATCCAGGTAGTTGCTCGGCCAACACCGGGATCGAACTCGGGACCTCTTAGTGAACCAGTGTCACACTCCCAGAGTCACTTATGGGTCAAAATGCAACTTTTGACTTCAAATATTATTTCTGTGGACTAAAAACTAGTATTTCAAAATATTCCATCGTGTAATGGCCATATAAATTCCAGTTAAAGATAGTGTTGTTTATTTCACTATTCCCGAAACGTCTAATGGTGATTCTCATAATATGTTCCAAGTTTGTATCACAATGGCAAATCACTCGTTTTGTGCGGTCTTTCTCCGGGTCATCCGGTTTCCTCTCACTGCTGAAGAACCTTGCGCGCAAGTGAATCATTAAAATAAAATTGAACCATATGTTAGTCCTGAAATGACCTAGTTTGTGTCGAGTGGACGTTAAACCCCATCCCCCCTCTCTCTCTCTCTCTCTCTCTCTCTCTCTCTCTCTTGTTTTTGGGAGGGCTAGTACAAAATGAATGAATCGCTTTTGACTGAATTACACGTGGTGTTTATATCAAGAAATAAAAGAAGAGCTGTATCTATAACTTTACAACAATCGGATAATCTTTAATCTCCTTTCTTTGAAAATACTAGAAATTACGACCACCCACTCTAGGTATAGACCCGTGTAATACGGACATATTAAAACCGCCATGGCTGGTGGTCTGTCTCGGCCATTGAGGTGATAACTCACGAATCATTTTATTTGAATCGTTTGTTCCCTGACTTATCAACTCGTGTTTTCATGTTTTCTTGTCTACATGGCGATATTCAAAACCCTTCAGTTTGTTTTCGTATTAGTTTGATGCAATAATAAATGGATTATTGTACTGATGACAAGGGCAGATAACAACCCAGTACAGTTAGCCTTTACCTTTCTGTTTAAAATTTGATGTAGGTATTTTTTTGTGAATTTGTTTGATAAATGTATTTAAGATAAATTTTGACCATTTATACGAAACAGTGTGAATTTTATATTTAGCCTATGTGTGCCTTGTTGACATAAACAAATATTTTAAGAGCTAAGCTTCTTCAATTGGGCAATTGCCAAAATTTAAAAAAACGAATTTTAGCACTATCAGTCAAGTGTCAAAATTTGTACTGGATTTTTAACACTTACCATTGGTCAAGTGCCAAAATTGGTACTGCAATTTTAACACTTAACATTGGTCAAGTGCCAAAATTTGTACTGGATTTTTAATACTTATTGGACAAAATTTGTACTAGAATTTTAACACTTACCAAAGGTCACATCTATAAAATATTTTATTTTAAGTTTTCGTGTTTAATATAAGACCTCTGTTGGTTTTTTTATGCCGTGGAAATGCCATCTAAAGCAAACTCCCTCCCTGTCTCATGACTCTGGACAAACGACGTTCCGTTGGATCGCCAAGTCTCGTATCGTGAGTAAATTCTACATATCGAATTAAACAAATGGTTTGTTCTGATTCGCTTGATTAATTCTTAGACTCTTGATTACTGTGTCAGGATTTTATTTCCATGTGAACAAACATTTTATATTCAACTTTTAAAAAGGAAATTCTTTTTTTTTGTGGATTTTGTTTGGTTTTTCTAGATGAGTTTAGAATATTTGTTGATTTGTGATTTTTTGTTATACATAAACTTGTCGCTATGTAATCTGTATACGTGTTCTTCCAATAGCTTGGCATGTTTACCTTTGGGTTTTATTTTAGAATTTCTCTCATTGGGTGACGTGTTGGAATGATAAATAATATTGGTTAACGAAAAACAAGAGCTACCCATAATGACCCCGTCATTATCTTTTACGGTTTAGTCCTTGGCTTCTGAAGTCTGAATCCAATCCACGAGGACGGGTGGGCATACATTCGACTTACCGAGAAAGTCCTTTGGGGTTTTCCAGCTTGTTCATCTTATCAGAGTTGCAGGGCGGATGACCAATGGAGACGGCGTGCTGTGTACGAAGTACGAATTTTTTCCCGGACAGCCAGAGGACTTAGTAAATGGGAAATTAACACAGTAATAATACCCAATAGCGACAATATTTTTCAAAATACCAATATCTATTTAGACACAGCCAATATTCGTTATTCTCATCGTATTTCAAATTGCAAAACAGAATCAATGTGATTAAAGCGCAAATCCTATTTCGTTTCGTTTTTTATAGTTCAAAATTTCTTTTTACATATCTTTACAACATGCATTCTGGTTGAAGTGAGGGATTAGCCAATTAAACGGTCTGTTACGGAACTGTGAGTAAACCACTAGAAACCCCAATGCTGATTGATTAATCAATGTCTGACGTCATAGGGGCTGGTGGTTCGACCCCTGCGCGACCTTCCACTAGAACCTTTTAGATCTTAATGGATTGTAGGCCATCGAAAGTATAAAAAACGAAACGAAATATAGATCTGTATTTTAATCAGATTGAAACAATAATCCATGAATGTTTCTTTGGAAAAGTTTGTTCATCGACAATTCACTAGTCTTTTAGCGATTAAATCCGCACAAATAGGGAGGAGCATTTTATATATATTTAGTCGTCGAACGTTTTATTTACATGCCACGCCATGTGGACACGAGTGGAACCCGGTTTCTGTGCCACTTAAACAACCAGGCAACACGTTATTGTTTTGTTGATATCCTTCCCCACGCCGCCCACGATGATGTCCCCGCCTTCGCTAGCTTTGTGGACCTAGAATGGGACAACAGGTGTTCAGGGATAGATATACGTATCCCTGACAAATCCAAATTCCCCCCAAAAATTAAAAGGTAAAAGCCTGTGAACATATTAATGACGAGGAGGGGGTGAATAAATACAATATCTTATAGATAAACAGGGGGATATTTTGAAATTTTGTCAGTGGTCCTGGCCAAAAACAATCTCTAGTCATGTGTATGGGAGAGAGAGACAGAAATGGGGTTTAACGCCCACTCGACACAAACTAGGTCATTTCGGGACTAACATATGGTTTAATTGTATTTACATAATTCGCTTGCGCGTAGGGGTCTTTAGCAGTGGGAGGAAACCGGAGGACCCGGAAAAAACCCACGAGGTTGGACAGGCCATGTGTATGGGCCGAAAACACGAGGTCTCGTGTACACATCTTGTCTGCACGTAAAAGAATCCTTGACAGTTCGAATTCGAAGTAAGAGTAGGCTGTAGCCCTGCTGTTCTGGCAAAATTTACTCCGTTAGCCCAGTCGGTACAAAGCAGTACGACGGTTAACCCCATTTCATTTCATTATTTTGGGTTTAGATTTTAGAAGCCGGGGTTATTGTCTCTAAAAGTCACCACCAACAAGCCTATTCCCAGTATGATATAGTCAGGAACAAACTGAAGGTAATCTTTAGCAGTGGGAGGAAACCGGGGGACCCGGAGAGAACCCACGAGGTCACCACCAATTAGCCTATTTCCAGTATGATAGCGTCATAAGAACAAATGAAACTGAAGGTATACTTTAGTAATACAAAGTAATTGATCGATGAATAAATGCGGGATAGTCTAGTTAAATAGTACAAACAAAATTTCGATTTGTAAGCCATGTGGCGGTGTCCGTAGATGTTTTAAACGATGGTATTTGCCTTGTTTAGTCAGATCTCATCCAAGATAATTATAGAATGAAACAATGAAAGCAAAATCCTCTTTTTTTCCTCTGGTCTAATAGTTTTACTAAGAACAGATACATTTCTAGCCAAACACCAATCAATGATAGTAAATAGGTTCTCGGATGTCAGAACAAAAATCTCAAATTGGAATAATAGGAACAAATTTTGTGGATTGATCGAGGGGTAATTTGACCAAGGAAACGGGACCCCGGCTCGAAGCTAGAAAAACTGCTAGCTGATATTCGGCTAGTGGTCCTAAACAAATATTGAAACAGTGTCCCCCATCCATTCATTCAATTGTATTCGAGGTCCGCCATTTTCCTCGATCATAGTAGCACACGGCAAATACAAATATTATGGCCTCGTTTTGAATTGGCGCCTTTCACAATAAGCAGACGATATCGGTAACAGGCGTGAATTATTTCAGTTATAAAAATACTATTAACTGTTTGTAAAGAGGATCTTTTAACAGGAAAATTTATCTACTAACGTGTAAGTATTTTTATATCATATTCATTTTATTTTTCAAGTATATTTTCTCAACAATATAAGTGTTACGTTAAGATCACATTTTTTGGGGAGGTATATCGCACTTTAGATTTTTATTAAATAAAACCTTAAATAATAATAATAATAAAAAAAAGCTACAATTTTAAAACTAGGTTAAGAAAATACATCTTCAGTAATATTATTCTAAAATTTATATTGAGAAATGTACGTCAGGTTTTTGAATGTTATTAAAAAAAAAACTCCCAGGGAAAATACAATTTAGAAATATATTTATTCAAAGATAATACGGTTAAGAAAATATATCTAAAGTAATAATATTCTACATTTAATTTTCTTTAATTTTGAAATATCCAAACATACACGAAGGCGATTTTATAGAAATTTTTTTGAAAAGAGTAATACCGTGCCCCTAATATTATTTTAATAAACGGCTTAAGATGACGTTGTTTCAGGAAATACACGAAGGCAGTTTTATAGAAATTTATTTAAATAGAGGATCACACCGCATAATATTATTTAAATAATAACAATTATCTATAGTGAACATAAGATAACAACTAAATATTAATGAAAATGAAAATTAAAAATTCAATACACTATAACGGATGACCAGTGGTCATTTTTTAAATTATAAACAAACGTACGTGATGGGCGTTAGATCTATTTGCGCAGAATTAAAATATTTTACTAAGAGAAAAATAAAAAAAGAATAGCAAGCTTCCAAAATCAGTGCTTGCAAAAATAATGACGAATATAATTCATTTATTTTATTTATTTCCTTAAAACAAAGATGGGCGATAAGTTTTCAATTTTGAGAGTATGTACAATTTACAAAGATATCAATTTTCCATTTTTAAATTATGGCGTAAATATATAATAATACAAGCCAAGGAAAACAATACTTCAAATCTGCATACTAATAATTTTAATATCAATATCTTAGCTAAAAACTACCTGTTAGGTGAAATACTGTAAAATGAATTTTTTTTTTAGAAATATATTCAATTAATTTCTAAAGCTCTATTTATTTAAATGTATTCATTTCGAGAATTGGAATTATATCATTTAGCTTTTGAATGATTTAAAATATTAATATTATATTCAGTTATGAACTCAAAAACTTGAGAACTTGATATATTCCTTCAAAGAAATAAATAAATATTTCAGCATTTTAAGAAAATTAAGATCAAGAATAATTTATGATACTTGTTTTGTTTAATTATTCAAATATCTTAATTTATAGATTTGTGTTAAAAATTGACAATTTGTTTTATTTCCTACATTATATTTTCAATGTATAAATAAATGATAATTGTTTAATAACGCAGTTAAAAAAGACAGTGCAATAAAACATGGATAGGACATTTACGATACAATAAGATACATATTGAAAAAGAACGCCAAAACAAACCGCGAAACGAAATATATTTAGCGAAAGCTTCTGCAGTAGAGTACGTCATTACACAAAACGTGATAAAAATTTCTACCAAAATGAATCGTTAAACATATTATTATAAACCTGGCTATATCACGGAACAAAATATAAACATGCTATTATCAAGTTTTACTTATCATCTAGTGTAAGTACTTGGCTGTTGACAGTTGATTTCAGGTATCAGGTATCTTAACAGTTGTAACATAAGAGGGAAGGACGACGCTGTCCAGGCAAAATTCTATCCTTCACATCCAGCCAGACAATTGTAACCATAGTAATAAAAAATCACCACGAGTGTTTGACATAATCAAAATACAGCCGTGTTGCCAAAAACGATACGCGAGGTTTACCCATAAAAAAAAAAACCCGAACAAAATGTCAACGTCACTTGTTGAAAAGTAATATCCAGTCGTATTCATTCAAAATTCATTTATTTCCAATTTGTTCTTCTAAAGAATTAAATTTACATAATTGAGATTTATTTTGAGTACATAAAAAAGTTTTCGCAACAAGGGGACAAAACGCGGCCCACCAGAACACATTCGACCACTTGATTTTTCTCTTTATTTACATGAACTGAGAAATCATTAACAGTATATTAATTTACAATTCTGAGGAGATAAATTCGATTTAAAATTACAATTCATGCGATCACGTCTCAAAAATTAAATTTTGGACCCATTTCAATCGAGTTGACCTTTTTGTCAGATCGGCAAGTTCACATTTGGAATTTTCTCGTTCAATATCAAAAATCTTTAATTGTTTGATTGCCAAAATCTAAAATAAACAATTGCGAGGGTGAAAATACATTTCTGTATTTACCAGGTAAATTCTGCGAGGAATTTCTATCGACCAAGCAGAAGAATTATGTCAATTAAAAAATTGATTATTTTTTTTTTAAACTTTCGTTTCGTTTTAGTTGTCTGTGTTTTAATATTTGGATAACGTCGGTGGATATGTGTGTCATCATTCAAGTTAAATACCGGGCTAATAAATCAACTTCTTCTTTCAATATTTTCAAGACAAAAATTTGAACAAACCGATAAATTTGAAGTTAAGTTAGGATTTCGTGATGACACTTTTTCGATATCTTGTCCATCTAGTTATTTTTATTTAGTAAGAGATAGGCCAGGGGGATTCTAATACCTAAAAAATGTATACCTAGAAAACTAAACAACTAAAGGATTCCATACTTTTTCGATAGCTTGTGATCGTTTTGTTTTTAATCAGTAAGATCGGCTGTGGTGTGTGTGTGTGTGTGTGTGTGTGTGGGGGGGGGGGGGGTGATTCTAAAACCTAAAAAAATGTATCTCTAGAAAACTAAACAACAAAACGATTCCATATTTTTTCGATAGCTTGTCATCGTTGTTTTTAATTAGTAAGAAAACGGCCGAGATCGGCTGGTGTGTGTGTGTGGGGGGGGGGGGGAATTCTAAAATCTAAAAAAAAATGTATTTCTAGAAAACTAAACAAATAAACGATTCCATATTTTTCCGATAGCTTGTCATCGTTTTTTTTAATTAGTAAGAAAACGGCCGAGGTCGGCTTGTTTGGTGTGTGTGTGTGTGTGTGTGGGGGGGGGGGGGGGTCTTAAACCTAAAAAAAATGTATTTCTAGAAAACTAAACAATTAAATGATTCCATATTTTTCCGATAGCTTGTCATCGGAGGATTGTTTTAATTAGTAAGAAAACGACCGAGGGGAATTTGAACATTTTTTGATAGCTTGTTCTCATGTGTACCTAGCTTCAGAACAGCTGTAGCGAATTTGAACTTATAAAAACTCGTCAAGTTCGTTCAACATTGCTGGTAGGGAAGAATGAGCATGCCCCACAGTCCTTAGTTATAATATTATTAATAATCCTTGGGTATATCATTAATTTTGGTTCAGTTGTATACAGTCCGTGGATATATTATTGACAATTCGTTAGATATAATATTATTAATAATCATTGGGTATATCATTATTTTTGGTTCATTTGTGTACAGTCCTTGTGTATATTATTGACAATTTTCGTTAGTATACAGCCCTTGGGTATATTATTGACAATTCGTTTCGTTTGTATAAAGTCCTTAGGTATATTATTGACAATTCGTTTCGTTTTATTTTTGGCTCTTTTGTATACAATCCTTGGGTATAATGTCGATAAATCGTTTCGTTTGTATACAGTTCAGGCTTGAAAATCTTGGGTTCGCTCCCGGTGTTAGCCGAGAATGTTTCTCGAGATTTTCCGGTGTGGTTTCTCCTCGTTAGGATGGGACGAAAAACCTAGATCTCGTGTACACATTGGCGTGTACGTAAAAGAACCCTTCAGTAGGCTGTAGCGAAGTGGTTAAGGCAAAATTTCCCTACGCCCGTCTACATTAGTCCAGTTAAACCCATCTCATTTCATTTCTGTCCCACTGGACCCGCAGTTGTACATACCCGTTCAATAAACCCTCTTTCCCGACTCTAGAAAAAGTATCACTATTTAAACACTAAATATATTGACCAATCCACCATTGTAGCTAGTATAGTGTAATACTAGACGATATACTACAGATGTCGGTATCAGATCTGGTTTCTAAATTTCGTGTTCTATAATAATCGACATGGTCATTATATTCAAACTCTTTAACATATTTCACTTTATTCATGGAACGAAAGTTTGCGTTAAATTCATAATTTTTGATGATCTCGTATGAAGTGTTCAATCGCAGCATTCAAAATTTGATAAATTCATTCAAAATTCAGCGCATAGTTTTATAAAAGCCAAAATCAAAACCAACTCATCACACAATCGTATTCATCGTATATAAAAGTCAAAACCCAATCTTATTCAGCGCATATAAACGCAAAGCGCAAACTTATTCAGGGCATATAAAAGCTAAAACACAAACTTATTCACCGCATCTAAAAGCCAAAACACAAACTTGTTCAGCGCATATAAAAGCCAAAACACAAACTTATTCAACGCAAATAAAAGCCAAAACATAAACTTATTCACCGCATATAAAAGCCAAAACACAAACTTGTTCAGCGCATATAAAAGCCAAAACACAAACTTATTCACCGCATCTAAAAGCCAAACCACAAACTTGTTCAGCGCATATAAAAAATGAAATGAAATGAAATGGGGTTTAACGTCCTACTGTTCTGCTCCTAACCTGGGCTAATGAAGACGGGCATACGCCATACAGTGTGCTATGAGGGAAATTTTGCCCGGGCAGCGGCACTACGGCCTACTCTTATATCGAATTCCAACTGCCAAGGGATCTTTTACGTGCACGCCAATGTGTACACGGGACCTCGGTTTTTCGTCCCATCCGAACGACTAGACAGCTTTCCTTGTCAGCCCCTCCATCCTGCATCACTGACAAGGGAGAACCACGCCGGAAAATCTGGATGAACTTTCTCGGCCAATGCAGGGATCGAACACCCGACCTCCAGGCTAGCGAGCTAGCGTCTTACCCACTTAGCCAGCGCATATAAAAGCCAAAACACAAACTTATTCAGCGCATATAAAAGCAAAAACACAAACTTATTCACCGCATCTAAAAGCCAAAACACAAACTTGTTCAGCGCATATAAAAGCCAAAACACAAACTTATTCAACGCAAATAAAAGCCAAAACATAAACTTATTCAGCGCATATAAACGCCAAAACACAAACTTATTCACCGCATATAAAAACCAAAACACAAACTTATTCAGCGCATCTAAAAGCCAAAACACAAACTTGTTCAGCGCATATAAAAGCCAAAACACAAACTTATTCAACGCAAATAAAAGCCAAAACACAAACTGATTCAGCGCATATAAAAAAATAAAATACACACTTAGCGCATAGTTATGTATAAACCAATGCAGAAACTTTGTCAGCTCATGGTTTTAATCGAACATAATAATTAAAATGATCACTTTGTAAATTCGCGAAAGAAATCTATTACTTCATTACGAAAATGTTTCTGGGAGGTAAACATCAAATAATGAACATTTTTTGAAACCCGACAAACCATAGATCTATTTTCATTAGCCTTTGAACTACATCTCCTTGAATATAAATGGCGTTTGTTTGCTTCATATTTTAACAATTTAGATTATTGTTTATAATAGATACATTAGATTGCTGTCAAATGATTGGCTACGTCTGCTTTTCAATAGAAATCATTAGATGAAGGAAATAATGGTCGTCTGCAATAACTTGTCTGCCAACGTTACGTTCCGTTTCCTTGGATTCTCGCGAACCTCGTTCCATATTTCACGTGAATCGATATATTCTCGGCATTCCTGATGTTATAATTGAATAAAAATAATGATTATGTGAAATGGCGACTTGGATTAATATTTTTCTGATGGTCGCCATTCAATTTGTAGGATCATTAGAAGTAAACATGAACAGGACTCAGGAGGAAATCGGAAAACGAAATTACCAATACGTGTATCCCTCCATCTTGGATTTGTGAAGTTGTCGCTCTAGTCGAGGTCTTTAAGATCATAGATACCATCAAAATAGATCTATTGCTTCTCTCGCAGTTCAACAATTTGACACACAAACGATTTTTGGGAGGTTAAAATGTACACAAACGGTTTGAGATTGATTTTTTGATATCGTTAAGGAATTGATTTATTTCGTTTTAGCGGAAATATACAACTCGCTTGTTCTATTTGTTCAGTAGTCGGTGGTTTGGGTTGTTTTTTTTTTGGATCGAAGATGGCATTTTATCATTATTATATTTTAATACAGGTTTGTATTGAGTACGAAAATGAATTTCTATTGGCGGCTGTTTAAACAATGATTGTGACAGAAGCACAATAATCATTTTCCACATTCATAGTTAACGCTACTGATCGACAATTGTATTTTTTGGTAAATATCTAGTTTTTCACAGCTTAAATCACGCTAAAATGTACTCAGATTGATTATTTAACATTTAATTATGAACACAAAATGAAAAAGCTCTCCACCACTTATGGGTGACATTGACTTCTTCATATTATTTAATTCGACACATTTTCATAAACACTGAAAGAATTGAATCAAGTTTGAACTGATATTCCTCTTAGAGGTATAACTTTTACAATGCTGCAGTTTGCAAGGGAATGAAAATTCCGCAAATGACAATAAGAATTAAATTAGGATATTTAGCACCCCCCCCCCCCCCCCGCCCCACTCCCAACAAAACAAAAACACAAACTGAAACAGGTAATGGGACGTCGACAACAAAAAATCAAATGAAGAAAATTATGTAACGATTGTTTGGCCATACTTAACTTACAAAATTAATAAATTAAAATTTCACGATAGGTCAACAAGGCGATTTTATTGCTTCCAAGGCAGTCGAAGCAGAACAGTTGGACGTTAACCCCCATTACATTTACAACGTCCAAGGCTGAAAAGCCAAATTCGTGTTTAAAGAAGAAGTCACAACTCGGCACGACTTTAAATAGTCAAGCGTATACCTTTGCATTGGATCGACTTTGTTCAAAATAAATTTATAAAATCATTACATAATTATTTTTGTTTTAAAAAAAGGCATAAGATAAATACAAATTAATTGTTAAAAATCATTACATAAATTTATAAAACCATTACATAAATTTATAAAATAATTACAAAATATTTTTTTTAAAATCATTAGAAAAACAGTTTTATTTAAAATCATTAGAAAACTAATATTTTTAAAATCATTAGAAAACTAATATTTTTAAAATCATTAGAAAACTAATATTTTTAAAATCATTAGAAAACTAATATTTTTAAAATCATTAGAAAACTAATATTTTTAAAATCATTAGAAAACTAATATTTTTAAAATCATTAGAAAAATAATATTTTTAAAATCATTAGAAAAATAATATTTTTAAAATCATTGCAAAAATATCTTTTTTTAAATCATCAAAAATTCCATATACCGGAGAGAGATTAACAGAATAATGTCATATATTTAAAAATAAAAACAAACAACCCAATTACTCAATGTTTTATAAACACTTATTTAATAAAATGTCACATGTGCTTGCAAATATTAATGAAGGCATTACACCCCGAGATGTTTTCTTATTATGAATATTAGCATTTTTATATATTTGCAAAACTCTTTTATTAGCATTCATTTAAATGCTATGAATGTTTGTCTCAAATATTTGTTGTATTTGAATTTAAATCAAAACTCCGAAAGTGGATATTTTTATACACAGATAAAAAAAATAGTTGGCATCAAAAATCATCTGGAGAATAATCTGTTCAATATTTGAATTATTCAAGTATCAGAGGATATGCAACGTTCATGCACACAGTCAATATTTATAGGTTTGTAGTATCCATTTTCTTCTATACCAATTATGCAGAGAAAAACATACTCCGTCTCATGTACAACACTCTTGAATTTATAAGTAGACTATAAGCAGGAATGTATAAATTGTGCAATATTATGATTCAGAGCGGAAGCGGAAGTACATCAGGTATCAGGGAAAACATGCCCCGCTTCATGTACAACACCCGTCACTACATATAGGTAAATAGTAAGCTAAAAATACAACCATTTTCTTGTATACATACACTCAATATTACGCCTAAAAGAGACCGGAAGTACATCAGTTATGTTTGTTTATTACTTGTGAAGTGTGATATGTTCTATGTATTGGTTGGTTGGTCCGTAAACGGGTAGACCGTTTGGTATCGATGCTAATCGGGTGACTACGTGATTTATCAGTTGTGTTAGATCGTGTTGGTAAGAATAGATCTATCTAGTAAAAGTTGTTTAAGCCTTTCATACCATTTACCACTGGTAAGATACCGACCGTGCTTTATCAACAACTACTCCACAACTTATCACAAAAATTTACTAAATACCAATCAAACTGACCAGACGACTAGATTGACGGGGAAAGTGCGAAACAATCGGAAAATTCCGTCACAATATGGCGGGTGTATATCGTTGGCCTCATAAAGACGACAGATTGATCGTCAGGGATTTGTTTTAAAATAATAAAGTTTAGTGGGATTATCAATATCTAATTGAGATAATGATTTGGTAAATATTATTTATGGAAGTAATAAATAATTGTTAAAGCTAAATATACATGGGCGGCCTCTTAACAGGAGTCTTGTGGATTAAAAGTGAAATTGCATAAGTTTGGCGATCAAGAAGCTCTTGGTTTGTCGAATTCAGTCGCTGGAATTTTTTATGAGAAAGAGAGAGCAAGAGAGAAAGAGAGAGAGAGAGAGAGGGGGGGATTATTCCGATTTCGAATGTTTAAATACCATTATATTGATATTGAAGGGTGGTATAGGTGGAGGTGAGCGGCGGTGGTAAAATAACCTTTAGGGGGTTGAATTCCCCAAACAAAACAACTGTTTCAATTAAAAATCGAGATGGTGTATATAACCAATACCCAAAAAATACGGCAGTGCAACGTGGATGTGTGCGTTGTTTCTTAAAGTGCAGTAAGGTTTGGCGTTGGACCAGGTCACCTTTAATAGTGAACTACTTCCGCGCTAAGGAAGGGAAGTAGAAGTAAAAATAGACGCGAGCAGACTAAATACCTCCGAATTCTCTCAAATAACAATTAACAACTTATGTCAATGCTGGAAGACAAGAACGTGAAAAAATTGAGCCGACCTGGCTATTGACTCGGGTTTAAATACCACTTTCAAATTTACTTTAATTGTTGACACTTCTAGTTGTTGGCAGGGGACGGCGAAATATTGGAATATTTACGCGCGGTGACAAATCGTATCCATGCCAATATGGTGGAAAGGCATTCTAAAATTACGAAACCAGCGGCTGCAACGCGTAGCTTAAATGCCTATTGTCCGCCATTTTGCAATTTAATAGGGTTGTAGTGATGAGGACTGATCGTCCAATAGACGAAAAGTAGTTGACTTCAGACAAATAAAACTTAGATCAATGTTGACCGAGGTCCGATCTGATCTCTTTGTTTAAAGAGCTTGACTGTTTTTCTACATAGTGACATTCATTTAGATAGCTGATGCACAATGACGTAATGTGATATGCGTAGGTTTAGATAGTTTACTTTCGTAGAATTAGTTTCGTAAACTTGTATGTTTGTAATTAACGACCGTGTTTGTCGTCTGACAAAATCAATATGGAAGACAGGGTCTAACATAAAATAATGTGTTGGGAGAATCATCTTTGTACAAACGCAAAAAAAAGTTTGCAAAAATGGCTGTCAAAACTTCTCCAAAACGATACTGAGGGTTAAACCTAAAACTGTGCCAGGGACCTATTACCAAAACGTTATGACCTCATTAAATTTGCATAACTTTAGCGTTCTTGTTTCATGAAGCTACGAATTCTCAGTTTAAAAGTATAAGAAACCACAAAAAGCACAGTAACAACGGAAATCCACTTTGTGAAACATTCCCGGTGTCCGACTGCCAGAAATAAATCCTATAATTTGACCTCCTTAAATTTGCCTTCTTGCTTAATAAAGTTGCGAATTCAAGAGCATAAAAATACACCACAACAACCGTAACAACGGAAAACCGAGTTACACCTGTGTACACACTGGTGTGCACGTAAAAGATCCCTGGACAGTTGTAATTCGATGACGAGTAGATAGAAACAACGCTGTGTGGGCAAAATGTCTCCCGGCGCACATTTCCTTTCATTCCTTTTGATTAGGTTTTCTGAAATGATGACAAATAAATTTTACCCATTCGGATACACAGCTTTATGCACGAGCTAAATCTGCCTATTTGAGGTCTATGTTCTAGCTTCAAATATTATAAAAATTATAACTTCTACATATATTGACATGATAATCCTATAATCGACTCTCTGGACCTACGGATGGCTTGTATTTTGAATGGATTAGAACATCTTCACCATTTAGTGGTACTTAACATTTGGGACTATTTGGTCCAAACCTCGCTCCGAATAAAGTAATTTGACTGAATTTTCCATTATCTATTTTTGAGCTAGTATAACAAGAACGGACAGCCCTTTCTCTAAATCTCTCATAATGTATCTTTAATCTGTAGTCTCATATTATAATACCTGTATATACCTGGTTTCAATTATACCTTATTTCACGCTCTTTTGATGTATCTTAATTGATAAATTTGCATAATGTGGTCTTTCCCACGAATCGGGTATTAATACCGACTTTTGTAAATCTTAGAGAATTTTTAAAATACGAGATTGACTGTAGTTATATTAAGAAAGTCAGAAAAGTGATTTAATATCAGAGAAAAATCTGGTCAACCGAATCCGTTAATTAAATTCACTAACACGCAGTTTACTCACTTAACTGTGTCTCGATACAGATTTTGGCGGGAAATTATGCGAGATTTAATGAGAACCATGAATGAAAGATTTATTGTAAATGAAGAAAAGCAGGACGTGCGATTTAGAGTGAAATTGCAGTCCCAGTTTTCCTACGGATGTGTTTAAGGCTTTAACACGATCTGTTGTTCAATCGGCAAGGTTCGGCAGTCCGCGGACCATGCGTATTGGGATGTAGAGACATGAAATGTACACAGATCTTGTCATATAGATAAATAGCAGATACTCTTCACTACAAACCCATAGCGGATATACTCATTGGTATCCTAACCACCTAGCAAATAAACATACAAACCTGCTGTATACAAACAATGGACGTGGATTAAGAAAGGAAACACTGGTTTATAACGAATAAACAAACATAATTCGTCGTGTTGGGTAATTAATTAACACATAGACACCCTCGTAGTACTAGTAGATATATATACGAATGTAGGTTACTGGTTAATCATGATACATGGTTACGATTAATGAGTCTTTCTTCAAATTTTCGGGAGTCACGGTGGCTCTATGGGTAAGGTGAATATAGTCTAGTTATGTCTTCCCATATTGGCTATAATCTATTTTAAGGTAAATATGGTGATTGCTCGATAACCTGTAATTCCCTAGTTTGATTCCCGTGTTGATCGAGACAGACCCATGGGAGTTTCCACTGTGGTTTCCCCGTGTCAGTGGTGCAGAACGGGTGGCCAGGAACAGGGTCTAGTCGTTCAGATGGGTGAGACAAAATACCGAGGTCCCAGATACACATTGGCCAGCACGTTTAAAAAATCTTTCGACAGTTGAAATTCGAAATAAAGCGTATAGCGCAGCGTCGTTGGCCTTACAAAATTCCCCCATAGCACAATGCGTGCCGTATATCCGTCTCCATTAGTCCAGTCAGTGGAGAACCGTTTGACGTTAAACCCACATTCCATTTAATTTTGTGACTTGATTCCAGATTCTGTGACAACCAAACACGTCATATAATTGTAGTAGGGGGAAGTAGCGGGTCTTGTTATTATTTTTTAGGCCTACTAGTATTTTGTATAGGAATTGTTGATTTTGATAAAGAAAAAAAAAGTTAATTACGGTTATGCAAACAATCATCAATAGGACGTCATCTTTACTTATATAGCATTAGGTTTCAAACGAATTTTTATGGCATAGAATCCTACGGTGGGTTGGTCCGCTTTGAAGTTTGAAGCTTGTAGTGTTCTCTTACGGTGATTGAAAAATATTTCAAGAGGCATTCGAACAAAAGAGGTATATTTCAATATTTATTTAATGTCACGGAGGGTTTATGATAGAGCATAACACACCCTGCGAATTACCCAGATTTTGTTCTTGTTTGAACACCATTAAAATATATAAAACTAGAGAAGTCTATTCGTGGGTAACATAATTGTAAAGGGGAAGAAAAACCGAGTATTTATTTTGTATTTATTCTCTCAATGTTTGATTGTTATAACTCGAACTAAAAGTATTATTTTGTTCTCCATAGTAAAGTCTTATAGTAATATATATTTAGTGGACCGTCTTTGTGTTTTGTGAATATATTTACATAGCGATGACAGCCTTGATCATATTATTTGTTCAAGATTTCTAATTATCTCCCTTTGCGCGGCCATGTTTTCTTTCCAAACAACACGAGCCTGTATCCATAGCAAAGCAAAATAACAAAATACTTTTTGATGAACTATTTCTTAGTTTAGTTATCGACAAATTTATATTTTGATATTCGGGGCAGGTTCTGAAGGGGATATTCAAATTTTATCAAAATATTTGGAAGGCTGAAACGAGCTTATTTTAGTAAATTTATTCACAAATTTTCGTACGTACACTTGGCTGGATATTGATTATAATCTTCTGGGTTGGAAGAAATATTTATTGTAAGGTTATCTTGTAGTAGCTAAATAAATCATAATACAAATGCAGGATAATATATTTTTTTATTTATAACCACCAAATGAGATAAAATAATAGAACAGTGAACCACACTCAGTATTATTGTATGACGACAAAGTCTAAACAGAGTTTAGCTCTGAAAAAAAAAATCCTCACAATCTTACTAAATAATAATCTGTTTTAGATGATTTTCAAAACAATCGTTTCTAGCTGTTTTACAAAACAGAATCTTGCCGTTTCTAGCTGTTTCTAGTTATTTCTAGCTGTTTAAAAAAACAAAAAACACAATCGATACCAACGCCACCTTCTCCAGCTGTTACAAAACGCCGTCTTCTCTAGCTGCTGGGGGCCATGGTGGCTCAGTAAGTAGGACGTTGGATCACTAGCCTGGGCGAGCCGTGTTCGATCCATGCGTTGGCCGAGGAAGTTCGTCGGGATTTTTCGGAGTGGTTCGGCCTTTTCAGTGGAGGGCCTGACAAGAGACTGTCTACGATATCACCCATGGCGGAAGTGGACGTAGAACTCTAGGAACGAACGAACGAACAACCAAGGTCCCGTGTACACATTGGCGTGTTCGTAAAGGCACCCACGACAGTTGGCATCTTACAAAATGCCATCTTCGTTAGATGGTTGAAAAACATAATTTTCTCTAGCGTTTTCAAAACGCCATTTTCTCTGTTTCAACTGCCTAACAAAACGCCATCTTTTCTAGCTGATTTACAAATCCCTATCTCCTCTTTGCTGTTTTATAAAACGCAATTTTGATTTACTCTATATTTTTTTTCTTCTGTCTCTTTGTTTATTTAATTAATTTCATATAATTCTGTTTTACAAAATGTTCAAAATATAACATTTATTAAACTTAAAAATCGAAATCATTGAACATAACTCCATGAAAAAGTCATGATACGAAATCAAATGCCCCGTGTTCAGTTTTTTAAAAGCAGAATAGAATAAATGTCATATTAGGGCAAATCAAATTTAATAAAACCAGTACACTGCAGTGATTCAATCAAGTAAATGTTACTAGCTCATGAGAGACTGAAAATTTTAGTATAGAAATCAAATGATTTGTGTTTAGTTTTTAAAGCTGAATCGAGTACATCCTTAATTCTTTTTTTGTGAGCGGCAAAAAAAGTTAAGACTTTTGACAGAAAAAGTAGAATAAAATAAAAAAAAAACTCAAGCACTTTAGCTTAAGATAACTGTCGAAAAACCAAACCAACAAACATTTATTTTAGGATGTGTGTACCCTGATTGTTTGAAATGTTATCAAATCACGTTTTTCAAATATATTTTATTTGGTAACTTTTAGACTCCTAAACCACAGAAAAACAATCCCAAAATCAATCTCTAGAAAAGTCCGAAAAAAATACAAACGAAAATTCGATGAGAGATAAATTAAAGAAGCATAAAAACTGCATCAGCAAGTTTTCAAAAACATGCAAAAAGGGAGAAAATAAACTCTGTGGAATTCCGGAAAGTGTTTGAAAAGTTAACTAAGAGGTTTCATAAGAGCCGATCTAATCTAAATCTTCATTAAGTAAGAGACGAATTGAGAAAGGAATGATGGTGAATTGGGCTATAAAGGTCAAAGGAACATTGAGCCCTATTTGAAATTTGTACTTGTAAACCAGTCGAAGCGAGTTAGTAGTGGCATTATATTACCTTTCTACGTGCTTCATCATCGCTTTCTTGCAATTAGTCTAAATTGAAACTCATTTTGTCAGTCCTCGTTCACTCAGACAGAAATTACCTCTTTCCTGTTATCATTTGCCGCCATTCTTCTCTGGGTGGATTAGAAATATGGGAATGGAATGGAGAACCCGAAACGAAATAATAAAATAATAATTTAATCATTATTGAATCTAATAAGATTGGTTACGTATATTTTTCTAATTTGGTTATATGTCCGACGATTAAATTGATATTTTTATTTTCCTGAAATAAAAAACTGATTAATTTTAAATATTAGAATTATTTTGTGATTAATATCTATTAGAGTAAATTTTATAAAATATTTCTGATCGGTTTATGGCTATCGATTTCATTCAATTGTGTCTTGATTTGAAAAAAAACCCCAGAAGCCATTATACAGTTGTTAAGAAATAGAAATAAAACTTTTCTGCTTTTCTGCTTTAGATTAAATCCTGGTTTATTGAGATAATAAAATAGAAATTTGTATATGAATTTAGAAAAAAAGAAAAAAAAGAGAGCTAATTACTAGAATATTAAAATATCGGCGTACTTTTAGTTCTGGATAATTTCTCGTCATTAATAAACTTTTAATAATTTTGGATATTCTTTAAATTTAGAAATTTTAAAAGATTAAGCCCCGTTATTACATGGAAGCGTCTAAGATTATATCACCTGTTTACCTCTCAATGCCTTCGTTTAAAGTAAACAAACGCCATTTTTGTTGTCAACCGTTTCAAGAAATTGGGTTTTCAAACGATGTTTTTGAGAAATGTCAGAATATGCAGGACACATTTAACTGCTGGTTGCTGGTTGCTATGGTAAAGGCCTAGTATTATGTTTTGCTCTGTAGACACCCGTATTCATTGACCCTGTAAAAAAGTAGGACGTTAAACCCCATTTAAATTCATTTTATTATTGGTGGATTTGATTTTATAAAAGATTTATATCCTTGGGCCAAGTGCAATATCTGATCTGTGCACAATTTTTGACTTACTCAAGACAACCCAAAATTACTCATCCACGGCCTAAAATGAAAATCTTCAGAACATTTTGTTAGGCTAGTTTGGTGTAATATATCATCGAGGAAAATGTATATATTATTCTATTATTCTTAATTGTCTATTGTACCTACTTCGTTAACAACAATCAAGGGGGTTGGATGGCTGAATGGTTAGCGTGGTTTCGAATCCCCGGTTGTACGTGACAAGGAGTAGGTCGCCTGTCCAACCTCGTGGGCTTTCTTCCGGGTCCCCCGGTTTCCCCCCACTGCTAAAGACCCCTATGCGCAAGCGAATTATTGAAATAAAATTAAACCATATGTTAGTCCCGAAATGACATAGTTTGTATCGAGTGGGCGTTAAACCCCATTTCTCTCTCTCTCTCTCTCTCTCTCTCTCTCTCTCTCTCTCTCTCTCTCTCTCGCTAACAACAATTGATTGAAATTCGAGTAAACTTGGGTTATTGAAATGAGTAAACAAAAACAAAACATATGTCAGTTATACGAAATTAAAATTTACTGCAATGGAACCAGATATCTGATTTATTGCTCTGGGCTCAGATACCAGAAACTGCACGCCCTTCAGTAAAACATTGAAAACTGTCACAGTAGTTCATCCCTGTAGCGGGATCAGATGGTTCACTAGTTGAATTTTCATTTTATGTCGTTATGGAAATTTTCTTTTTATTAAGAATTATTTATTTAGTTATTATTGTTCAATACTGTACTCCGTACAGTGGGCTAACTGTTCCCTCGTAGAACATTGTATGGCCCATGCACGTCTTCATTGTTCAGGTCCGAGTTCACAAAGCATTCTCAGACTTACTGAAAATTGTTGGCCTTATTTTAACTAAAATATAGCCCTTTATAAAACTTTTTGTAATTTTCATGTATCAATTACATCAATAAGAAACTATGTGCAAAGTTTTCTGTTTCTGGATCAAAGATATATTTCTCATAAACAGTGATTGAAAGTTGGGTAAATTCTTAACTTAAAGCCTGAGAATGCTTTGTGAACTTGGGGTCCGGTTAATACCGGAAAGTGGGACGTTAAATCCCATTTCAATAGAGTCCAATTCTGTCATTCGATTTTTTAAAAACCCCTTTGAACAATATCCAGCCTTTTCTTTTATTTCTTAAAGCCCTTTGCTCTCTGACGGTGCAGACATTTCTTTGTAGGTAATTTGTTTTAGGAATGTTAAATGTAATTTATATATGAACACCTGGAACCGAAGTATATTTTTAGCTTTAATTAAAACAACATTTCAGCTGTCATTTTACAAACTGTAAAACTTGAATTAAACAAAAGATATAGCCGATTGTTCACTGTAATATCAACAACGTTTCAGCTACATATTAACAAATTGTGAACATTGAATTGGAATTTAAAGATAGGAAATGAAATGAATTTAAAGATAGGAAATGAAATGAAATGGGGTTTAACGCCGTGCTGTTGTGATCCTAATGGGCTAATGAAGACGGGCATACACCATACAGTGTGTTATGAGGGAAATTTTGCCCGGGCAGCGGCACTACGTCCTACTCTTATATCGACTTCCAACTGTCAAGGGATCTTTTACGTGCACGCCAATGTGTACACGGGACCTCGGTTTTTCGTCCCATCCGAAGGCCTAGACACTGTCCTTCCCCGGCTTTCCGTCTTGCACCACTAACATAGGAAAACCACATTGGAAAATCCTTGTCAGACCCTCCGTCCTGCATCACTGGCAAGGGGGAACCACGCGAATTTATAGATAAATAAGACTCACTTTTCACTGTAATATGCATAAGATTTCAGCTGAAGCTTTACAAATTGTAAAAATCAAGATTGCAACATAAATCAATAAATGAACATGGTCGAGCTTTAGGTTACGATAAAGCCCTAAGTCTACATCCGATATAGAGGGGGCTTAGTTATGACAATATTGCCAGGGTATATTTCTCTTCGGGCTTGTATTTCATTTTTATTTAACATTCTATTTCTTTTGTTCGGATCTGAAGGGTTTTTGTGACGGATGAGGGAGGCTGCAGTTGGGTTTTATTTATTCGAAGGCCAGCGACCGGACCTCGGATCTCAATAAATCACCAGATATGTAGGCTACGTCTGTATTCTACAACAGGATGGAATATTCACTATTGACTTATGATAATGTAATTTTCTAGCAATCATCCGTGGGCCACAGAGAACCTAGGTCAAATTTCGACATTTCTGTCGACTCTAATCGCTAGTCAAACACCGCTAACTATCAGAAAATTAACTGAAAACGGAGCTCTATGAATGATGCTAGGGGGAAATAGAGAATTGGTACACCATTGTCTCGAGCGATATCGTGGTGGATATAAAATATCGGCGACATAAATATTACCAAAATGTAGCCATTGAAAGAAAGTATTAATTTCAAAGAGACACTCCCCAGGTTGTAGATTGTCTATTATATTAAGTGAGATATATATATTGAGATTATTATAGCAAATGATACACCCTAAACTACGAGTGTCTTATTTCATAGATTATGGGCAGATTTTTGTAATTTATTGTCTGAAAGTTGGAGTTCTTGCACTTAAAAATCATTACATTTCTGAAAGGGTGTAGTGTTTTTGAGACGTTTGATATACCCGTACTTAAAGGAATATGGAGGTTTTCAAACAGGAGCTAGGGACATATTTTTAATATGCATTACTTAAAGTGATATCAAAAAGGGACAGGTGTTAGGGAACGCGCAGCCCTTCCGTAATTTTGCAGTTAAATTAACTCCAAATCAGCATGATTTTGGTTCATCATGTTAGGGTGGGGATCAGTATGGGGGGGGGGGGGGGTGCAAGGCATCCACCCCATAAATATGTCACTGCCCTTTCTTTACATGGACTGGGGATTTTTGAGATCTCTGAAGAGGTCAATAACACCATAGTGTGACTAGGACTCCATTTTCAAAATTATGAGTAGCCTCCCCTGGATTAAAGTCAGTTTAATAATAATAATAATAATGACTTTATTGAAGAAGGGTTGACGATTAGGTTATAATAGCCTTTCTAACATCCTGCCCTTCATAGAAAATATATTACAAAAGATATAAACTGATGCATTAAATAACACACCACAATAATTTACAATAGAGGAAAAAATTAAATATACAAATCAGTTAATAGATAAATTTAAGTGCATGTATATGCGTGTCATATAAAATGAAATGAAATGAAATGGGGTTTAACGTCCTACTGTTCTGCTCCTAACCTGGGCTAATGAAGACGGGCATACGCCATACAGTGTGCTATGAGGGAAATTTTGCCCGGACAGAGGCACTACGGCCTACTCATATATCGAATTCCAACTGCCAATGTGTACACGGGACCTCGGTTTTTCGTCCCATCCGAACGACTAGACAGCTTTCCTTGTCAGCCCCTCCGTCCTGCATCACTGACAAGGGAGAACCACGCCGGAAAATCTGGATGAACTTTCTCGGCCAATGCAGGGATCGAACACCCGACCTCCAGGCTAGCGAGCTAGCGTCTTACCCACTTAGCCACGTGATCGCCGCGTGTCATATAACAGAAAGTTTGAATACATATAGATATAACATGTATTACCAAAGTTCATCATTACTGAAATGAAATGGGGTTTAACGTCCGAGTTTGCAGCACCAATCAGGCTAATGATGATGCGCATTCGCAGTGTGCTATGGCGGACATTTTACCTGTACAGCGGAATGTCCGCCCATTCCTCGTCTTATTTCAACATCCAAGTGTTCTTTTATATGCACCTCTGTTTTTCATCCATAGTCGTTATTCTGTAGGAGTGATACCATATACTAACTAGTGGGCGTGTTAAATTTAATGTACCTGCTACACTTAATGTGTTTTATTGTCTACAATATCTGCTTTGTTTACAAAAAGTTTAAATTACTGATTCCGAAACTAAAGAGTCTTAAAGGCAGCACATACCTATTATCTCCCTTGCTATTCAATCTCTGTTTCCTTCAACTAGTTTTATGTTTACGTTTGTTTGTTTGTTGCATGTATATTTATTGTTCTGTATAAATGGAATTTATGTAATTGTATGCTACTCCCTATGGGCGTTTTTATACAATACACTTTATCTTTTTCTAACTACAGCACTATCAATGGGATAGTAGATTGCAAAATCCTTAGGACCTTTCACGGCCGACACCGGGATCGAACCCGGTCTCCTACTTAGTGAACAACCGTCATACTCACAGAACCACCGTGGCATCACTTGTGAACAACCATCATACTCACAGAGCCACCGTGGCATCACTTGTGAGCCACCGTCATACTTACAGAACCACCGTGGCATCACTTGTGAGCCACCGTCATACCCAGCGAGACACCGTGGCATCACTTGTTAGCCACCGTCATACCCACAGAGACACCGTGGCATCACTTGTGAGCCACCGTCATACCCACAGAGACACCGTGGCATTACTAGTGACGCACCGTCATACTTACAGAGCCACCGTGGCATTACTAGTGAGCCACCGTCATACCCACAGAATCACCGTGGCATCACTATTGAGCTACCGCCATACTCACAAAACCACCGTGGCATTACTAGTGAGCCACTGTCACACTGACAGAGCCACCGTGGCATTACTAGTGTGCCACTGTCACACTGAGAGAGTCACCGCGGCACCATTACTGAATTCCGATGCATCGTTGTCGTTCACAGCACACGTTTAGGCTCAAGGGCACGCATACATCGGATACTTTAGCGTAATGTCTAAAGAACTACATGTACCTTGCGTGCAACCTTTCAATGCTCTTTAAGTTACCTATAAGAGTATTGCAATTTTGCATGAAATCAACCACAGAGTAACAAGTCCATAAAGTTTTATTGTTATGAATGTTATGCCTCTACTTATACGAAGTACTAAATCCATAAAGTTTTGTTATTATGAATATTACACGTCTACTTATACGAAGTACTAAATCCATAAAGTTTTGTTATTATGAATATTACACGTCTACTTATACGAAGTACTAAATCCATAAAGTTTTGTTATTATGAATATTACACGTCTACTTATACGAAGTACTAAATCCATAAAGTTTTGTTATTATGAATATTATACGTCTACTTATACGCAGTTCTAAATCCATAAAGTTTTGTTATTATGAATGTTATACCTTTACTTCAAGGACATTACTTTTAGTAAACTCTTACCCTCTTACTGCGAGATCCCAGTCCTTGATTTCATTTCAATAAAATCTTGTACACTCTTTGGTTTACTGGTGAGTGGCAAGGTATATTTACAGATTCAAGTATCTGGATTTATTTGGAAAATCTCCAGTAAACAAACAGAATGAATTCTGAATCTGGACGAGAATCTAGATTCGGAATCAAAGCAATCGAACACACCTTAAAATATCCTACTGCTTTATCAATAGCACTATTAAAGGGTTTTGGTTTGTGGATATTTACATTGCAAGTTTACCTCTTGTAGTTTACTCAAGGCCTTCGATGGGCTGATTCTGTTCTACTTTTGTTTTGTTTACATTCAGTTCTTCGACATGATTTTGGTTTTAACGTGGTCCGTTTTATAGTCCCGGGGTGTATAAACCAGGTCCAGAAATGACTCACATGGTCTCCCATTATTAGCTTACTATTTCTGGTTTATTTTCTTTTTTTAATTCCCGCTTTTTTTCGATCGATATTCAATTTTGATTTTCGTTTCATTTGTTTGGTTGATGACAAATTTTTAGATTTTTTTTGTGGTTGGTTTGATTGATCTTGAAGCAATGAAAAAAACCGATTTGAATTAATAATAAGAGTTATTTGTCTGAACCAGGCGAAAAGCCAATTGCACTGACGTGTAGATGTTCTTGTTAAGTTTGCCATCATTTGCATATCCCTCGACAAGTTAAACAGTGGCGACGTGACAATGTCCAACTCGTCTCAATTTACGCCACATAGCATCCAAGATGTTGGACAAACGATTTCCGATAAGAGGTAAATTTCATTTGTCCGAAAACCTTAAATTCTCCGTGCTACATTTTTTCTTTGGCCAGAATTTTAACTGCTATATTTGTTTTGTCAATAAGGGGCTGCCATTGTATTTGTTTTGTTTAACTTGTCTGTGTTGAAAGATTTTAGCGAAAGTAAAAATTAAAACGCCGTTAGGCCTTGCGTCAACAAATTATGTGTGTTAAATAAAAAGCCGAGGAAAAAACAAACGAAAAACGAAATGTTAAAATAACTCGTCAATTTGAAGGAACATTTTTGAAAGTCTTTGCTAAATGGTCTATTTTGTTGACCAGAGGGAGTCTTGACGCGTGGACGCTAACTGACCACGAGTGTCCACTTCTTGAGTCTCTAAATATTTCTCGTTTAAACAAAATGACCAGTGACACCTTCCAGCTATAAGATGACCACGATCCTGCTAGATTTGTCCCCTCTGTCTTTATTCTGTTGTTTCCTTACCAGGTGGACACACCGGATATACCGGTGACATATATTTACTAGTGTCGTGTACCTGGCAGGCTTTGCTAACTCCTTCGGGAAGCCTGACCTGTTTTGACTTTATCATATGCAACGGCCCTACCGTTTCATTGAAACGGGTGGTCAATGGTGGTCAACGGAATGAACCATAGCATGTTCCGCATAGATGGAACCATTTTCAGCTTTATGACTTAAAGGGCAAGTCTACCAGGTCCTATTTCGTTTCGTTTTTTATAGTTTAAAATTTCGTTTAACTTGTCTTTACTACACTAGGATCTGGAAGAGTTGTTATATTACCCGCGTTCTGGCCCATGAGAGAGATTAGCCAATGAAACGGTGGTCTGTGTCAGCGAGTTCTTGGCGTGTGATGCACGGAACTGTGAATATTCTACTAGAAACATCAACGCTGATGGGTTAATCAAATGGCTGACGTCATAGGTCAAAAACCGCTCGTGTGACCCCTGACGCGACATTCCAGTACAACTGATCAGATCTTCATGTAGTAGCGGCTATTGAAAGTATAAAAAACGAAACGAAATCTAGATCTGTATTTTAATCGGATTGATGGTGATCCGAGACCGTAATACATCATTTAAAAAAAATGGCTATTGTTACGACGAGTCTGAGCCAAATTCAGAACGAATTCCAAAAAGGCTGCCAATCTCCCCAACACCAGCTTTTTTCAACGTTTTCAGAACTAAAGGCAGCAATTAAGAGATGGGAAGGGTTAGGGTTAGGGTTAGGACTATTTTTACGACTATTCAGTTTTTAACTTCGCCGATGGAGGGCTGTGAAAGCATCGTCGTAACAATAGTCTGAGGACTATTTTTACGATTCGTCGTAACAATAGCCACTGCCTTTAAAAAAACAATACTTAGATCAAGAAAAAACGATCTTTGTTTTTACTGACCAAAACACAAAAAAACACAATTCCTTAAGCGGAAAAACGACAAAGATAAATAGAAATTTACGAATTAATTATAATAATGATATTACAAAACCAAATTTAGATTATTAAAACAATAATTCATCCCGCGTCCTGCTATACCTTGACAGGTAGACCATAAATAATGGTTACCTATGGCGTATAAGTCCATTCAGTTAATTTCTAACCACCGTGAAATTAAGTTGAGAAATTCAAGACAGTGCGACAGAAAGGATTTCCTCAACTGTTTAGCATTTTTATCTCCGATAAGACCATGTTAAGCTATTAAATTCGTTTAGGGGTCAACTGATTGACCTCTGCACTGACGAAGCACATTTTAAATAAAAAAGAACACCTTTTCTCCCCGACGATGAGATACCCCACTCCCTTTTACCCTTATGATGTCCTTCAGTCTCACACGTCGATAGTTAATATGGCTTGGCACGTATTCGATCCCGGTGTCGTCCGAGAAAGTTCCACGGGAATTTCGGACCAGACCCCCCCCCCCCCCCGCACCCACCCCTTTCCAGCGACATAGGGTGGACGGGGATCTGATAAGGAAAACGCGTTGACAAATTTTCACTCTCCTCTATCTGTGCATATACAGAACGGAACGGAGTTATTTTTGGACTGGTATTCACGATAAAGATCCCCGAAATTGGGAACCCGAGAAAATAACAGGTCCTAATGTTATTCTCTAATGGGTCTAGATGTGTTAGGTGGCCTTTAAACCCAATTTCCTCTTTCGCTTGTGTGTCTAATAACGACAAGATATTTCATCCTTCTACCTTTTTTTAGCATTGTAATTTTCAGACACCAGAATTCAAATTGGTGTGACTAACTAACCATAATTACAGTGACTTGATCAATTCACAGAATAAAATATTAGCCTCGATCATATCTTGAATGTACTGATGTATATTAGATACAATTTTATATATTGCTTTTCGTCTAGACCAAACGTGCTTCACAGCGTACAGACATTTTATTTTTTATTATGGATATGAGCAATTAAAAATGAATAGAGATCTCTTTAATACTTTAATACGCCATCTAGATATTTAACTAATCTTTAATGATATTATTTATAAGATTCGTTTAAAAATATCATATTTGGTTTCTCTATGGTAGTCGCAAACGTTCAGCTGGCTATAATAAGGATTATGCTACTTCTTTTTGGAACGTACGTGAAAAGAAGTAGGGTCGCCTGTCCAACCGCGTGAGTGTACTCCGGGTCCTCGGTTTTTCTCCCACTGGTAAAGTCCTCTAAGTGCAAACTGATTATTGAAATAAAATTGAACCATATGTTAGTCCCGAAATGACCTAGTTTGTGTCGAGTGGATGTTACCCCCTCCCTCTCCTTACCTCTCTCTTCCTCCCCCTCTCTCTCTCTCGCTCTCTCTCTGGACCATTTGTTCACATACGTAGCAATCTCTGTCCGAAACCCACCACCACCCATCCATACAGTATATTTTTATCAGCCCGGTTTGTGCCACAAACAGTAGGTCTTCTATTTAGCTATAGTATGGTCACTCATTTTAGAACACCCTGGTACGACTTACGATATATTTCCGTAGTTATGTGGCCATATACGAGTTTAAGGCATTCTAATATTTGTGCACAAAGACAACATAGCCAAAATGTCACTTCCGGTCTGGGGAAGATGACGCTTTCCGGAAGTCTTGGAACAGATTGTACACTTTATTAACGGCGATGGCCTTGTATTTCTGTTTTGGATTTTGTTTTCTATTTGTCCCAATGTTAATCGTTCGGTTCACCTGAACGCATTATTATGACTTTTTCTGTCTTATGTCTAGACTAAATAAATGTGCGTCATCGATCAGCTATTTGGATTACGGGGACCCATTTTTTAAAGACATTTACTATTTCTATTTTTTTTCTTAATGACATCTTTACTATTTCTATTTTTTTTTAAAAGACATCTTTACTATTTCTATTTTATTTAAAGATATTTCTATTTTTTTTAAAGACATCTTTACTATTTCTATTGTTTTTTAAAGACATCTTTACATCTTTACTATTTCTATTTTTTTTAAAGACATTTCTATTTTTTTTAAAGACATCTTTACTATTTCTATTTTTTTTTAAAGAGATCTTTACATCTTTACTATTTCTATTTTTTTTTAAAAGATATCTTTACTATTTCTTTCTTTATTTGTGAGTTGGTGTGTTTGGGGTGGGAGGGGAGGGGGGGGGGTAATGAAAAATAAAATGACTTGGCATTTGAAAATTGGAGAGGAGTATTACACTAAAAACTATATGTAAAGTGGCTCTCACACTCTGCCGTGTAGGCCTACCGTGTGCCACCGTGCGCGAAAATGTCTGCGGACGGTGGAGAACGGCGAGGGCACACGGTGGTTCGTTATCAAAGCGGGCAACACGTTAATAGGGCGTTGGCGCTTATTTACACCCGGTGGGACCCGGCGAAAGTTTTGGGCAAGTAAGCGGCAAGAGGACGGTGTTGAACGGTATGAGGACGGTATGAATACGTTATGAAAACGGTCACACTGTATGAACACGTTCACAACACGCTCATAAACCGTTACAGAACGGTGATGAACGGGCAAAAAAAAAAATCCACCGTCTGCAACGGGTTGTAAGCGGGTTGTGAACGTGTCATGATCGTATTGATACCGGGGACTCGCTCACAGGACGCTCCGAGCGGTGAGGGGACGCTAAGTGACTGGTAGGTGGCTGCTACAAACCCGGTGCACACGTTCGAGACCCGGTATGGGCCCGATATGGA
Organism: Patella vulgata; assembly: GCF_932274485.2. NCBI lineage: Eukaryota > Metazoa > Mollusca > Gastropoda > Patellidae > Patella > Patella vulgata. The sequence goes on from NC_065880.2 coordinate 79,813,521, forward strand.
AACGGCCGAAATTTTCAACAAAAGTCAATCTGGGCGGTGAAGACGGTAGAAGCACGTTCAACACCCGATATGCGCCCGATGAGAACGGTCCGAAGATGGCAACGAAACGGTGAAAAGATTAATTTTTTTTTTGCGGCCGGGGACAAGTTCGCTCAAAACCCAACGTTCTGCCAACGTTCTGGACTCTGTTTTTTTTAATAGCCCGGCAGGTGTTCAATTAACCGCTATGGAAATGTATATATATATAGTTTATTAACAACCGTACACGAAGAAACACATAACGTTATATCCATTAGCGTTATATGCGAATTACACTGAGTCTATTGCCTACCTATATATATATGTTTTTTTAACAAATTAATTTGTTCAATAAAGTTTAGGTTCTAGTTTAAAATCCCAATTTATAGTTGGGGAGTAAAAACATATATATTTATTTATTACTCTAACACTTCAGCAGAATTCAGACTTAGCCCCGACTGGGCTAATGAAGACGGGCATACGCCATAAAATGCGTTATGGGGGAAATGTTGTCCGGGCAGCGGCACTATACGGCTTACTCTTATTACAAATTCCAACTTTGAAGGGTTCTTTAACGTGCACGCCAATATGAAAATGAAATAAATGGGGTTTAACGTCCTACTGTTCTGCTCCGACGGACATACACCATACAATGTGGTTTAGGGGAAATGCTGTCCGGGCAGCGGCACTATACGGCTTACTCTTATTTCAAATTCCAACTTTCAAGGGTACTTTTACCTGCACGCCAATATGAATACGGGACCTCGGTTTTTCGTCCATTTGAACGACTAGGCGCTTTCCTTGCCAGCCCCCTCCCCCGCCCTTCACCACTGGAAAATCCCTGGAAACTTTCTCAGCAACACCGGGATCGAACCCCTGACCTTCTCCTGTTTTGTGAGCCAGCACCTTGTTCACTTTAGAATCCACACCAATGAATTTTTATTATATAAATATATACTTCTATACTAAAGGTAAAGCCTAATTCCCAATTATTATTGAAATATGAGAATATATAATAGACTTATTTTTATTGATAAATCGGGATTTATTTAATACATATTGACTTATATCTATCTATCGATACATGATTTGATTTTATTCATAAGAGTTATACACTAGTATTGTTGTACAAAACATTAAGGTGCTGTACAAAAGTAATTAAGCTGCCACATAAACATTATCAATAGGTATATCAAGTTTTCCTTTTTCGTCTATGTTCATGGGTTCCTTAATATCCCGCCATTATTAGCCCAATCGGAGCAGAACAGTAGAACGATACAGACCATTTCATTCCATTTCCCTTCTTAAATATCTGATACATGTCTCATTTTAATCGGGAGGGGGGGGGGTCGAATCATCTGTCTGTGAGTCAATCCAACCAAAGCTTTACGTGACAAGGAGTAGGGGTGCCTGTTCAACCTCATGGACTTTCTTCAGGACCTTCGGTTTCCCCTACTGCTAAAGATCCCTACGCGCAAGCGGATTATTGAAATAAAATTGTACCTCTCTCTCTCTCTCTCTCTCTCTCTCTGTCCCTCTCTCTCTCTGCTCGTGTCGACATGTATCCTCGGTCTTCTTATATGGTTACTCACTAATACAAACTATAAAGAATGCGCATGTTTATTTATTTTGTTAGGCTATTCCTGTTTTATTACTAACACGGGTTTTAACTTAAGATGGCTACGTTTCGTAATAATGAAGAGAAGAATAGCAGGAGAATGAATTCAGCTCATGAAAATGGTGAACAAACACTGAATTTACATGACAAAGGCAATAATACTGTATTTTGTGTTAAGTTCAATGGCTGAACAGCACAACACTGCGGTAGGCCATACACACAGAAAATACAAAACTGCGTTCAGCAAAGATTAGACATGACAGGGTTAGGGAATATCGCCATGTTTTCAGTAGACTATTTCACCTGGTTGAAGGTATAGTGTTCAGGGTAACCTCGGTTATTTGTACCCGATTGAATATTATTACGGGATATTTATAACGAAATGAATCGGACTATAAGGAAATACCGTTCGTTACATTTATTACCTCCTGGCTGGAGGTAACCACGATGAAATGGTCGGAGGTGACCTCGGTGAAATGGATGGAGGTAACCTCGGTGAATTTATGATCAGGGGACTTATTCAAGAACACTAAAGCTATTTTATTTTTAAGAATGTAGCATTTTCATTAGACAACAGTTAAATTGAGCGCTAAGTCAATAAACCATCAACAGTTTTCAAATATTTCATTTTAAAGATACTTTCCCGCGTACAAACTGTGTGATTTGATGATATATTTGGAATAAAAACATATTCAAACTAATTAATCTATCAACATATGCTTCAAATCCCTCTCAAAACTTTGTATACGCGGGGAGATTACTCAAGCTATAAATAAACTGACGTTAGAGGCCATATCTGTCATCTCGCTTCTTTGAGAGAGGGTCCATTTTTCAGAACGTATTTATAATTATTTCTGTCAACTTCTTTTTCCGCCGTTTAATTGCAGAGTCTTCTGTACGTTGACACCCCTCAATGTTCCCCAAATCATTTTATCAAAAAATAACAACCACTCCCTCAGTACAATAAGCTTGCAGACAACAGTCGGGGTGCCCGTTAGTGATACCCTGATATTTTTATCCAGTGCTTGCCCCATGTTTTTTTTCTGGTAATCCAGTATTTTTCTAGTAAGATTGGGTGCCTATACTTCCCATATATACCGAATTTGCCATACTTTAATTGAAAATAATAACCACCCGATAAATACTTTCGGGACAATTTATCTTTAATTTTCCAAGAATAAGGATTTATGGTACCCTGATGTTCATGTTGTATATGAGGGTGGGTGCACTTTCTAAAGCCAGTCCACCTATGTTTTCTGACACTACACCTGTTCTGTGGTAGCCTGGGGTGGGGTAGGGGGTTTGGTGCGGTCGGATTCTAAAGTATGACCTTGATTATTAGTTAAATCAAAAAACCGTTGTAAAAACTCAGCAAATTTCCGATGTTTTTTTGAAAGTAACCTCGGTTCAATGCCCGCCAACAGAGTCAGTGACCAAGCTGTTTATATTGGATACCTATATATATTAGACTGTTACAATGTACTCGTATTAAAATACCTATATCCTTTAAAATCTTTATAATCAATAAAACAACCATAAATCTAAACACGTGTGTATAGGACGATATCAATGCTAGAGTTGTATGTAGCAAGATAACAAAACTTTTAAAGTACAAGTCAACAGTTGGCTAGAGAGTAGGGTTCTTTAGCAGTGAGGGGGGAGGGGGTCAGGAAAACCCAGAGAAAACCTACGAGGTTAGGGAGGCAACTCTATTCCTTGTCACGTACAATGCCTAGGAATGGAAACCACGACACTCTCATGGAAGACAGACCATGTGATCTAAAGCGCACCAAGGGGGAAATCCCGAAATTAAAAACAGTATTTCAAATATTGTTATTCTGATAACTAAGGTGTTTAAAAATCTGTACACGAATTTGTTTAGTTAATCCCATTAGTGACTGGTGTCGTGTACGAGACATGGTATGCTTACTCTGATTAGACCAGCTGTTACCACGTTTCAAATAGGCGTTATTTTTCCCATTTGAAAGGTCTACTTTCTATCATCATACAGTGTTCAAATCTTCCATAGAATGTCGTATTTGATTAATATGGCCCCTGGTTTCATTCACTTGATTATTTGTTGTTTACAATGTCTGGGTATATTGTCCACGGGGTTGTCTTATACAATTTGTTTATGTGTGGTGCGGTCCTCCTGTAACAACATGTATTCTTTTATATTAATTCCCTGGTGATGTTGCCTCTTTAAGGAAATAATATTTTGATGAATGGCATAAGGTCAGTGTCAAAATCGAGCTCAATAATCGAGACAGGTAAACCCGTCAATCAAGGACTCTCGATCTACAGGTAAATGCGAATTGTACACCTGCGCTCCGACCGAATAAAACAGAAGCAATGTTTAAGTCGCGAACCTAGCAACAAACGTATTCCCCGTCTTTGTATGTTTTAAGACGCAGGTGGTTCGATGGGTTCTCGAGTTAGATTGTCATACTCTAACATTTAAATTCCCTTACAGAGGCCAAAATATTCAGGTGTTGAGACAGACAGACCATTTTTGTTCACTCATATCGCGATAACACAATAGTATTGGTCATACTACATACTAGATATAGTACAACACTATAACATATGTTACAATAAACACATTGATCTACAGAAATTCATAAATAAAATTGTGAAAGGGCAAAATTTAAGCTTACAAACTAAAGGCTAAAAACCAAGAATGTGTGTTTTTGGAATAAATCAAATAATACTTCCACATGGAAAATAGTTCCACTTGGAAATATCAGGAGGTTTAATCATGTCCTGGATAACTTCTCTCATAGGCATTTAGAAATTTAACATAAATCCAGTAATTGCGAGTACATAAAATTGTAATTTAACATAAATCCAGTAATTGGGTATACATAAAATTGTAATTTAATATAAGTCCAGTAATTGTGTATACACAAAATTGTAATTTAACATCAATCCAGTAACTGTGTATACATAAAATTGTAATTTAACATAAACCCAGTTTATACATAAAATTGCTCCTTGTGTTAATGTTCCTGTGTTAATATGAAATGTTTTGTTTCTTGTTATGGTGTGAGAATCTTATTGATAATAATCTGCAAAACATAATAGCGTCATTGTTGGGGTGGTGGTTCCCTCCCTGCTCCTTATATATTCACTATTCCTCTACATTATTACAATTTTGACTGAAAATTTGATACAAATTATGTAATACAAAATGCAATAGCGCGATTGTTGGTGCCCTGTATATTCATTGTTTCCCTATATTATTACGATTTTGACGGTGTTCTGACTGAAAATTGCCACGTGGCATATTCAAATAGTAACAGCACCATCATTGTGTCCTACCTAAATATTAATCATTTTACTATATCATTACGATTTTGACGATGTCCTCGCTGAAAGTGGATATGTGTTATACATGATGTAACAGCCCATCGTTGTTGGACTGCAGGTGTTCTATATAAATTGATATACTATGTTATACATAATGTAACATCTCCACTGAACAACACGTCGTTGTTGTACTGCAGGTGTTCTATATAAATTGATATACTATGTTATACATAATGTAACATCTCCACTGAACAACACGTCGTTGTTGTACAGTATGTGCTCTATAAATTCATTATTACATTAGTTTATTACATTACAGTCAAGGTCACACCGTATTAACATGATAATGTCGTTCTTTAACTACTCCAATACACAGGTCACGATATCTATGGTATATATAATTACTGTTTATTACAGAGCGACGCGTCGACTAGGATTCTCTGGTCTTTATCAAGCAATGTCGCTCGGCAATAAACAGTCATTCCTTTGCTGTACACCAATTATAACATATGTTACTATACAGATATTGATCTACATAAGCTTACTATTGCACTTTGATAAAACCGACAAAAGTGGGAAATTCCGTCGAATAATTAATACAAAAGATATATAACTGTAAGGGGATGGGGGTGGGGCGAATTGTTAGCGCGTGTGTGTTGTATCATAAGGTCTGTCATTGAGTCAACTGGCGTGGTGTCGATTTCCCGTGGGTTTTGTCCGGGTTGTCCGGTTTCCTCCCACTGTTAAATACCCTTACGCGCAAGCGAAGTATTGCAATAACATTGAACCATATGTTACTCCCGAAATGACTTGGTTTGTGTCGAGTGGACGTTAAACCCCATCTCTCTCTCCCTACCCCTCTCTCTCTCTCTCTCTTTCTCTCCTACTTCCATGACTGTAAAGCGTCATGTAAGTAAACTTCATAAATCCTACCGCATATTTTCAGATTACGACTTCCTCCTCCGGTCGGTCTGATTAAAATATTCGTATATTTCGTTTATACGTTCGGTAGCCTACACTACATAAAGATCTGATCAATTGTTTTGGGAGGTCGCGTCAGCGGTCATACGAGCGGCTTTCTACCCTGTGGCATTAGATATTTGATTAACCAATCAGCGTTGACGTTTCTATAGTGGATAACCACAGTTCCGTGCAGCTCCCGCCAAAAAATTGCCATAACAGACCGTTTCTTTAACTAATCATCCCTCACACCATCCAGAACACGTCAATGATAACAACTCTTCCAGAGACAAGGAAAGTAAAGTAAAGACAAGGAAAACGAAATTTTGAACTATAAAAAACGAAACGAAATAGGATCTGTGTTTTAATCAGATTGACCTCCGGTAATTTCAGATTATATCCCACTTCCACGACCGAAAACCGTCCTGTATATAAACTTCATAAATCCCGCTGCATATATTCAGATTACGACGTCTTCCTTCACTGATTTCAGATTATGGTCATTCCAAAATATAAATAAATTAATTTTCAAATAGAATTCTTAGTCTGTGCATTGTTGAAAAAGATTAAGGCATTACTGTAATAATTAAAGTGTAGCGATGGCCCTTTGTCCGCCATTGTCCTTCAAATACTGCAGTCAAGTCCTTTAGACAGGGGATAAAATATAACCCCTTATAGACATCATTATTTGATTAAAAGACCCTTAGTTTAGAATGTGACCCCCTACAATAGGTCCTCTCCATACTAAAAAGGTCATTGAGACGTTTGTATTGTAACACTGAGTAGGTGTCAAGGAGAAATTTGGCAGAATTTAAACTAAAAGAGTGACAATATTGTCATAGGTCTGTTGACGTTAAATTTTGCACAAGAATACAACAATCTGGAAGTTGTATACTAGGTAATAGGAGAAATATTGACCATGTTGTACATTGGTATTGACAATCACTGTCCAGAAATATTGACCATGTTGTACATTGGTATTGACAATCACTGTCCAGAAATATTGACCATGTTGTACATTGGTATTGACAATCACTGCCCAGAATATCTAGCTTTCTAAATAGTTAGTGTGTATCTGTTAGATAACGGGAAGGGTTGGGTATATTTTCGGGCCGGTTACTACATTATTTCTAGCTTTCTAAATAGTCAATTATGTCTGTGTTGGGGAGGGGGTATATTTTCGGGGCGGTTACTACATAATTTGTAGCTTTTTAAACACTTAATCTGTTAGATAACAGGGTCGGGAGGGGGTATATTTTCGGGTCAGTTGCCACAGAAAATCTAGCTTTCTAAACAGTCTGTGTATAGATGTTAGATAATGGCGTGGCGTGGGGTGGGATAGTATATTTTCGGGACGGTTACTACATAATTTCTAGCTTTGTAAACAGTTCATGTATATCTGTTAGATAACGGGGTGGCGACGGGATGGCGACGGGGAGGGAGAGGGTGGTATTTTCGGGCTGGTTGCGTGTAGAGATTGGAAATTCCCAAACGTCTTGTAAGACAACACAGGTTTAATAATTTCGGAGTATTGGCATGGAAATTATCTCCCTCAGCCTGCCTTCTAATAAACGACCCACTGAATTGAACATGTTTCTTTTATTCCTAAAACTGTAATTTAAATAGCTATACTTGTTGTACACGTAGGGCCCATCATTACTAAGTACTATTTCTTACGCTATATATTGATTTCAGTAAAGACGCCCTGCTACCATTTATTTGCTTATATTTCATAAACGGTGTGAAAAATCTAGCAACGTCATTCATTAACAATGCCATGTTAATGATTAATGTAAAAATCTTACTAGGTCAGAATAATAACAAAGATCAATCGTATTTCCGGAATAAGAGATTACCATTAATTTCTGTTTAAAATATGTGTTATATCTGGATAAAGCCGATGTCTGTCTTCCATTCTATTGCTCATGTCACTGTGTTTACCGAGATTTACATATGATTACAATCTCTACCAACAGTTAGTAAGAACGTATTCTTGTTCTACAATGACATGCTGTCACGTCTGTCGTTCGATCATACATGTGTTGTCCTTCTTTCCGGTCTAAAACGTCACTACACAGATACGTCATATTATATGCACAAAAACGTCACTATATGTACACAGATACGTCAGTATGTAAAGTACACAAATCCATCCCCTGAGTCTGTAATGGTCATTAATAAGGTGTGAAATACTGTTTGAACGAACAACACCTGCGAGATAAACTTCTAGAAAAGTAAAGAACAGATTCACACTTTATGGCGATAACTTTGATATGGCTGATATGAAAACATTGTCTTTAGCAACTCACGTGTTTTGGTAGTTAATAAACAATTCGTGGAAAACTCGATAAATAATTACTTGGGGATGGAGTTTTGAGGTTTTAACTTGGGAAGCTACAAAGACATTCTCTGAGAATTGGTTGTTTGGGTTTCCAGGGTTACCAAGATGTTTCCACGTGTCATATACAAAGATTACGGTTAGCTATGGTATGCAGATAAAGTTCGATCGTTGTCTTCCAGAAATAATTTTTTAAGCGTCCAATCAATAATTATAAAGCCAATATTCAACGGTAGTCTTTTCGTGGATTATTGATGAAGATAGTTATAAAGTTTGGCAATGGTCTTTCAGGAGGTATTTCTGGGACCTTGAATTTTTGGGGTGGATATATTTTCACCTGGCAAATTACGACTATATAACTGACAGCTAATGAAACGGTGAGATGTTTAAGAACAATCTTGAGTTAGTCGAACTTGTTCTAATACGCCTGTCCCATTAGCCCAGTCGGTGCAAAAAAAATAGGACGTTAAACCCAAATTCATTTCATTTCTAATACTTGGATAATAAGAGGGTTGGGTAACAAAATGGCGACAGTTGGTCAGACTCGCTCTGTATATATGGCTCTGGTGGCCATTGACGAACTGACCTGTGATGGCTAAGAACAACCTTGAGTTAGTTGAACCTGCTCTAATACCTGGATAATAAGAGGATTAGAATGGACGGGGTTTACATCCACGTGTTAAACTTCATACTAACACCGTTACCGTGTCCGCTGGTTGTACACCGTACGGACGTGATCGTAACAATTGATGTGCTCGGTCATTTACAACCCCAGCAGGCTCATTCAGTGTTCCGCAGACAATATATAGTTCGGATGAGCCTGTATTAACCAGACTCATTCAATGTTCTAAAAACAATATATATATATAGTTCAGATTAGCTTGTATTAACCAGACTCATTCAATGTTCTAAAAACAATTTATATAGTTCAGATTAGCCTGTTTTAACCAGACTCATTCAATGTTCTAAAAACAATATGTATATATAGTTCAGATTAGCTTGTATTAAACAGACTCATTCAATGTTTTAAAAACTATATAATATAGTTCAAATTAGCTTGTATTAACCAGATTATTTCAATGTTCTAAAAACAATATATATATAGTTCAAATTAGCCTGTTTTAACCAGACTCATTCAATGTTCCAAAAAAAATGTATATATCGTTCAGATTAGCTTGTATTAACCAGACTCATTCAATGTTCTAAAAACTATATATATAGTTCAAATTAGCTTGTATTAACCAGACTCATTCAATGTTCTACAAACAATATTATATATAATTCAAAGTAGTCTGTATTAACCGGACTCAAATACACTCGTCAGAAAATATCAGGAATCGCTATTAGAGAGAATGTCACAAACATTACGCACCGGGGTTCTCTAGGAATTAAGTCGTCGATGGAAATTGGGAAATGTTTTGTTTTCATGTAAAATTACAATGGAAATAGACAGGCGGGAACAATTTAAAAATTATATCTGACAGTTTTTAACATTATATTTTACCCGAACTTTACCCCGGGTAATGCGAGCTGTCCACAGATTCTTGTATATAGCCACGGAAGATTATCTAATAAATTAGCCTGGGGTGGAAATGGGGAGGCAAGTCGCCCCAACACTCTCGTCAATGTTAATGGGCAAGAAACCTATAGTTTTAACAAAAGTAAATCCACATTAGAAACTTGATTGTCTACTTTCAGTTTTAGCCTTTATTGCAATTAATGACTATCCCACCCCTACTTTACTACGTCATGTATAGTTGATGTTAACGTCATCAATAGTGTACTGAAGTGTTCAGCTAATTAGATGTAGTGTATATATGGTTGATAAGAGGGATGCTCGTGATAAGATAGAGTATTTAACAGATGTCTATGACGTTTATTATCCCCCTCGGTTCCCTTTTATGATGTTCCTCTATCAGCTGAGTGATAATACTAATATGTAATAGTATTAGCATTTACTCTACCCTTCCTCGGATCCTTTAAGCGCCGGAATTCTCTTCTAAAATTCGTTAAAAGCGTGTAGGGAAAATATCGAGTATTGTGGTTTGCCGTCTAAAATTTAAAAAAATAAAAAACCTTTCAGGCAAACTGTTCAGTAGGCAAAATATTGGCTCCTTATTGGCTCATAGAGGAAATGGTGAAAACTATCTTAAACAGGTATTATGAAACTAAATGCGATTAATTCAGAGTAATGGCATATTCGAAATAATCAGAGACTCGACTAATTAACGAAAATCTAAGCTTTGATCAACTAAACACCAAAATTTGGACGACACGTAACTTTAAACTTTTAATGTTTGTATCTCGGTGATCTACAAGTCGATTTATCTATAATTATATAGCTGTGGCCACTATCCGGGCAAATTTCGCCGTAACTTATACTGCAAACGCCATTATCCGGGCAAAATTCGCCGTAACTTTTACTGCAAACACCATTATGCGGGTAAAATTCGCCGTAATTTATAATACATCGTTATAACACCACGAGCATAATACATCGTAACTTATACTGCAAACGCCACTATCCGGGCAAAATTCACCGTAACTTACAATACAAACGCCACTATCAGAACAAAAATCGCCGTAACTTATACTACAAACGCCACTATCCGGGCAAAATTCACCGTAACTAACACTGCAAACGTACCCATGTTAGTCTCAAAATGATCATATTTTTATGTTGTATTAATTGAATATTAAACTCCGTTATTTTCTTTGTTGCCCGTATTCATTAGCCCGGAGCAGAACAGTAGGACGTTAAACCCCATTTCATTCCATTTTCTTTGTTGACATTTTATCATCCCGGTTCAAATTTTAATGAGGCCAGTACAAGCCACTAAAACATTTTGAAATATTTTTTTGTTAAAGCGTGAATACAATCATATTGTTAGCCACCATGCAAATCTTTCTGATTGACAAACAGGAATATATTTATACATCAATCTTGTAATTCAGTCGACGTTTATTTTGTAAATAACCTCCATTTAATTTTCATTTTTGAAGTAGAAACCCGTCTTCTTTTATTTCTTTTGTAACTCAAATATTTTAATTGTCACATTTCTTTTGCAACTCAAATATTTTTTAATTGTCACATTTAAAGCAGTTCCGTTTAGAAAACATAAATTATGCAATTCATTCAAAGACATTAGAAACCAGAGAATGGGCGAGCGTTACAGAACCGCCCAAATCACTTATAAACTCACAAAGCGTTTATAGAAAGCATAATAAACATGAATGCGTACAAAAAAATTTATTCGTTCTTTTCATCCGCGTTGACCTAAGTCGTAGACCACCGCGATTCTGTTCAAGTTGAGTTATATAGAGATATAGCCCTTGAAGAGGCGTACTTGAACACAGGCAATGAGGCAACCATCTCAAGCAACCCTTCATATTATAAAAGTTAAATCAAGCGAGAGGGTTGTGTGTTAGGCGGCATTCATAGACATAGTTAGATTTATTTTGATCTTCTAAGTGTCTAATAGCTCGACAGTAGATGGATTTTCCATCAAAACTTCATCTCCACTCATTCTGTGTAATGACACGTGAAAACGACTTAAAAACAATTTTATTCTTTTCTAGATAAGATTACAATTAAAGTTATGTACCCAAATTCTCTGCTTCAGCGCCTTTAGTTAAGGAGATGAATTAAGCTACGAATTGGCTCCCCTGTTCACATCCCTCCATAACTGCGTTTTCTATAAAGATCATAATATAGTCAATTGAAAGTGGAATGCCGTCGTGTGACTTGTATTTTCGTATTTCTACTTCACACAAGAGGCTTAGAAAATAAAATCAAAAAGGCAAAAAAAAATTCTCCTTTCTTGGTTTAAGAGTGGCAGCGTATTTCATAACAGACAACTAGACAAGACACAAATTCTAAACACCAAAACATGGCGACGAACAATACTTCTTAAAAGTTGAACAAAATTTTTGAAACTCTAATGAAAATACTGACTTTCTATCGCTCGTGCCGCTTCATTCATATTTCAGAAAGAGAATAATAATCGTAATATAATTTGACTTGTGAGCAGGGCTACATTCGATAGCCACGCCCCATTGTCATCGGGTCAACCCTCAACGCAACGACCAACCAATCAGAAGAGAGAACCATGACATCCATTACATTTGATTGATTGATGATGCGATTGTAATGGCTGTCGCAGATTGACAAACACTATTGCTCTCTACAGATCAGTAAAGACATTAAAATTTAAGAAAAGGCAGAAAAAGACGAAGGATTTTTTTTTCAAATTGAAGACAAGAGCTTCTACATATCGAGGGTTTTAGAACGTGAGGTTGTCGTGAAGCGAGGAAGGAGGGTGTCTGTGATATCGACGTTCGAAACGTCACGTGCTGAAGATTACGGCTCTTCGATTAGAATTAATTATAGGAGACGATCGGAAAGTTGCCGAGGGGCTGAGCAATGTTTTCTTAAGTTCATCTTTAGTTTAACTAACGATCACGTAGTACTCTGTGTTGCTGTATTTAGTAAAGTTGGGATATCAAACAAGGGGAGCTACTCATCTATTGGAATTATTTATATCAGTCGATCGGGCCGTGAAATTTGTTCGTAATACAGTATCGTATATATAGAGTATCGTAACATATCGTATACACAGTGTGTGATAGCCTACCTTATATTATTACCGCGACCCGAGTTCTTTTGGATTTCAAATCTCAGTGACTGACATACACAGTTTTATGTTTCGACCTTAATCTGTTTGTGTAGAAGGGGATTAAGAACACAGGTATAGTTATTATTATTATTATATTATGGAGAGGGGCTGTCATATGTTGAGGATGAACAGAATACTACAATGTGTAGGACATTTTTTCTGCTTGTCAAATCTTATGTCGTTTTATGTCATTATTCATGTCGATGGCGTAGCGACTTTACTCGCCGTCGAAACAGCTGAAAATAATTCATAATAGAAAAACGTTAACACGTTGATCCGTATTGATGTATTTGTTATATTCACGAATCGTTATAGATCATCATTTGATCAGACCTTAGAAAATTTAACAATTTAATAATGAAGGATGGCCGCTTTTCCATTTATTTATTTTTATGTTGTTAAAACCAGATTTTTATAAATTCATTATTATCCCACAAAAAAAAACATTGTTGTATTTGTTAACGTTATATTCCCGTCTTCATCAGCCCAATCGGTGCAGAAAAGTAGGACGTTTAACCCCATGTCATTTCATTTACTTTACTTTACTGAAGACGAACTTACAAAATTTAACAGATTATGAATAACGAATGACATGTTTTCTGTTTTGTTTATTTTGGGAATGATGATGTCTTTAAAGTATGGCGTTAAACCCCATTTCATTTCATTTTATTTACTTTATATATTCTCATAGTTCTAGGTTTATCATTACTGAAGACGAATTTACAAAATTTAACAGATTATGAATTACGAATGACATGTTTTCTGTTTTGTTGATCTTGGGAATGATGATGTCTTTAAAATTGTTTCAATAACGCTGTTTCTATTGTTAACTTTATTTTTAAACAATATTTTAATTCGCGTACGACATGGGTATATATAATACCAATATAATGGATATGAAAACAAGCCGAAGCATATTATATAAATTCATCTCCATTATGACATTTTGTTTGTTTTGTTTTTGTTGGTATTATTATCCGTGGGGATGTTGATGTCTTTAAAATTAAGATTTTAACCAAATGTTATAAAACAAGAGAGTCGTCCATATTAAACATAGTTTGTTACTGAGTCGACTTTGTTAATCGCCCGTCTTCATTTAGCCGAATCGACGTAGGAAAGCAGGACACTAAACTCCATTCCATTTCATTTATCAATCGCATTGTGGTATATACACCGAATCAACACAGGACACAATATATTGCTAAAAATGGAGTTTGTTGATTTTTATACGCGATTCTTAAATTTATATCCAAATATCACATTAATATTTATTTTGTCATGTTTATAATTGTAATAAAATGAACTGGATGAAATTTTCAGGGTATTAAAATCAATGAAATGGCGCGTTAGATCTAACTCATGGTTGTAATCCCGCCAAATTGATAACAGCTTATATCATTTTGTTAGTGTGTTGAAACATTGTTTATTGCCTTCAATATATAAAATAATGGAACGATTGTGAATGAATTTTTCTTGACCACAGATTGAAGTTTGTTTATTTTTTATTGTGTTGATAAAGAAAAAGAAATCTTTTCGTAATTAACCAATAACGGGCTTAGAATTTGAATAAAATCATTAATAATCCAAATATTGCTTTGCCTACCTTTAAAAATAGTTTCACATTATTTGATCTTTGATTTCAAACAATATAGTGGCCTTATCAGCACCCCCTCCCACTCTCACAAATTGCAATGCCTTGTTACAAGCGCTGAAGATAAAATATGCATTTACAAACTATACCAATATTATTTTATTAACATTTTGCTTCAATCAGCTGACGATTTTGTATTTTAGACACACGTTGGACTACTCATCTTATTAATTCTTGTAGGACGTTAAACTCCATTTCATTTCATTAAATCTTAGGCCAAGATTAAAAATATTTTTATGGCCCGGAGAACTTGTCTTGATAACCCGTTATGATTTGTTTATGGTAGTAATAACACAATACAAATAAATCTATATTTGTTTCTGGTGGGATATTGGTAATTATGATAATAAATCGACACCTTTTATCGTAAATGTCTTGATTTCTTTGATATAAGTTAAGAATATTAATAAATACTCAATAATTAATGGAAGTATATTGTAATCTATAGAGGTGCCATTAAACGAAGAATTACTAGTAGAATTATTTGAAAATATAGAATTAACAGAATTGTTCAAATTTAAAATCTTTCATTAAAACTATGAATATTACATATAGTGTTTATTATATTAAATGTTACGTTGTAATAACGAATGTTTAAAAAGCCGTATTACTTTCAGCATGAAAATAGATGTTGTTATCAATTTTATATATCATATTGAAAACAAAAATACTATGTCTAAAATCCAAGTACTGGTTGACTTAGAGTAAGACCTGTTGAACAACCGGTCGATAAATTCGTTGAAAACCATACAATTAAACTACAAAACGAATATATCTCAGCGGACTAGCAGATTTGTTTAAAATTTTGAATACAATTTGATTTGAACGCTTATCCTAGATGAAATATAAAAATCAAAAATTAAAATTTTTATCGACCGGGTGCCTCTTTAAATGAAACATGTCTGTAGTTATTCTATTAAGAATAATAAGAGAATTATTTCATCTAAATTATATCATCAAAATATCTCTTGTCGGATGAGTATACTGACATAACGAGAGGGTGGGGTGTGGTACTGGTATAAGTATTCAGATATAATAATATTAATGGGGAATATTTGAGATAAATAACACACACAATATCAGGTCTAGAAACTAAACTGATGTGAGATATGTTACAAACAATATTAGGCCCAGGAAGAAAACTGAAAGTACAATATGTGAGATATGTTACAAACAATATTAGGTCCAGAAACGAAACCGAAAAAACAATGTGAGATATGTAAATTACAAATAATATCAGGCTCAAAATGTGAGATATATTAAAACACAATATTATGTCCAAAAACAAAACTTAAAATACAATATGCGAGATATATTAAAAACGATATTAGGTTCAGAAACAAAAGTAAAAATACCATATCTATGAGTATTAATAATGAGTGCAGAAGGACCGCACTACATGTCAACAAAACACAAACGAAAAACCTGCGTACAAGACACACAGACAACTTCAAGCCACAAACAACATACGTCTTGTTTTGTTTTTCATTTTGAGTAAAGTCTGTATCAGTACAGACCCCGGGACTGTACATCTCTGTGGACGCTTACGACTTGCCCCCCGAATTCATTCACTTGATTTGATATTTGTTGTTTATTGCTTACAATGTCTGTGTAGTTTGTGGTCTTGTCCGCAGGTTTGTCTTTTCCGTTTTGTTTTCTGTGTTGTGCTGCCCCCCTGTACTTACTCCTAGATCAAAAGAAATGAATGGATCCAGATATAATACTATTAATGGAGAATATTTGAAATATACAACAGATAATATTGGATCCAGTGACCCAGAGAGAAAACTGAAAATACATGATCAAGTTTTCCAATGGGACAACATTTTAAAAACAAATGGAGAATATTTGAGATATATAACACATAGTATTAGGTCCAGTGACCCAGAAACAAAACTGAAAATACAATATTAAAATCAAGTTTTCCAGTGGGAAAACATTTTAAAAACAAATCCTGGGTACATAAATTTTTATCATTTTAAACTTATCGATAGAGTAATACGTGTCATTAAACAAAACTACACAATATTGAACACAAATCTAGCAGCGGGATATAATTTGTTAAAAAAAACCACCACAAATCATATATACATTTATTATTTGTATCTTGTTGATATGGTTGTGGCTACTGTTATCTGGTTTTGAAACTGTTGTCTCTTTTCATTTATTCGAGATAACATTATACTATTACTTTGTCCTAATCTTTATTCTAAATGATATTAAATTGCATCAGATTAGAAATGGTTTCCGTCGGTCGATGATCGCTGGGGAAACAGAGCGGTTTCATTTCAGTTGAATCTTATTCTCAGAATCTTATAAACCAATTTTATTTTAGTTAAAGTCTTGCCGTAGTGAAGTATCAAAATTTCTTTTTTTAATATCGGATTGGAAAGAAATATCGTATAATATTTTAATTCTAAAATATTGATATTTCTAAACTGTCGTGGAACGTTGACTTGAACCGTTAAACTGGAGAAATTTGAAATCGCTGAATATTACTAAATGTGAATGTACAACAAAATTGTGTCAGTTGGGTGGACTTCTCGAATAAAAAAATGATATTAGATGTTCTTAAAATGGAGTAAAGTGTAGTGTCGTATACGGCTTGAAATAATTCAAACCGGCCTGTTGTTCATTACACCATGGCGACATTACGTAGTCTAAAAATAAACATGGCGGCTAGCATGTTTTATACCGAAGTAAACAAGAGAAGGGGAATTTATGTCATTAGAAACAGCAGAGAAAATATCCAAAATCAATACTTTCTTTTTAATAAAATAGTGCCATATTCCCCCAACGATATCATATATTTTTACTGTATTATTAGATTTTTGTTTAAATTGAAAAAGCTAAGTTTATAAAACGTCCAACACAAATAAATTTCGTCTCGTTCTTAATTAATTATTAAATAATGGGAAATAAATTGGCTGTTCTGAAATGAAATCAAAATATGGGTTACATTTATTCGTTAATTTTTATTATGCATATAACAGAACATATTCCAAATCGTTTTATTATTTTGTTTTATTTTAAGCATAAATCGACAAACAAAATACAGTTTTGTCACGAATGTATATTAGCAGAGCAATCTAGATTTAATTTAAGGTGGTGTCGCTACTGCCAGCTGTAACGCTAAGAATGATTCATGAAAAAGTTGGCGCAACAACGGGCGCCAAAACATGGTGATTGTTCTACCATTATTTAATCAGGAATAAAGCTTTGAAATTTTATAATTTTTAAATATGTTGAATACAAAACGAAGCATACGCCCAAAGTTTAGAAAAACACGTTGATTATTTTAATTAGTGGAGAGTATTTATGCACTTCCGATCTGTATTCGGACGAATAAATTATCATACTATTGAAGTTATTAAACAGCGGGGGTGCCTTTTGATGTAAATATCAATAATAATGATGTTATATTGTAGCTTTATATAAATTTTGAATGAAGAAAAAAAAAGCCAAAAACCAGCTATTTAAAAAAATAAAATAAATAGATAAATAAATAAAAAATGAAAAATAATTGTGCATTCTGGTGTCGTTCACGAGGCAGGATATTATATAAATGGTAGCCGACTTATTTTGTTATGAGTGTTCAGCACGAACTAAGTTTTTCCGTCTTCATTAGCCCACTCGGTGCAGAAAAATAGGATCTTAAACCGCCATTTCAGGAACAAAATTATTGGTATACCTTTTTGTATTATCTAACTTCGGTGTTTTGAATTTGAATAAATCAATATGTGTAAAATTATCTAGGTGTCGTTCACAAGACAGACTGTGCTGTATATCCCTGTTGACATCGATTGCCTGCACATGTTTGTCAACGCACGTGCTTAAAACGTTTTGATTGACATTTTGTATCATTTTGTGTTTTTATTTAAAAAATCCTTAAAATCATTTAAAATCCCTCACTTTGTTATTTTCAATTTATTTTTCAATTAATTTTATATTCTTAGTAAATAAAGTATATAGAACTATTTAGAAATATGTATGTAGCTAATCTGTATGTCAAGAAAACCTAAACATGAAGTAAATCCATTTCAGCTCCTTTTGAGTTTGTGACGTCATATTAAAATATACAATAAGCGGATTTCCGGTGACGTCGTCAAATGGTCGAAATATTTCGAAGGTTCAAACTGATAATTTCAATTTTTATAAAATAACGAAACAAAGATGAAATTAAATGTTCATAATTTGATATACATGGGTACATGGAATGGTCAGAGAAAACAATGGGATAAAATAAAACCTAGTACGAACAATCCAAACCATTAAACAAAATTCGAAGTCCTAAAAAAACGGTATAGGGAAAATAGTGTAATCAGCAAATGGACTGTTGGTCGTGTACAAATATACGACAAACAGTGGTAACAGGTGTTAGGAAGAGTAAGCTTACCCTGCCTGGCGCCACACCCGCCATAGCTGGATCCAAACCATAATCTACTCCTCCGAGATGAGCGGTCTAAACTGACTTTTAATATCTTCGATATTTGGAAAATTTGTATACATTAAATTATTGGGGTTTTTTTTCAGAACACCTGATAACACTTTTGGACTGTATATATGTATTTAACGGTCAATTTCTTGTATTTTCAGATCAGAAGCAGGGGGCGGGGAAAGTGGATCCCCCGATACTGATTCGAATTTCGCTGAAAAACATGAAAGGTATTTATATCATTTATTTGAATTGAACTTCAGTATTCTTTCAAAAAGCTTTTCATCACATCAACACACTTCACATCAGTTTACAAAATTCTCAAATTTGTTGTTTTAAGTTCATTTACATACAGCAGCTCTGAAGCGCTGTTTATGATAACCATGTTTTGTTGTTCAATGAAGATGTAAACGGTTTGGTGTTTATTGGGAATTCATATTAACCGAACGTCTTTTATACGTGTTGGTTATAAATAGTTTGCCTTTAACGTCCAGGGAAATCCATGGACTATTGTTGTATTTGGTCTTTATACTAACCGGTCTTTCGTACTAGCTCGTTATAACGGGAATTTCGCCAAACGAAGTCCACGGACTGTTGCACCATTTGGCCTTTTATACGAGTTCGTTATATACAGTTTGCCGCAACGCCAAACGAACTATTTTGCTACTTAGTATTTTATACGAGTTCATTATAAAGGGATCTCCTGCAACGTCAACCCAAGTCTAGGAACTATTACGCTGATTTGTTGGATTGGACTTTAGGTTAGATGGTACTATATTCTATTACTCTTGAAGGCATCAACATAATTTTCAACACTCATATGCTGTTTTTTGTTTTGTTTTATTGTGTGTATCTTGTGGATAGATTTCCTCTTAAACTATATTTTCAAGTTTTGTTTATGGATAGATTTCCTTTTAAACTATATTTTGTTTATGGAGGGGCTATACTCAATAATACACTACTAGTATATTGTACATTTCAACAAATATAGTCGATTTAATCTCCATTAGAAGATAACACATGGTCCAGTTCTCATCGTATAGATATCGAATATATATATACATGTCTGTGTAGGAGAGAGAGAGAGAGAGAGAGAGAGAGAGAGAGAGATGGGTTTAACTGTTCACTCGACACAAAATAGGTCATTCCGGGACTAAGTTCAATTTTATTTCAATACTTCGCCTGTGCGTAGGGGACTTTAGCAGTGGCGGGAAATCGGAGAAATCGGAGAGAGAGGGGGGCTCACACACTGGGCTATTTCGGGATTACCATCCTTATTTCAATAATTCGCTTGTGTGCGTAGGATTCTTTGGCAGTGGGAGGAAGCCAGGGAACCCGGTTGAAGGCCGCAAAGTTAGACAGGCAACTTCGCTCCTTGTCACGTGTCATCAGCCTGAACCAAATCCAACCCATTGGATTCAATGACGTCATATAAATCAACTGTAATTTTGTACTTATTTCATTGTTCTCCACGCAAATTTACTTCAAGCCGATGGCCATTGTTGGTGAAGAAAGTATGACGTTAACCCTATTTCGATTCATTTCCTGACTGATAGCGGTATTAATGCATATTTGAAGGTTTCACACGGTTAACAAATTTTTGTTATAGTTTTCAAGTTTTGTATTTAAAATTTAAGCAAATTTAAGCAAATTTAAGCCTAGCCTACTAATGGCTGTTACAGTTTTGTATTTAAAAGATAAGCATAGCCTACAAATGTGCATTTTAAAAAAAGCATAGCCTACAACTGGTGTACGAAATCATACATTGACCGACTTCCGCATTAAATAATCTCCGAGAACATGTGGTATTTTTAACTGCTATTAGACTGTTCTCTATTAGAATTACAATATGATGCCCGTATAATATTTACAAGCGATGAATCTCCCAGGGCATGTTGATTTATGCTAATCTAAAAACCATTGTTGATAATAACGGGATTAATTTTCATACATTCTCCCGTGCCGTGTTATTATAGTATTTTTTAGCGCGAGATTATGTTCAAGTCTATATAAATAATAACCAGTCATTAATATAAACCCCTATACGCTTATAGAAGTGTAGATTTTTGTATGTTGAAATATTACAACATTTAGTGTACTCTGCATTTCGTTTTACTGGTAAATACCAAAAAAAAAAAAGAAAAAAAAGAGAAAAAATAATAATAAAATACCAAATTCTGTAAATGGATAACAAACGAAATATCTATTGGATGATGTTCAGGAAACAATATTTCGCTAAACCAACAGTTAAAATACATTGTTATATTTGACCTCTGATTGAAGTTGTCTAAATTTATCAATTATAAACGACTCTTATATTATTCACATTGTTCTTCGTTGGTTTGTGTTTCTAGAAACGTTGTTGAGAATATATTAGTTAACCCATCTAGATTTTATAAATGTAGTTTCTAGATTTTATAATTGTAGTTTCTAGATTTTATAAATTGTAGTTTCTAGATTTTATGAATTGTATTACTAGATTTGATAAATTGTAGTTTCTAGATTTTATGAATTGCATTTCTGTATTTTATAAATTGTAGTTTCTAGATTTTATGAATTGTAGTTTCTAGATTTTATAAATTGTAGTTTCTAGATTTTACAAATTGTAGTTTCTAGATTTTATAATTGTAGTTTCTAGAATTTACAATTGTAGTTTCAAGATTTTATGAATTGTAATTTCTAGATTTCATAAATTGTAATTTCTTGATTGTAATTGCTGGAATTTATAACTTTGCTTAATATTAAACGATGCATTTATGTAAAAGAAATAAATTTAGCCATTTATTTATATATTATGATGAGGTGTTGAGAAGCTATAACATAACTCCTAGAAATATTTTAATATAAAAATGTCAATATTTTCTCTGTTTAGGTTTTTCCCTCAATAATGAGTTAAGTACATTAAATACGATCATTTTGACTGCCTGTTTGTAGTCATGTAAAACATGTGTTGGACATTAGACTTTGGTACAATAGTATTAGAGTCGGATTATTTTGGTCCCAGATTGACACATAAAGAAAATCTATAAATATAGGGCGAACCTCAAAGACCAACCGCCGAAACCGTCGATATGTCTTAATATTATTAAGAGCAAATAGACTAAGGATTTTTTTTTAAATTAAGGGTTTATATAGTACAACTGAAGCATAGTTATCTTAATGCCATTCAGTTATAAACGATCCGAGGAAACATTTGGAGAGTTTAAATAATCATTTTATACTATATTAAAGCATGACATTAAAGAGGCACTATGTGGGGCGGTTATATTTGGAATAATAATTAAGCAATGCTTGTTATTGTATATATATATATAGTATGTAAATAAATCACTGACCTATATAATATACATTATGTAAGATCTAAATCTGTATAATGCAGGTCTTTCTTTAGGCCTTATATGTTATATAAATTATTAATTAGACATTTTTTAACCTACCAAGACCATAATCAAATCTCGATGCCATCAGATGGCTCCGATTTTAAAAAGATTTAAATACGTTTGGTGGTTGATGGATAATCGAGACGACTTTGTTTATTATCGTAACAACGGTAGCAGTGACAATCGAGGATACACTGTAATTATATCTCCGATAACTCGACTCAAAGTGAAGTAAATTGACTGAAAATTTCAACATATTCCCTTTTCATTATCTAATTTTAAACTATTATGTAAGAACTGTCAGCTCTTTATCTAATCTTACATAATGCATCTTTAATAAATAATTATTGTAGCAAGAACTGTCCGCTCTTATCTGTATCTTACATAATGTATCTTTAATTCATCAACATGCATAATGTCTGCAACCAAGGTATCAGAGAGAGAGAGGGAGCGAGAGAGAGAGAGAGAGAGGGAGCGAGAGAGAGAGAAGAGAGAGGGAGCGAGAGAGAGAGAGAGAGGGAGCGAGAGAGAGAGAGGGAGAGTGAGAGAGAGAGAGAGAGAGAGAGAGAGGGTCACACAACACAAAAACTAGGTTATATGGGCACAAACATATTGTACATCTCTATTTCTGTGTGTCCACATAGCTCAAAATTTATTTGTATCTTTATCACTGACAACCAGCACCCCCGCCCTCCGCCCCGATGTTTCTCTCTGTCTATTTAATTTCTTCTGTGAAAACATGTATTACCCTTTATTTGTACTGACACCCCCCCCCCCCCCCCACTACACACACACGGTTTGAGGATAATTAAAAGGGATAAAAGTCCGCCTGTAGGTTTTTCTTAAAGTAGTTCTGTTGTGCAGTCATTCCTTGTTACTTTTTTAAGCTACTAGTTTAGAATTTATCGACAAATAAATTATTTTCTAGGTTAGCAATCTAACGCATTGTAATCTAAGTGACTGTAGTGTATTGTAATATTTCTGCGACAGGTAGGTCCCGATCCAAACAATACATACAACTCATTTAAATTCATTGATATGTTGATATATATGCTATTCATATTGTTTAACAATAGGTTGACGTTCGCTGACACGTAACACGTCAAATTAAACACAGTCTGGCTATAAGATACAACATCGACGCTTGTACGGGGGACTTAATTCGTTAACAGCATAGACACGTGAAATGAAATGGGGTTTAACGTCTTACTGTTCTGCTCCGAACTGGGCTAACGAAGACGGATATACATCATACAGTGTGCTATAAGGGTGATTTTGCCCTGGCAGCGGCGCTACGGCCTACTCTTATATCGAATTCCAACAACCAAGAGATCTTTTACGTGCACGCCATTGTGTACACGGAACCTCGGCGTTTCGTCACATCCAAACGACTAGACAGAAGTCCTTGTCAGGCCCAGCATCGACTCAGAATCAGGACTGTTGACGTAGTTTTTTTTTAGAGAAAATGGTATTAGGGTAGGGTGGGCGGGTTTAATTAGTACTAGGTCATTCTTGAGACAGTCATACCCATTCCAAGACTCAGAATGTGTTTATCTCTATAAATATGAGAGACAGAAATGGGGTTGTACGTCCACGTAGGGGTCTTTAGCAGTCGGAGGAAACCGGAGGACCCGGAGAAAACCCCACGAGGTTGGACAGGCGACCCTACTCCTTGTCACGTACAACCGAAGAATCGAAACCACGCCAATTGACTCAATGACAGACCTTATGATACGGCGCGCTCGTGTTAACCATTCGCCCCCCCCCCCTCCGCCAATGAAGTAATGTAATTCATGATATTGTTAACTAAGGATGAATATAAGATAGGTCAGTCAATATTGATCTATGCATCTCATATTCAAATATTTTATCTTATCTGATTTTCATTCATATTTTTAATCTTGTATTTTATCTTTCATGCATCGCTTTGTTTTGTGATGACCAAATGTGATTTGCAGTGTAGTATTCGTCTGCAGGGCTATAGTCGTCTGCAGGACTCTATTCGTCTACAGGACCCGGGGAAAACCCACGAAGCTGGACGGGTGACCCTACTCCTTGCCACTTTTCACAAAGTATTCTCAGACTTAAGTTAGGAATTTACTCAACTTTCAATCACTGTTTATGCTCACAGTTTCTTATTGATGTGTTTGATACTTTAAAACAACAAATGCCTTATAAAGGACTAAATTTTGAGTAAATTCTTAACGCAAGTCTGAGTAGGCTTTGTGAACTCGGGGCCTTGTGACGTACAAGCTGCGAATCGAAACCACACAACTTGACTCATTGACAGACCTTATAATTTAAAGCACACGCCTAGGATCATTCGGCCACCCAATCCACCTAATTTATAAAATCTTACAAATGTTGTATTATGTTAATGTATAAAGAGTAAATAGAAAAATGGCTGACTGTTAGTTTAAAAAATACAAAATGGCTGACTGTTAGTTTAAAAAAAAACCTGAAACATACCAAGAATGGATTATACAGTATTGTTTAATCGCGGAAATCTTCAAGTTCTTTTCATATTGTCAACAATTTATATTTACATACAAAACAATACAGCTATATTCTACTTGAATATAATGACTTAATATTTTTTTGGTTGTTAAAATTGTGTGAAATAATGGATTATGTTTTTATGGTTGTGAAACGCATTTTAAAATGAACTGTTAATTATTAGCTTACAATAAATCTAATTTATAACAATGAACAAAATACAGTTGTCTTTTGATATAAAAATAAATGTTTTGAATTGAAATCTGAAATAACCGTGAGTGAGATATTTTCGTCCTTTTTGGAAATACTTTTTTTTTATTTGTATTTGTTTTAATATTAAAACACAATGTGTATTATATATGTGTAATTATTGCCATATCATTCTTACGAGACAGAAATCTCCGTCATATTGTTCGAAGTATTATTTTGATGACGTCATACACGGCGTTGTCTCAAAATAAGAATGTTCCATTAAATAGAGGCAGAAGTTCATGTTATCGTTGTTCTAACAAACAAATACATAACGAATTTTAAAAGTTTAAGGTTGTTTATTTAGATAGTCATGACTAAATGAAATAGGGTTTAGCGGTTATGAGGGAAATGTTGCCTCGGACATCGGCGTTTCCGCCTTCTCTTCACCGGTCTTCATTAGCTCAGTCAGGGCAGAACAGTAGGACGTTAAACCTCATTTCATGTCTTCTTTTCACCGAATTCCAACTGTCAAGGGTTCTTTTACATGTATGCCAACGAGTAGACGGGGAAACCAGGCTGAAAAATTCCGAAGAACTTCATCGATCAACGCTGGAATCGAACTCGTGACCTCCTGTTTTATGTGAATCAACACCAATGGGCTTTGTGGATCCCAAGGCCTTAAGTAAGAGAGGCATATGGCGTTTCCGTTTCGAAAAGGGGTAGGCATACTCTACTTCGCTTCTACTATTCGAGAGACTGGTAATTATCAAAGATGGCGTCGTGGGGTGGGGTGGTGTTGGTAGTAGTTGAGGAAGCATGTGCTGTGCTATTCATAATATAAGTATAGGCAGCTAATATTTGTTAATACTGTCATGAGATAAACAATGAAGCCTATTTATATTTATCTTGGGATTAGTTCTGTGTGAACGGGGTGTAAGAATTACGAAGTCTGATGTACAAAAAAGCTAAGTAAAGTATACAATAAATAGTTAGAGGAATTAACAGACTTTATCATATACCCTTGATATAGTCCGTGATATATTTGAAGTCAGTTTTCTGGGGTTGTCTTTTATGTAACTCGACACACAGAAGGCCGTCAGAGAAATGATAAGCAGACCGCTTATTTCCCGCGTTTTATGCCTAATACCAAATGTAAACTGGAGGTTAATAGGCTCAAATGGAGATCAAAGGCGCCGCCTCGTAGCTCGACCTTCCAATGTGTGTATATCATTGTTATATATTTAATTCCCTATTCACAGTTTAAGTACTCACAATTGTCCCCTTAATCCGTACCCTTAGATCCTCAGTTTCAAAATTAACTTAATCCCAAAATTTCACAAGCTTCGAGAATTTCGAATATCATTGTCCAATTTTAATAAAATAATTGAAATACACCTCGTCTCTTAAGCCATGCTGATATCGCCTTAGACGGGTTTTAATTTTCTTTCTTGCTACGCTGTTACTTGTTTTCCCGAATCACTTTGAAATAGTTTCTTTTAAAAAAAAGAAGTTTCCATGAAATTGGAAAAAAAACGGCAAGTCCCAATAGGTTGTCTATTATCTACTTCATTTGCTTCTTCATAAATTGGGTTTCGATTCCCTGGTTGTACGTGACAAGGAGTAGGGGAGTATGGTCGCCTGCCCAACCTCGTGGGGTTTTTCCGGGTTCTCCGATTTCCTCCCACTGCTAAACACTCCTACGCGCAGTCGAATTATTAAAATAAAAGTGAAGCATGTTTTAGTCCCGAAATGAATTAGTTTGTATCTGTGTCGAGTGGATGTTTAACTCTCTCTGTCTCTGTCTCTGTCTCTCTCTCTCTCTCTCTCAATTTATCTATTGGCGTGTATTGGTGTTAAACGCAAACTTTCTTTCCCTTTGAATTTTATAAATTGTCACCACATCACAGGTATAATGGTCATTCAATTAATCATCATCGTGGTATTTCATTTCGTAAGCTTTTCCTCTAACCTAAAGCAATTGTTTACATCTTGGTCAACATTGTTGTATTTTTTAAGTTTTACGTCGACCAGTTTAGTGAATGGACGTATTTCGGTTTCAATAGAAAGGATTGCTATTATAATGACAGAAGGAAATAGAGATATCATGACAACACCACTCCCAATAGCCTTCAAACAACAGCAACATTGTAAAAATAAATTTAAAAAGAAGATGGGACAATAGACAAAATCCAGTGGACGAAAACAGAAAACTTGTTCAATAGTGTATCTGGGCGAACTATGTCGAATCATGTAATAAGGATAGACTGTTTCCAAAGTTTGCCATTTTCCCCTTTGGGCTCTGCAATGCGCCGTGGCAATTCAGAAAAATATATTACCTTGTTTTTTTTGTTTCAAATGACGTCTATTAAAATGTGTGTAACAATTCACAAACATTTTCTTGCGTCAACGAAATAAATTCAAAGTATTAGCTATAAATATTTTACGAGACAGGTCATTCTTACTCTTTCTAGAAGATGTTTCTCATTTATTGGTGACGTTGCATATTAATTGTATTTCACATTTGACATTTTGCTATTTTGTTACTTATATTAAAGTGTATTTTACTCTGAACACCTTACAAGATTCACACGTGCTATAAGATAACTAGACCCGTGTATAGATAGATTAAAGCCTTAACCATTGTGCCGCCCGTCCTCTTGTTAGAGATGATAAGCTCAAACATAGTTAGGTTTATTTCAACACTTAGAAAACTTACATGTCTGTCATTCGTGTCGCTTATTGTAACATGAGCTTACAATTACATTTCTAAATGGTAAACAGTGGTTTAACCTACATGCATTGGCGGTGTTGTGAGAAGAAAAACCCAACTAGAATATATATATGTAATCCTGTAGTTAAACGATTATCTCTTGGGATTGATTTTAGGATTTGTGTTTTCTCGTCGATTGGTTTAAAATATCATATACATGAGATCAACAGGTGATTTAACCGGAAGTACGGAACTATTTTGTATGGAAGAGTAACTGTGATTACTATGGTGAGAAGAGTGGTGGTACCATTATATCTAATACCTGAATGGATGTATTTTCAGAATATGTTATTATCGTCTTCCAGATATGGAGCAGTCAAGTTAAACAAATAAACGGGGGTGGTTGCCTGTTATACCTTACTTTCATAGCCTGGAGCATCGCTGATTTATTTGTTTTCATAAAGAAGGAATATTTACATTTTTGAAATTCTTGATATAAATGGTATCCCACAAACGGATAATGGTCTTCAAGGAATTGCGTTGAAATAACATCAACTTAAATCTGACAATAATTTAAAAAAATGATGATTGATATGTTATCAATATGAACTGTTCTATTTTCATCACAGGGTCGAAGCTATGAAGGAAAAATCGAAAAATGCTGCAAGGACTCGCAGAGAAAAAGAAAATGCGGAATTCTACGAATTGGCAAAGATGTTGCCTTTGCCATCGGCAATCACCAGTCAGCTGGATAAAGCCTCCATAATACGTCTATCGACCAGTTACCTTAAAATGAGGACAGTTTTCCCTGAAGGTAAGAACACTATTTCATTCATTAACACATAGTATCTGTCTGTACTATTAAATATTAACACATTTTACCTCCCCTTCATACATACAGAAATATTACAACGCAATACCCATTTAATACAACTTTTGTGTGCTACAATTTATTACAGATACTTTACAATGTAATGATATAATTAATACAACTTTTGTGTGTTACTAGTTATTACAGATAATTCATAAAACTTTTGCATGCCTGTATTATTATTTAATATTAACACAGTTTCTCCCCCTTTCGCACATCTCACATACAAACAGAAAAATTACAACTTAATAAAGATAATTAATACAACGTTTAAATAACACATATTTAAGGGTTGATCCAGGTCAAAGATTATGAACCCAACCCATACTGTCTCTATATTCATTATGTATTTTCTCCCTACAATTACAAGCAGAAAAATTGTCACTCAAACTAGGGAATTAATATAACCGTTACATTATAATTGGGAAAATTGCACCTTGTATGTACCAACTACATTTCACCAAAAACGTATATCCCCGCGTAAAATAGCATACTTTCCTCTCGATGATTTGCAAAGGGTTTATTTTCCCGCTCCGCGTTTTTCGTGACATGACGACTTAAGTGTTTCAGAACAAGTGATATTTGGGACACTTCCCTCTTACGGCAAGGGCCGGTAATTCGGTGAATAGTAGTATACTTTTTAGCTTAGTAATCAATCAAATATTATTTTGCCACACAATATGTCCTTAAATTGTAGAACTTCTGTTTGTGGGTATGAGTGTTTTTCACATTACTAATTAGAAAAATACACACAAGGACAATGGGATCAGTTTATTGACCTAAGAAGCCCCCCAAACATATATATTTGGAGATATAAATTATTAGAATTTTTAGAATAATATAGGTTCATAAATGACATGTTATTCAAGAAGGACATTTAAAAAATAATATGAACCCGACATTGACTCGAAACAACCCTGAATGATAAAACCGCCAAAGATAAAGCAATTATATAATTTTCAACACCAGTTGTAAGTTCTCTCACGGCACCAAGCCTACGTATATACCATATATATGATAGTTACGTACATTCATAACTCAATAGTGAATAGAAATATAATAAATTGCCATTATTTTTCTGAAAACAGACTTTATTTTGAAATAGCGGATCATATGTTTGAGTTTAATAATTATGAACATTCACATCAACAAACATGCACGAAATCATAAAAGAGAGTTGTTTTTGTCTGGAAATACATTTGTCTATAATAATTGCAGTTGAAAAATCAAAACATATATGTGAAATATATTTTTCTTTACAAGATTTTTGTTGTAATACATTATAGAAATGTCCATGCTTAGAAACATTTTTATAGCTATAACGAACGTCACGTTTTAAAATTGATGGAGATCAGTTATACACATGGACTTTTATTTATCGTGTGTCGTTGATGTAACTTGGCATTTTGGTTGTAGCTCCATGTTGTTGAATTATTTAAACTGCCCAATGAATTCGATTTAAGGCCAACCAGTCAGCATGAATTCTAACTTCCGAGTTCCTTTTTTTTTTTTTTTTTTTAAATAGTGTCGCGCGTACAAGGAACCAATACACCGACGGAAATTTGAGATTTTAATGAAACTAGAAAACTACGCTTAAAAACATACGTAATAGTAAGTGTTTGGATAAATATAGTGATGAATAAAAGTGTATCAGTTTGACTGTTCATGCAATTTATTTATTACTTAGAGTTACCCGCCCCTTGTAAATAAACTTTGTTTTCATCTCTTGGTGGCGCTGACCCTAGGCTCGTGCTTTCTTTGAAGGGGTCAGTCTTGTACTTACCTAAGAAAGATGATAAATAAAATAGTGTCAATATCTGGCGAGTCTAATATTATTTTAGTCTAAATTTTGTGTATCTAGTAAATGTATTCAAACCCAGGCTGTGTTTGCCTATATACGATCGCCATCTTTGAATCAAATAATCTTTTTTTTATTGAAGAGTTTTTGGTGGTAGAAGGCTGGTTCCAACAGGCTTTCAATTGGAATGTATCTATTAATTTTGCTTCCGGTTATAGATTTACTAAAACTATTATCAGACGTGCCTGGGGCAGAGTGTGCTTACTTGTTCTTGAAAACCTTATATAACTTGTTATCCATGTAGATCGCTGGCCTCAACCGGTTTCCAATGGTGTCGAGATATGATAATTGAGTTTGAAGTATTTGTTACACGTGTTCAATTTGTTTTTAAGTGACTTCCTTGAAACGGAATATACAATCAAAAAAAGGGTTATAGTCTTTAAACAAAATACAGAACGATTCTAGGTAGAAGAGTTACGTGGTGTGCTAGAAATAGTAAACGTACTCTGCCGCGTGCACAGTTAGTGGGTACAGCTGATTATTAACTTTGAGCGATAGGCTGGAGAGAGAGAGAGAGAGAGAGAGAGAGAGAGAGAGAGAGATAGGGAGGGAGTTTTACGTCCATTCGACACAAACTAAGTCATTTCGGGACTAACATACGGTTTAATTTTATTTCAATAATTCGCTTGCGCGTAGGGGTCTTTAGCAGTGGGTGGAAACCGGAGGACCCGGAAAAACCCACGAGGTTGGACAGGCGGTCCTACTCCTTGTCACGTACAACCGGGGAATCGAAATCACGCCAGTTGACTCAATGATACAGCGCGCACACGCTAACCATTCAGCCATCCACCCCCACAGGCTGTAGGGAAGAATAGTAATAGTATTACAAAGTGTTATTTTGTTAAAGACTTCGCCATCAAAGATTATACAAGATATCCCTCTAATATTTACTTTACAAAGCAATTAAAATCTTGGTGAGTTGTCAAGAGTAAATACTGTCTAATTTTAAAGATACATTATGTGAGAGCAAAATCAGTCTATGACTGGTCTTTCCCTGGCTTAAAATGTTATATAAGTTATGATCTTGATATTTATTCACATGTAAAGCCCATAATCAACTCTATAGACTTGTGGATGACTTAGGTATTGAACAGTTTCGCCATTTAATAATTTAACGATAAATAGATAATCGAGACTTTGTTTATTATTGTACCAAGCAATGGTACTTGAAATTCGAGACTACCTTGTCAAAACTTCAAACGTCGCTTAGAATAAAATTAATATTAATATGATGGAAATTTTCAGTATATTCCTTTCTCATTATTTATTCTTGAGCTATTATAGCAAGAGCGATCATCTCTTTAGCTAAATCTTACATAATGCATCTTTAATGGTTGGTGTTTTGTAGTAAAATTATTTCGTAAATGACTTCATTTTTGAGGTATGTAAACGAAGTTGAGAATGAAAGTAAAAAAAGAATGTCGATATATACGAGATGTCTAAACTAGTGTGTGGCTGTAGATCAAAAAGAATGATTATTTAAAATTCTATCCCCACCGTGGCAAGGTAAACAAACTTATCCAAACACAGAATTAGAGCATTTAGACGAACACAAACGGTGAAAATATTAGGAGTGGCAAACACCATGGAAAATAAACTACTGAATACTTGAATGCTATCTAGCTATCAGTCGAACGGTTAATATACATGTATGTTTAGTTTGTGTTTTGGTTTTGAACAAACATTTAGACATTGATACTGAAGTAGACTTGACGTAGGTAAATCGTCTGTTCGCCATTTTTCCAACTAACCGATGTAGATTTTGAGAACTCAAAAAAGATAAAAAATAAAATAAAATAGTAAAAAAAAAGACAGAAAATAAAAGAGAGAGAGAGAGAGAGAGACAGAGAATGAGAATTGTGGTTTATCGTCCACTAGACACAAAGTAGGTCATTTCGGGACTAACACATGGTTCAATTTTATTTCTATAATTCGCGTGCGCGTAAGGGATCTTTAGCAGTGAGAGGAAACCGGAGTACCCGGAAAAAGCCCACGAGGTTGGAGAGGCGACCCTACTCCTTGTCACGTACCACCGGGAATTCGAAACCACGCCAGTTGACTCAATGACAGGCCTTATGATACAGCACGCATGTGCTAACCACCCCCCCCCCCCCCCAAAAAAAATAAAAAAAATAATAAAATAAAATAAGAATTATTTTTAGACATAAATGTTTTAGCAATAATTATCAACACAATTCTTTTATGTTTTTCATGCGAGAAATCATAGTAATGAGTCAAGATAGGCTTTTCGAATGAGACTTAATATCTGTGTTCCAGTAAGTGTCGTACACAAGGCATTATATAACTTCTAAAACATGAGATACAACTCCGTTTATTTTGAAAGCCCGCTGCGCTAATCTTTGTACTGTTCTACATTATCTGTTTAACTATATTGCCAATATGCCACAGTATTTTGTTATATATTCCTCTTTTATAGACATAGACTTCCTCTCTTTAAATATTCTATTTGCATACTGTTCCCCTAAAAGATTATATATTGAAATCCAGTAAAGGATGTTACACTTTGTATGAAGTGGTAGATGTGGTTCATATATCAAAATACTGAATATTGAATTCGTATACTGTAAAGTGTTATTAGGCATAAATAGATAACTTGATAAATACATTTTTTAATTTTTAAAAAAAAATACTATTTCTTTTCATTAGAAGTCATGCCTTAACGAGAAAACTTAGTGGACCAATACACAGAACAGTAGACAAATTCACACAGCATTTGACCAATACACAAAACAGTAGTCAAATACACACATCAGTAGACCAATACACAAAAAAGTTGGCGAATACAAACCGCACCAATACACAAAACAGTAGTCGAATACACACAGCAGTTGACCAATACACAAAACGGTGGACAAATACACTTATCAGTAGACCTATAAAAAATCGGTGGAAGCGGACGTAAAATACAACTAACTAACAACAACAACAATACAGTAATCGACATGAGTATAGATGGACATAACTTAGACGTACATGTAACGTTTTCAAGTTGCATCCATACATATCTATTGTGGTTTGTTGTTTTTTCTTGGAGGGGGAGGGGGGATCGTCGTTGTGTTCCTTCAAATATGAGTTTGAAATGTCTGGCGCTTTCCGTGACCGTTTTTAATCGTTGTGCGTTGCAAGCACCCAGACAATCATAAAAAGGGTAACAGTCAGATGTTTAGGACTGTACGAATACTGTAGGTCAACAAAGCTCTACTAGACTAGGATAAGAGGCAGATATGCAGGACTGTACGAATACATGTGAGGGCAAGTTCACAAAGTTCTACTAGATCGACAGTCCGTTATTCCAATATAATGATAGAAAAATAATTGTTGTAAAAATTTCATAATGTATCATCCAAATTAATAAATTGGTCAACCAGACGAATGATTAACTACCACGTGTACTTTTTGACTGATCAACGAATAGTAACCTTCTTAATAAGCATCGTTTAGGAATTCCATTTTCTACACGGGTTGGTAAACAGGTCGAGGCTGTTTGTAGCGTGTGTTTCTCACTAGGAGGCCAGAGTTGTCTTCATCATTACTGCTCTCTAACATTACTCCAGCAATTAGTTTTGCATTCACGTTGAATGGAGATCGGAAAAAGCCTACGGCGCAAAATTAACAACTTTTTCTCACTGTCGGCGCAAATTGTCTTCGACTTGTCGTTTCTTTTATTAAGTGAAACGGAGATATTATTGACAAATTGCTAGCACACATATTTTACTGGTGAAGAAACCATCAGAATATACGAGTATATTTCAAAACAACCAGAATAATATAAGTTAATATAAAGCTGCAAAAGCTTTCAAAACAACCAGAATAATATAAGTTAATATAAAGCTGCAAAATACAGAAAAAAAACTTAAACAAATGATATACAATGAGGCTTAAAGGAGACAAGTCTTTTACTCAGTATCATTCACAGTCTTCGACATAGCAAAGACAACTTATTGGTCAATTTAAATCAACATTGATGGTGTTATCTCACAGTGGAAAGACGGGCTTCTGATATCCGATATATCGCGTTCAATTTGGACTCTTCGCGTATTTCGCCGACCATAACTGATTAGAAATTACAGTAAAAACAGAATGTCTCTATACATCCATATTGCATTATTATATGCGTTGCGACCCATTTGTGGCCATTTCTAGTTGCCAAAGCATAGATATGTAGCTCCTTTAAATAATCCATTTCAGTGTGGATTGAGATGTTAAAAAAGTAGACATTGGCCGAAAAATGCAAATGGTTGTCAGTGGTTTTAAGCGGAGGTTTTTTTTTCTCATGACATCCATGACATAATGTTTACATATAGTATGACAGTACTATTGGTAAAGTCTCTTGTTGTTGAGGAAAGGACATGACAACAACCCAGTAAATAAAAACATCGCTATTAACGTGAAAATAAGATCGAATGATGATTGATTATTTGTTTTCAGCAGTTGACATGTAAATGGCGACGCTAATGTGATATTTACATTCTAACCATCTCGGACACCGCACGTGTTAGTTCCGCGAAGAAATAACAGGCGAACGTGCCGATTGGCGCCATTCTTTGAGTAACTAAACGTTGACGTCCTATATTGCCTTAGTAACTTGGAACATGCTTTCTTCTGTTTAACCGGCCATCAACTATAATAAATACGGACACGTTATAATAACCGCGGAATAGCTGTAGAAACTAGTTCTCAAGAGATAATTTAGTACCAAATAATTCAGAATTCTCGTATTTTACCAGTCCACATTTCGCAACAAGACATAGTCTATTTGGAAATATTTCCCAGTCTTATATTTATGTTACTTTATGTTATATTATGTGTAGTTCAGACTCTTATGCAATTTTCAGTCCTCATTTCTCCTCTAGGCCTACGATCTATTACGAGTTATTTCCTAGTATTATGTTATAAATAACCAAATAATTCCGAATATATCCATTTGAAATATTTCCCATCTATCTGCGCCTACAGTATATTTCGAGTTATTTCCTGTTACGTTACGAATTACAAAATAATTCAGAATTCAATTGCGTTTATCCCACATTTCCCGTCTATTGGAGTTATTTCCTAGTCTGTGTTGCGTTGTGATGTTTTATGAATAACCATAATTCAGAATATAGCCTATGTAACTGAAATATTTTCCCGTAAATATTTCCCTACCTTCTATTTAGGAGATAAACACGTCCTGTTTTGAATTTACAAGGGTGTTATAAATAATTCAGTATAAATGTATCGAAGTATTTTGCCAGTCCACATTTCTGTCTGCACCTATAGTATATCTGGCAAAATTTTCTGTTACGTTACGAATAACCAAATAATTCCGTATAAATGTTATAAATATTTCCGTATAAATGTTATAAATAATTCCATATACATGTTATAAATAATTCAGTATAAATGTTATAAATAATTCATTATAAATGTTATAAATGTTATAAATAGTTTAGTATAAATGTTAAATCAGTATAAATGTTATAAATAATTTAGTAGAAATGTAATAAATAATTCAGTATAAATGTAATTGAAGTATTTTGCCAGTCCACATTTCTATCTGCACCTATAGTCTATCTGGAGGTATGTCCTGTTACGAATAACCAAATAATTCAAGTATTTTAAGTCAAGTTTTCCACTCTTGGGCTTGCGGTCTAGTCTATTATGGATAGACAAATCATTCAGAATATGTTTAGACTAATTGAAGTATTTTCCAGTCAATATTTCCATGTACCCTACATTAGGAGATACACACTTCCTGTTTTTGTTAATTGTGTTAGGGGTGTTATTGTGCAATAGACATGTCCTAAGATTATTATGTTACAAATTAGCGAAATATTACAAAGTCATAACTTTTAGTGACGGGTGACAAGTCACAACGGGTGACCGTTCGTACAACAGACTTTTTATCGCTAGAGATATGATAGTCGACTGATAGGCCTAGGCTCAGCCAAGGTATTACAAATGGTTCGGCCATTATCTACATAATTACCAACGTGATGCACCATTCAATATTTAGTACTGTATTCTCTTTTAGATAAGGCGGTGTATCACAACATGACGCGGTGATTTAACGCTAGGTGTCACTTGAGTATCATCCTGACAGTTCCAGTCTGATTTCTCCCACGAGATGTATCGGTAGACTACGGTCGGCGTTCGGAAACAACGAATAGTCTCGAAGGTAAAGACTCAGACATGAGTGACGAGTCTTATCTTGCTCTTACCAATGTCAAATATGATCTATTTCACAGCCCATTTTATTTTAGCTTTTAATTGATTGATGTACCTTTGAATACAAACTAACATTAAACATACATTATGCAAGAGATAAATCTGCCTATTGTCGGTCTTTCTTTAGGCCTCAAATGTTATATATTAACTATTAATTAGACATTTATTAACAAAACAAGACCATAATCAACTCTCGGTGGCATCGGATACTCAAGATTTTAACTCGATCAGAACGGTTCGCCATTTAAAAATTTAATTTGAAAACGGGAAAGTGAGGCTAAGTCTCGAATATACCAGTGCCGGTGTTACGACTATGCTCACATCTTGTCAAAAATACAAACAGTGATAACTTGGTTCAGAATGAAGTAATTTGAATGAAATTTTCAATATTTTCATTTTACATTATCTATTTATGAGCTATTATGGCAAGAATGGGCAGCTCTTTATCAAAATGTTCCATAATGTATCTTTAAATTTATTTTTAAAAATTGAGAGCAATTTAAAAATGAGAGTTTTCAAACGTATATGTGAAATGTGGAGATTTGTAAGATTCATTAAGCTTGTAGAGGACCATAATTTGGTATGTTATAACTCCATGCCACGACTATAATGGTATTTCTATAAACTAATAAAAATATTGCCCTCTTTAAGGGGCGATAATTAACCCTAAAACAGATTTCTAACCCTTTCTCATCAAAATACAATTTGATATTAGTCGTACACGTGTCCCTTTCCATCTCAATCTTTTAACTCCACCAACTCTTTTTACGTTAAAGTGACCTGCTTTCAGCTTGTTACGGTTTCATTGGGACTATTTGATGGTTTCAAGTGGACGGTTGGGACAGACAGAGGACCAACTCTCCCTTAACTCATTAATCGAGACACACTTGTCCACATGTCAAATCAAAATCGTTCATATGTCATTATTTACAAAATATCAATAGAACACAGAAATCATTTCTAAAACCGATTAAGAAATTACGAAGAATAAATTTGTATTTTTGAAATCGGGTCGTTGGTGATCGCCGTCTTTGTCTACTGTCCATGCTAGACACCCTGCAAACATTGACATTTTCATTGACACATCAACATGAAATCGAGGCTCACGAGCTCTCGCGAGTATTCGCGGAATTTAATTCTAATTACAAGTGTTGATACACCATAGGAAATCTCATAAATATGTATGGAATATCAGCCGAGTGTGTTGACAAGTGAAAAAGTAAACGCAAAATTGAAACACCCCTAACAAACACGAAAAGTTATTCATGAAGCCTACGACATATATTGTAATACGGGTACATTAATTACAATTCTAAATAGGGATTAGGGATATTTACGTAAGCTAATCCCTATTTGAATATGTACAAATATAACAGCGAGTATATGGAGACATGTGCTCCCAGTTGTATTGTCGGTTGTAGACATACATCACAGACATAGATGCACATTATAAATCACAATAAAAGCCTATTTATGTATAAATCTATAGTTTATTTTGTAGAAGTCCAAAAATAAAAACAATCAAAGTTTATAATGGTTAAAGTCGCCGATTCCAATACAATCTGATTAGAATACAGATCTATATTTCGTTTCATTATTTTTATACTTTCGATGGCCTACACTACAAAGGTCATACGAGCATCTTTTGACCCTATAACGACAGACATTAGGTTGATGTTTCTAGTGGGTTACCCACAGTTCCGTGCACCTCATGCAAAAAACTCGCCGTAACAGACCGTTTCATTGGCTTATCCCTCACATCATCCAGAACGCGGGTTATATAACAACCCCTCCAGATCCTAGAGTAGTAAAGACAAGTAAACGAAATTTTGAACTATAAAAAAACGAAACGAAATAGGATCTGTGTTTTAATCAGATTGATTCCAATAGTACATCATTTCAGATAATATCGGATTTGTACAATTTTGATTTCCAAAATACGTCATAAAAAAATCATCAGAAATCTAAGAAGTTTATAGATTTGTAAAGTTTATCCAGAATTTTAATTTCCACTGTATTCATGAAAGAGACGATAGAATTGTTTTGGAACCAAAAATCCAGAAATTAAATGAATTGAGGTTTATCGTCCTACTCCGACTGGGCTAATGAAGACGGACATACGCTATACAGTGTGCTATGAGGGAAATTTTGTCTGGGCAGCGGCACTGTGGCCTGCTCTTATATCGAATTCCAACTGCCTAGGGATCTTTTATGCGTACTCCAATGTACTCGGGACCTCTGTTTTCGTCCCATCCGAACGACTAGACTGCGGTCCCTGTCAGGTCCTGCACCACTGACAAGGGGAGACCATGCTGGAAAATCTCGATGAACTTTATCGGCCAATGCACGGATCGAACACGCGACCTCCGGGCTAGCTAGCCATCGGCTTAACGACTTAGCCACCGTGGCTCGTCCAGAAATTACAATTTGTATGTGAATTTTGAAACAGGCTATAGTTTTCACAGCTGTAAAATATACAATACAATAAATTAAATAAGTTATCAATGTGTGTTAGCAAATAACCACTTATTCTTGCAAGCAATCCAAATAATGAAAGATTGTTTCCTCTTTGTATAAAGACGGGCGTGAGATCTAAAAAATAAATAATAAACGGTTCAGAATAGATTTTTATTATACAAAAGGACGAATTTGAACCTTTTCAAATAAGGGCTTAGTGTTAAATTTTACTTTTCGTTTCGGATAAACCCTATGTTCGGATCAAATACATATCTTTTGTAGTTTACTTGCATCCATTGTTATGAATATCAGACGTATAAAATTACACGTGCATGAACATGCATCTATATGAAAGCTATTTATAAGATTGCAACATTAAATCGATAAACTTTTCTGTCTTCTGAAATAAAAATCGATAAGTAAAAGTTGTGTTAGGCCTACACCTGTGTGTTTCGCCATAAAATCGTAAAATATCCAACAGACCAAAACCGTTAGGGAGCTAGATATATTACCAGTGGCGGTGCCAGAACGGGGCTCGGGTGGGAGTTCCCCGACCCCGCTATTATAAGGACATTGACCTTATAATATACCAGCTTGCAGCACATGAAGCAAAATAGACTTTCCCTTTCCAGATGTAATGAAATGAAATGGAACTCGACGTCTCATTGTGCTGCACCATCCCGGCTAATGAAGACGGTCTACGACATACAGTGTGCTATGGGCGAAATTTTACTCTGACAGCGGGGGAAAGGTCTACTCTTATCTCTATGAAAATTCGTTTTTTCGTATCATCCGAACGCCTAGACGCCTTAAACCATTAACGAGGGAAAAGCAGGATAGAAAATCCCAAGGACCTATCTCGGTCATCTTGTTAGTGCGCTTGGGCCATAACCACTGAAACATCCATGTCTTTTCTTAATGGCAAATTTTTCCAGCCTTCTCTGTTCTAATCGCCTTGGGGAATGGCTGGCCGAGTGGTTTAACGCGTGCGCTTTAGATCTTAAGATATGAGTTGTCTCCGGTTCCTCTCAAGATCCATACTTGCAAATGGAATAAAATTGAACCATAATATGCTAGTCTCGAAATGACCTAGTTTGTATCGAGTGGACGTTACCACTCTCCCTCTCCACCTGACTTGTGTGCGAGTTTTCTCCGGTTCCTCTGGCTTCCTCTCAAGATCCATATTTGCAAATGGAATAAACTTGAGCCATATGTTCGCCCGAGTGAACATTACCCCCCCCCCTCTCTCCCTCTCTCTCTCTCTCTCTTTCTCTTAATTGCAAATTTTCCCAGCCTACCGTGTCCTAATCGCCTTACAGTAATAAACCAAGTGTAATATATGTGAACAATATACTAGAGTAAATTAATACCTGATAATATTCTCGAGAAGTAGGTAATAAATATGATAAAGATGAGGTCTAATACATCGTTAAGTTCTAGGTGCAACTCTTCTCAGATTTCATCTTAAATCAACTGACCACGTAAGGTCTTTGATCGAGTAAATGAAGCATATAAGGTGAGAATATATAATTCCAGGTTAATTAATTTCTGTCTTAAGACAAAGGTTTCTTAATTGCCTTCGATAATGTATGTAGATTACTGCGTAATGAGATAGTTCCCAGCATGTAGCCAGGAACCAGAAGAAATGAAATGGGGTTTAAAGTTTAAACATTTATTAGCTATCTCAAAAACGTATATCGATATAAATATTTTAAATAAAATATGTCAATCTCTGCTTTATTCAAAAAATTTCAATAGGCCATATTCTTAGCACAATCAAATTTACGAGCTAAATTATTGGACATTTCGCTAATTAAAATTTCAAGCTTGAACTTGTTTTCAAATTAGATTTGTTAATATCTATGGTAGAATCGAAATAGATATAGCTCAAAATTAAACTATAAATACAAAGAAGACCGCCTATAACTGAATAGTGCGTAGTAAATTCGAAATTTAATCAATTTGCACTATTCATTGAAAAACCTGTTGCACTGCCCATACATTAATTCCGTGTAAATCGGACTTAAAGGTGATTAATATATTAGATGGGTCGTTTTAAATAGAAAATACTTTCACATTCTGGTGTTAAGTAACTCGCCCATTCTATCCGCAACGAAAACTGTCTTCATTGAAATATTCTCACAGGAATAAAAGGCGTGGAGCAATGAATTACGAAGTGTCACACCAGATGACTTTGACTTTGGTCTCTATTAATTAAAACTCATTCTCGCAAGACATTCCCCATGCTCAATCTCTGTTCTTTAACGTAGAAGCAGGGAGGAATATTGTTTGGGAAGGGATCAGCGATGATGGAATGAGATAGGGTACAATGAATGACCGTTAAAGCCTTGCACCTAACCACCCACATGTGTAGCTAGTATGAAAAGATATGGGTGCAGAGGTCATCCCTGCCAAACACCTGTGTCAAGGTCAGCTTTTTCTTTTACTTTCTTAATGAAATGTCTTGACCCTACAAAATCGTTAGACTGGCTGTTGCTACTACGACACAAAAGATAGAAAAGGTAACAAAGTTATGTATTTGCAAGCCAGATAGGTTATGCTCATTCGCCATTCACAAAAAAACATCTGATTTGTTTTTCTTACTTTTTTAAAGCCGCTAAAAAACGAAAAGAAACCCGTTTCCTTGTACCTAAAAGTTAATTCAAAATGAACCTTGACCATTAGTCAAGATCTATTCCTGAAAAATACCACGATTCATCTTCCAAATTATCTAATAACTTAGTTACTTTTTTTTTTTTTTTAGAAAAAAAACTTTTTGAAGACTATTTATTGCCCCAACCAATTAAAGAGAACACTGTTATCAAACTTTTCAAATTTGAAAGTGACATGGAGCAAAACATGATTACTCATTCTAGAAATTTATTTATCATTCTCTTTTTTCTCCCAATCCTCAATGACAAATTGACAAATTTATAGTCATGATTAATAAAGTGAATTTTCCTGGTTGTCGTATGTTTATGTAGGCCTATATTTAACATGCGCGTTGTTCTTGGATACCGGTAACACCTGCCAATAACGCAGACTTGTTGAAACACTCAATAGACAATATGTATACAACTTTTATCAATAATAGATATGTATAATCTTTTAACTTCTCCAGAATTACATACTTCAAATAACTAAACATATTTCGAATAATCACAGAATGATTGACGTTGCTGTTTAGCAGATTTTGTTTGGCTAAATTATATCTTTTAAACTTTGCACGTACATGCAAATTAATACACCCATTAATTATTGGTTCCTCAAGGACAGTGTCAAGTCGTTCGGATGGGACGAAAATCCGGATTCCAGTGTACACGTTGACATGTACGTAATAGAACCATTGCAGATGGAATTCGATATACTTGTAGGTCGTGGTGCCGCTCCCAGGGCAAGATTTCTCTCATAGCACACTGCACGGCAATGACCATCTTCATTAACCCAGTTGGTGCAGGGATGTAGAACGTTATAATATAAATCTCCTTTCTCCAATTCATTTTGAGAGCTTATGTGTATAATGACTATTTACATGGAATTGGTGTGTTGTATGGGTTTCTTACAACCAGTCATTTTAAAGCAAGATTCGAGAAGTGACTAAACTTTTATAATTGGCAGGAAATAGACGAAATGGTCGCTGACGTTCAAAGTGAATTTTTATGACCAGCCAAGTTTCAGATCGGAATTTAATGGAACATGAAAACTCTCAAGGGTTCGACAAATACAATATTGTCTGTTTGTTTTTTAAGATAATGGTCTGGGCGGAAAGTCTTTCAAGACGAAGATCGGGGGTCGTTCAGAATCAGTTAAATTTCTCTAACGATCCGTAATGGTTTCTTTAGTTGACAAGAAATGGTTATGCTTCGATCTGAATGGTTTTTCTAGTGTTATGACCATTGGTAATTAACTCCAATTGTAAACTGTCTATTCATCGAATGTCTTCTGTCGTCCGCCGCCCCAGACATCTTGGATTCGATTGATCATTGATCGATTTGTCCAATAACAATAAACGAAGTAACTGACAAAGACTTCAGATGGTATGGATGACCGATTAGAAGGATCGCTTTACAAAATATCTGTTTGGAAACTTCCATCCTATATGTGGTAAAATGTAGTGCATAGGCAGGGTATGCTTAATATTTCTAGAACATCTGATGTCGATTGGAAAACCAGCTGTCATTCGCCTATATTTTATACTCAGATATTTTCTACATACCCTATCCCAGAATACGTAATAGATCGCTTGCCACAGATTAGTTTCCGAAATATCACCTTAGTACATCTTCTGGATCTTTGCCGCGGATGCAGGGAGCGAGTCCGGGAACACTTAATTGTTCTTGAACATCTGATGTCGTTTTTTTATTTGAAAGGTTCACATGGCGCAAAAACTTTCACTAATTTACAATTTAATCTTAGAAATTTTCTGGGTTTTTTCTTCATACTCCAGAATAAGTAATAGTTGGGATTGCAATAATTTGCCACAAAACGCTATTACACTTCTTAACATTTTTTCGAATTTTTATAGTATAACTACCCAGATCAGTGTCATTTTCATAAACACGATTTGATTAGTGGTAACGGTTTTTTTTTTGTTTACTTGTTTTTGTTCTGACGTGGTTTTCCCTTGTCGGTGGTGCATGAAGGGGGGGGGGGCTGACAAGGACAGTTGTCTGGTTGCTCAGATGGGATGAATAACCGAGGTCCAGTGTATACATTGGCATGCACGTAAAATGTACCTTGGCAGTTGGAATTCCATATAACAGTAGGCCATACCCTTTCATTTCAGTACTTGTTTTTGAGTTGGATGTGGTAATTTATAGTGCTATAAACATCCTTAATATGATAGAAAATGGATCCCGTTTCTGGACAATTATTTTTTTTTACTAATACAAATACAATAAAACCGAGTTGAAATATTAGCAAATTTTCCAATTATGGTTCCCTAATAATCAACAAAAAAAATAGAACAATTCTACTATTTATTTATAGCTTGTATTAATTTTCTTATCGGGATATTGGAAGAATGTACGTGCATAACTCGATAGTTTATTGTTTGGTTTTGGTATTTTTAAGTAGATATAAAATATTTATATTATCTAATTTATGATACTTTCTAATATAAATGTTTATGCATACCAATAAAGTCAATAATTGTGAGCTTATAATTGCATAAACTATTTAATAGTAAGTTTGTTCAATAATTGTTTTAAGACTAGGAATATGCAATTATTAGCTTATTAATTGATTACCATGCAATTATTTAATTTAAATGATATTCTACATAGATATGGTAACTAGAACGTAATTGAACGAGGCATTCTTGAAAATTAGTCTCGCGATATACACGTGCTCATATCGGTTAATAACAGGTTTGAAAAGAAACGTACACCCTTGACAAAGTTATAAGGATGCTGTTTATTCAATCGTAAACAAAACTTACTGAGATAACAATCCATCCAATTAGGGTCTTGAGAACCTACTTTAAATCGATTAGCTGAACTTACAATAAAAACCGTAATCGTATAAATTAGCCGAATGAAGGATCAATGGTGTCCATAATGAACCATTGGTCTCCTGGGTCTCTTTTACTGCTCTGCTATCTTGTTACAATCTAATGCGAAAATTAGCTCTGCCATATGTCAAAATACTGGAGAGGAAATGGTGTGGAACGAAGCGTGTAAATGTTACGTATGGATTTTATAAAAGAGAAAATAAGGGGGTGTCCATTACATTGAGGTGTTCTAC
Organism: Patella vulgata; assembly: GCF_932274485.2. NCBI lineage: Eukaryota > Metazoa > Mollusca > Gastropoda > Patellidae > Patella > Patella vulgata. The sequence goes on from NC_065880.2 coordinate 79,858,463, forward strand.
TGAGCACTGGGGGTGATGATATGTTATCATTACATTTCACAGCTGAGTGATTTTTATTTGACAAATGAATCGCCTTGTAAGTGTCGAGTGTTTATTTTAGATAGTAGTTTGTTTAGACGTTTCTTCAAGTGATTGGTTTAAATGGCTTTAAAGATAATTTGTGAGAAGAAAGCAGGAAGACGAGGATAACAATCGTTGCCTTTGAGCCCTGCCGTCGTAAGTACGTAAAAGCGCACGTGTTACATACTTCAGCTGTAAAACGCCCCGGTGAAGTGTCCACTATAAATTTGTTGATGACAGTTCGGTATCTATGATGTTCTAGTATTTTGTAATAATAGTCTTTAGTCTGTATACACTAAACAAGTTAAGTTTTTAAGTAGCTACGTGGATGGATTTGCTTTACACGATTTCCAGAGAAGGTATCATTTGGGTCATTCCCCAGTCCCTTATTATGTTAATATTTTGGGGGATTTAGCCTTTGGGCCTGTTTTGTAAGGGTTTGTTTTCTACTTAAGAAAGGTACCAATGAGATCATTCACCTTCTGTTGATTACGATTCGGTATCTTTGATATTGTGTCCATGTTTATTATTATTATTATTATTATTATTACAAAATTTATATAGCGCCGCTTTCACAGATGTGTTCAAGGGCACTTTACAGTGTAACAAAAACATACATTCAAAAAGTAAATAACATCAAAAATGTTAAAAATACATTAAAAAAAAAAGCAATTATTTCTAAAAATACATACAATAACTACAATAGACAAAATAATGGGTGTTAAAATTTGTTATAAGCCTTTAAAAATAAGAAAGTTTTAATCTGTTTTTTTAAAATTGACCAGTGATGATGCAATTCAAATATTAAAAGGTAATTGATTCCATAAAATAGGCGCTTGATAACTAAACGAACGTGCCCCGTAACTAGAAAGTTTTTACAATTTTTTGCTTTAAAAGTAATTTATCAGATGAACGTAGGGTTCTGTCTGGGGTGTATAATTCTAAAAGTTCAGATAAATACTTTGGTGCTAAATTATGAAGGCATTTAAAAGTTAAAAGTAAAATCTTAAAATCTATTCTATATTTAATGGGTAACCAGTGCAGCTGAAAGAGAACAGGGGTTATACTTGTATATTTATTCGTCAAGGTTATTAATCTAGCAGCAGTATTTTGAATTCGTTGGAGTTTGTTAATAAGTTTAAGGGGTAAGCCAGCTAATAGAGGGTTAAAATTATCGAGTCTTGACGTCACAAGGGAGTTAATAAGAGTTTTTGTTGCATCTCTTGATAAATAGTTCCGTATTTTACCAATATTGCGAATATTGAAATAACAAACTTTAGATATATGATTAACTTGTGCTTCCATATTCATAAAATTATCGAACATCGCACCAATATTTGTAATTTGAAGCCTCTTATCTAAACAAATTAAGTTTGAAGTAGTACTTAGTAATTCTCTTGCTTTCTAATATTTAATGTGTTCTGATTATCGACTAGGCATATTCATCTTCTCCATACGAAACCTTGTTAATGACAGCCCGACTTCTGAGAATGTTGTCCGAAGTCTGTATCTGTTCAATAAGTCAAACAGCCACTTACATAAGTTAATGTTCTTTTTTGAGTTAGTAAGTCTTTGTCGTCAAAATTTTGTTTAGCCTAAGATCTGTTTTATTGGAAACCTTAAGAAATGTTTGGCCTTTTTTAATCTCATAAGTCGAAATCATTATAATGTAATGGAATGTGTGGTAATACGTTGTACTGCTCTATATTTTATGTTATATAGATTGTTATTTTCAAATAGGGATCGATAAGTTATTTGATATTTCAAACTTTTATATTTTATCATTTGTTTATGTCGAATACTGACCAATTTTCATTTTATCATATTTTTTGTAAATACTAAACGACTGATAATCCTTTTACAGGATGGTTAGCACGGTCTGTCATTGAGTAAACTGGTGAGGCTTCGATTCCCCGGTTGTATGTGACAAGGAGTAGTGTCGCCTGTCCAACCTCATGGGTTTTCTCCGGGTCCTCCGGTTTCCTCCGACTGCTAAAGACCCCTACGCGCAAGCGAATTATTAAAAAATAAAATTAAACCATGTGTTAGTCCCGAAATGGCCTAGTTTGTGTCGAGTGTACGTTAAACCCCATCTCTCTCTCCTCTCTCTCTCTCTCTCTCTCGCTCTCTCTCTCTCTCTCTTCTTGGCAGTTTGAATTCGATATAAGAATAAGAGTAGGCCGTAGCGCCTCTGTCCGGGCAAATTATCCCTCATAGCACACTGTATGGCGTATGCCCGTCGTCATTAGCCCAATCGGAGCAGAAAATCCTTTTAGAGATTTAACTTTCACAATATTGTAGATTGCTGGGGATTAAAAATTCCACAAATGACGTTCGCAGACTTCAAAAGGCAAAAATACGAATTGCAGCCGGCCAAATAACCCTTTAAGGCCACGTTTCATTTTTTTAACGTGTTGGCCTGTTGAAGTAAGATTTTATCAAACCTTTTATCTGGATGAATTATTTTTACAGACAGAAAATTGGATATCAAATGGCATGGGAAAAACAAATATTGACTTTATGTTGAATTTGACCCACAGGACACCCTGTTAAAGCTCACCTGTAGATCAAGATTACTAATTAATCTCGGTTAACAAGACACTCTTTGTTAAGCGGTATCACCTGTTAAGTAATTCAAGATGAAGAGTTGAACCCCTTTCTTCTCTAATAACCAATATGTAAATAATATCCCTACATAAAGTTAAATTAAGATATAGTTTAGGTTTTAAAAAAAATGTAATTATGCCGAACCAATCCCATGTTGCATATGCATTACCGTGGTTCAAACTAAAACAAATTAAAAGTAAAGGCAATCCCGCCCTGGCCGCCTCTGTACGTTTTTTCTCGTTTTTCATTCAAATTTCATTCGTTTATTCCACGTACCCAAGCTAAAATATGAAAATATAAAGAGCTGACAGTTCTCCCTAGAATAGTTAAAAAATAGATAATGAAAAGAGAATATTTTGAAAATTTCAGTCAAATTTCTTCATTCAAGTTAATAAATATCGCGTGGGTTTTCTCCGATTTCCCGCCACTGCTAAAGTCCCCTACGCACAGGCGAAGTATTGAAATAAAATTGAACTTAGTCCCGGAATTACCTATTTTGTGTCGAGTGGACAGTTAAACCATCTCTCTCTCTCTCTCTCTCTCTCTCTCTCTCTCTCTATATATATATATATATATATATATATTACTGTAGTGCGAATTAATTCGTTGAAGGTAACAAGTGGTCGTCTATATAAATAAGTTTGTGTATATCAACATTGTATTTCTGTATAAGTATAATACATGCTGTATTCTCTAGTTTGTCTTTCTATTACTTCTAGTTCAACTGTTGAAAGGTTACTTCATTTGTTTTCAGAATTGTAAGTCAACTGACAATACCGGAATTGTCAGCGGGGTTTCTGGCTCGTGCTGTGTGTCGATGATCCTGATTGGCTGTTGTATTCTAACCAATTAGGATCGAGAAGATTAACCCCCGGGATATTAAATGGGTATATAAAAATATTAAAATTTATGAATTAAACAAGGTTTCCTGTTTACGCTCATAGGACGACTTTGTTGAAATAGGATTGGACGTTAAGCGCCATTAAAATAGAATGGAAAGAATAAAATAGAGCTTAAAACGTCTCGGCAATACAATACATGGTTTTCAAAATGTCAATCTAGACCCACTGCTCCCTGGCTTAAAAGAAGGATTATTTTGAATTTTAATTTGTATCAAAGTATTAAATGGACTGAGGAACAATGTATCTTCTCTATTTTATTGGCATGGAACCATGTTAGAAATCGCTCGAGGGAGGTTTTGAAAGACAACTAACTTAATCCAGTAGGCATGGCAAGGAAAGTTGTTTAGTTGTCAGGATGGTACGAAAAACCGAGTTCCCATATGATCGTTGGTGTGAACTTAAAATAAGCCTTGGCAATTGGAATTCAAAAATGAGGAACGTCGCTGTCATGACAAAATACGTCTCACAGCATACATGGGATATGCTTGATTTTATCATCCCGGTTGGTGCAGAAAAGAAGGACGTTAAACCCCATTTCATTTCATTTAACCCAGTAAACGACTTCTTGATTGGGTTGTCGGAATTGGTCATCCAAACAAACAACTCCCGACACTCAAGAATTAGGTATCGTATGTCAAGCATTTATTCGTTAAACCGGAACAAAATGAAACCGTTCATCTGTCATTAGATATCAATATTACCCATTACTTTGTTTACTATCTAACAATATATATATACCACATTCCTTCGTGAGAGAAAGTGAGAACGTTCTTTCAAGGGCGAGAATCCCGCGTGACGATAACCTACGAGAGCCTTCTCAACAGCACGTGCTGGTGAAGTAATTTTGGTTGTCGGTTTACCAGACGGACAGAAGTATGTGTACACGACTTGTCTTTATTTTAACGTGACTTTTGGCTAATTTATCTATCACACTATTCGACACAAAAGTAAACTTCAATCTATTGACACGTCGGACTTGTTGATATCAGACGAACTCGAAGCGCCCATCTTCCAGGCTATTATATTCTCGTTCGCTATTATCAATATTTATAGAAATGTTCTTTAATACAGAAAGCATAACTTCATAGCGAATTAAAATTTAATTGATTAATCAAGACTTCTAATTAATAATTGTATTATGACAAAACGTCAGTCCTGGATCTTAGGATTTCCTTACACGTGTTTGTTGCGGTTGTCCTATCGATATACTTAGTAGTATGGAATTTGTGGTAAACCATATTGTTCAACATTTTCCCGTCATTTTCGACCGTTTTATTTTCGACTATTAAATGACTATTAATGAAATTTAAATTCCCCAATCTTCTAATAGATTTGGATTTTAGACTACCCAATAATTATTAGCTATTGATTGCAACTGATGCACGCCATATATCCATTTTCCACCCGTATATTTTGCTATTTGCAGCACGCTGCAAGATAACAAAAAAAGATAATTGACATGCCATTATTGGTCATTGGGAATATATTATATAAGTCCTCGCTTGAAGATTGCGTCCAATTATCTTTCAATATCAACAACTCAACAGGCACCTGATCTCAACGGTCATCACCTGAACACTACAGTCATCATCTGAACTCATCTGAACTCAGTAATCATCATCTGAACTCAATAGTCATCATCTGAACTCATCTGAACTCAATAGTCATCATCTGAACTCAATAGTCATCATCTGAACTCAATAGTCTTCATCTGAACTCAACTGAACTCAATAGTCATCATCTGAACTCAACAGTCATCACCTGAACTCAACAGTCATCATCTGAACTCGACAGTCATCATTAACATATATCAACTGAACCGATGCCAAAGAATCAAATTTTACCTTGTACTTGTAGTTTTAGACTACAAGGAAACTTGCAATGTGAAATTCCTCCGGGTAGTCAGTAGATTTCATTGTGACCATATCATATTTCTGTTAGGGTTATTAAGCTCATTAGACTTACCCTTTTCGAAACAAGTGATTTGTAATTCATCCATGTGGTTGAGACAGTTACATAGTTTGTGACCGTATGTTATCTCTGTTAGGTTTAAGAATTTGGGCAATGTTTGATTTATGCGTGGTATAATAAGCTTATTAGGTTTACCCTTTCCAATTTAGTTGGAGACAGTATTTTCTGTTCATATCATATCTCTGTTAGAGTTAGAGTTATTAAGCTTATTTTGATACATTTGGTACCACTTTCAATTTGTAATTCATCCGTATGCGTCGTCATATCATCCCTTGGCAGTTGGAATACGATATAACAGTATCTGGTACTAGTTTCGATTTGTATGTGGCCGTATTAGATCTATGCGAGGTAATACTAAACTTATTCGGTTTACCTTTTTCAAAATACCTAGCATTTTTATGGATTTGTAATTTTTTTGAGACAGTATATACAGGTTATATGATATCTCTGTTAGGGTTAGAGTATTTAAGCTTATTTTGATATATTTGGTACTACTTTCAATTTGTAATTCATCCGTGTGCGTCGTCATATCATCCCTTAGCAGTTGGCCGTAGCGCCGCTGTCCGGGTAGAATTTCTCTTATAGTACACTGTATGGCGTATGTCCCCCCTTTTTAGCCCAGTTGGAACAGAACAGTAGGACATTAAACTCTCATTTCATTTCTAGCATCCGACCAGCTGACGGGCGTCGTTTTGAAGACTGCACTCATCTGGTGGTCATATCATATCTCTGATGACCTTGTCTCGAGTTCATCTGTTATGGATTTATTTGTTCTAATTACTATCAGCCCCATTTCTTCTATTGGACAGTTTTAATGTCAATGTTAGCATAAACCCCATTGAACTGAGCAGCCATGATCGCTTACAAAACAGACTCAGGACGGACAAATGTCCAATTGATTGATAGAATCTCGAGCGATAGTTTTTGTTGCAGGCTTGTCCAAATATTCAAAAGAAGCCAGCTCAGTTTACTTGATATTCTGCCAGTTCCGTAAATCACCAAATTTTTCAAATGAAATGAAATGAGGTTTAGCGTCCTACTTTTCTGCACCGACCGGGATAATAATGACGGGCATAAGCCATAATGTCTGCTTAAGGGAATTTTGGACGTACAGTGGCGCTACGGCCTACTCTTATTTTGAATTCTGTCAAGGGTTTTTTTCATGTGCACGCAAATGTGTACACGGAACCTCCATTTTTCGTCCCGTCTTGACAAGAGAAAACCTCCCCGAAAATCCAGAGGAACTTTCTTCGCCAACACCGTCGTCGCAGCCCTCTCAAAATATTCAAATTAATCGAAATGTCTGTTATTCAAACACAAAACAATAAATTACAAAACAAAGCCTGAACATCTAGCTATACAATTAAATTATTAATATTGAAAACACCGTCTTGTTAATATGTTTTTGAGATGTGTAAACATCTGGAGTGCGTGAACATGTAATTACTATGAATATCAATATTGTTATGCCAATATAAAAACAATAATTATATTTAACCAACAACAGCATTAATTTATACATCCGTTGTTAATAACAAATTAAACCTTTTCAATAACCCTTCTCAATAACAAATTCAAATCTTTCCAATCATGAATTCAACTCTTCTCAATAACAAATTCAACCCTTCTTCAACCCCGTTTCTTTGAAATGTACAATAAATTTGAAACATCCGTTGTCAATAACAAATTAAACCCTTCTCAACAACAAATCCAACTCTTTTCAATCACAAATTCAACTCTTCTCAATAACAAACTCAACTCTTCTCAATAACAATGTCAACCATATGCCTTTGAAGTATATAATTAATTTGAAAGATGATCTAGTTAATATATATTTTTAAGATGTCTATGAAACTGAAGCTAATATGATTATACACCTCAGATAGGCGAACGTATAATGAATTCCCATTTTATTATGCGTATATCCCAAACCCAAAACATTGCTCTCTGGTTATTTGAATATAGAAGAAAGTCAAGTTGCTATGGTGTTTTTGTAGTAAATATTTATAAAACTGGTGTGTGCCAACATATTAATCAATATAAATTCTAATTTACTTATTTCAAACCCTAAACTCATTTCAGTGAAATATGAGAATTTAAACACTTGATACGTCTCCTGTAATGAAACTGTTTTCATTGAAATATTGTTATTTTAAGTTCTGAAAATTTCTATGATAGAATTGATATTGTTTTAAACTTTTTATTAACTTTCAAAATGTCAATTCAGTGGATGAATTCAGCGAAATTAAACATCTGAAATAACCACATAACATGAGCAATTTTAATACCGGTATTAAACGATTTGAGTGAAAGATATTCATAATCATGCTGCTAGTTTTCGCATCCTTTAGACTGCACAATTGCATGATAATATGTAATTATATTGAATAAAATATTATTTAAACCAAATTTCAAATTCCCCATGAAACTTTACCGTCAAAATGCAAAATCTTATGACGAATTCAGCAGAATCAAACATCTGAACTTCCCAGATGAGAAATTTTGATTTTGGTACAATTTGATATAGCTGTTTCAAATTTCCCATGATTGAAACTTTATTGAATAAAATTTTGATATATATATAAAAAAAATTAAAGTGAGAAGAATTTTTTAAAATAGTTTTGAGAAAGTGGACTTGCCACTCGAGAAAATTTTATTTAAGTAGAATTTTCTTCCTTTTGAAAGAAACCGAGTTGAATTTGTTATTGAGAACGGATGCATAAGTATAAAAGCGGCGAAGAAAGATCGATCTTTTAGGATTCGTTTCGTTTAACTAGCAGTTGAAAGAAAGTCAACAATTTGAACAGAAAGACGATTTTCTCAGTAACAATGACTCGAGCCACTCGGCCATTCATCACCTTGTTTGAATCAAGAATAGAGTAATATTTGCAGCCGGCGACTTGTTTTTCGTCTAGGGGGGAGAAACAAATATATATATTGAACGGACTTGTAGGAGAATATAATGACAAGTTCCCACCATCTTTTCATACTGTAATCATTAGCTTCATGCGCTCTCTGAGTACCACGCCCAGCCCTGTCTTTCCTTATATTTGTACATACAATACCGGTCAATATTGCCCCTTTTTCATATTTCTTGTCTGTTTATTCAGCTATTGAAAATCTGTACAGTAATTTTTCTTCTCGGTGGAGTTAATGTAAAATAGAATAAACGAAGGGACGAACTCAGATGCGAAATTTAGTTATATAAACATGCAACAATAAACTCATAAAGTCCACTTGTGGGATTATTGTATGAAATATTGATACTGATATACATAAAAGGGTGTCAGTTATCTCAACAGGTCTGGTGGCTGAGAATTGGTATCAAATATTTTAAGTATACTCCTCTCCGTGTACGACAACCTCCACGCTTATCTGTATACGACATCGACACTCTATACAACGAAATAGACAAACGATAGTTTGTACTGTAATTTTAAAAGTTCTATGTATTACAAGTTTTATGGCGCAGTGTGAGTAAAGCGCTGGGTGACGAAACACCGGTGTCCCGTGTAGATGTGTCCCGTGTAGGTGTCCCGTCTACACGTCAAACAACCGTGAAGTTTGGTAGAGTACACGAACACGCCTCTATCCGGACAAATAGTTACTAATGATACTCTGCATTGTGTATGTCCGTGTTCAATATACCAGTTCGTACAGGAAAAACAGGACGATAAACCCCATTTCATTTTCTGAAAAAATGAAAATTCAAAACAAAATACTCTTGTCTTCATTAACTCAGTTTGTGTAAAAAATCCGGATGTTAGGCCCCCATTCCGATTCTTGAATACATGAAAAATTTAAAAGAAATTATTCTAACATGTCGAGTTGCCCTGGCCATCCGTACTGAAAACTTATTTTTTAAAGGGAACCCAAAACATGTGATTTTGTAATTATTACACTCGCTGTTCTAAATAATTGAAAATATTATTTTGATTATTGACTTAGGTTGTTAAGTTTGAGATACATCCATTCTAAATAACATTCGGCACGTGCCAAACCCTCAGATAACAAATTTCACCCAAAAAATAACCACCTTTTCTAGTCGTGTTATTGGCCATTGACTTATGAAAATAAATTATGGGTTTTGTGCTTATTATTACAAAACACGCTAAAGATATATAATGTCATAAAATACAATTTTAGTTGCTTTCCTTCGTGGTAGATACGGCTTTGCTGTAATTCAGATGATTTGGCAAAGATAATTTGAACACTCTGTTAAAGATATATCCGTAGCTTCCATTAACGATTCGGCTTGTATCAGATGACATACTAGTCTGTTCCAGGAGGAATTTCCATATATATCATTTCAATATACAACGGTTATTCAATGTTCTTGGTACAGTTCGTTCCTCGGATTATCCGACGGGGTTTCTCCATTGTCAGTGATGCTGGAGAAGGGGTTGAAGAGGAACAGCGTCTGGTAGCTCGTATATTCGAATTAAGAATAGGTCGTAGCAGCGCTGTCCTGGAACAATTTTTTCAACGAAAATCGTCGAATTAGGAACTAAAATGTCGGTCAACTAGCTTAGTGTCTATTCTCAAGTGGGGCTAATTGTAGACAGATATAGCGTAAGTTTAGTATAGGTGTATACCAGTCTTCATTTCTTCCAAGTTTCAGTTTAGTAACTGGTCACAATCAACCCGATCTAATATAGCGGTTATCATCGGCAGTATTGTGACCTGGATCTTGTAACCGTTCCCGGCATCATTCAACTATAAGTTCAAGAAAACCATTAAAATTCATTTGTAACATCGTTTTCTGCTTTAGAAACATAACTGGTTTTTTTTTGTTTTTTTTAAAAAAATAAAAAAATAAAAAATAAAACAAGATAAACGTGCTTAGCTATTTCTCCATCGATTCCCGTGAACCCTTTTTGCTGTCATTAATCTTAATTTGACCGTTTTAAACCAAACTCTGTGCTAAATTTTGCGGAAGATGAAATGATATGTAACAAATGTGAAAATAGCTTTTGCTGAGTGCCGAGTTGAAGTAATGGACTAAGATTAGCTGAAGGCGATCCAGACTAAGAAGCTTGGTAATGAAGACTCTATTAATCGCGATTAGAAGTGGCTCTTCTACACCCTGTTGACTTGCCAAAACCTTCGTTTTTACCGCTAATTCAACTGTAGAAACCAATGCAGCAAAAGTCTAGCTCTCCTTTAAACCAGAGGAAAGTGAAAATCGAAGAGGTTTTTGATAATGGGCAGAAGTTTGAAGACAATTAGAGTGACTCGGGCCATCCTGCCGGCCAAACACTTTTCCTACAGTTTTACTAATGAGCTAGGAATAACGGTACTTCCTCTCAACCGTTGGATCGTCTCGTTAACTGGCATCTCGGTATTTAAAGATACCTCTTCCTTTGAAAGCTAGCACTAAACGATGTTTTGAGACTAAGAAATAACCATATTATTAGATTTATTATCCAGTAATGAATATTTAGTTATTTTCACATCCGTCCCATTCACATGGCGTCAGCTCCAAATCCAATTAATTCACTCAAATGTATTGACTGAAACGACGATGAGGTCATTGATGCTTGATTCAGAATAAAAACATACCACGTGCTTTTACGCGGACTCTTTTCAAAAGCTGCATCACTTAATTAAATGACTGACGTTCTGTGAGCCGTTTGGGATTTAATGTGACCAATGTAGGATATATGTTAACAGCCCGAAATAGGCACACTAAAATATTGCGGCCTTACATCGTAAGCAAGTGGGGATCTTGTTAATGTTCAGCTTTTATCTCGGTCGCCGACTTTAAAACCATTAGTCAAGATAAAATTCTTCGATTCTGTAAATGGAATCTATGTTTGGTTGTGATAGCTAGGGTTGTCATATTAACGCCCTCGTGTGTGTGTTTTTTCCTACCCCTCCTTGCTGAAAGGTTTAATGTCAAAAGTTTTTCTTCAAAAATCTCTCAACACTTTGGGCGTTGAAGCTTTAGTAATGCCACAAGTCTACAAACTTCAACAATTTGATTTATAAATTTCGGCGAAAGAAATAACTGCTTTCGAACCATTTCACTTTTTTTAGATGTTAATTGAAATTATTATTTTGATTTTTATATATTTATATAATTTTATGGGTGTCTAATATAAATTATGATAAACAACTTCCGGTAGTGGGTAAAACAAATTAAAGTAACTGATTTTTTTGTTTTAGATAATTTCGGACAGTGTCTAATGTTTCATAGCTTAAAGTTACATTATTCAAGAGCTAAAACTGCCTATTGTAGGTCTTTCTTTAGGCTTTAAATGTTATTTATTAATTAGACATTTATTAACATGACAAGACCATAATCAACTCCCTGGGGCATCGGATGGCTCCGATGTTAAGTAGATTAGAACGGTTTGTCCAGTTAATGATTTAATTTAAAAATGGAGAAGCGAGGCGAAGTATCGAATATACCAGTACCGTGGTTACGATAATAAACAATAAATGCACACATCTTGTCAAAACTACAAACAGTGATAACTTGGCTCAGAATAAAGTATTGTAAATGAAATTTTCAAATATTCATTTTTTTAATTATCTATGTGGGAACTGAACTATCATAGCAAGAACGACAAGCTCTCTTTCTACATCTAACATAATGCATGTTTCATACACGCTAAAATATACCCACAGTGATTATTGAACATTTAATTACGAAATCAAAATATAAACTAGAATTCAATCGTATTATAAAGCAAAAATCATAAATGGCGCTCACTCATCTGTGTTGCATGCCAAATGTTGATAAATTGTCACCATATCTTTGCAAATACTGAACGGAATTGAACCATTTTGATATTCCTATTAAAGATTCAACTTTTACAATATCGCAGTTATCCCCTCTTTAATTCAACGATTTACTGAAACCATAAATCGATGAAATATATTTTAAAAGTGGTAATATGATGATTAACAAGAGTTTACGTTCAACCTTAACATATTTACACTTACAGCGTATCTGATCGAGTGGTAACAGTTCATCAAGATTACAGATAGGGCGGAACACAATGATACCTTTATTGGGTATTTATATATAGCGTATATGCGTCTATTTTGGAAATGTTAGGCCGTAGGAGTTTTTGTAAATAGATGTCAAAGACAAGCCCTTTTTTTAGTTACGTTTGTTCTGTTGTTGGAATAACTGTTGCATATCAATTCTATAAGTTACATCAGTTAGGCTATTATTTTGACAGTTTGGTTACATTTTACATATTATGTTGTTTTTTTTAAATTGGTAAGGCTTTGGTACAATGAAATAATCAACAAGCTTAAAGTCATCGGTCCCGCTGTTATCGGACAGAATCTAATCCACGCTAAAAATTATGCAAAATATCAGACGCCCATCAAAAGATTTGACCAAACACTTCTAGTGGGCACTGTTATATCATCTGCAGAGAATATATATCTAAAATTCATCACTCAACTGAATTGAGCTATTTTGGGACTGATTTTTTGGACTGATTTGTTTTTAGATTTAAGTTGCACAATAGTATTGTTTGTAATAGATTCAAAATTCCCAACTGACGATCAGCGGCTGTAATAAATTTATATCGAGTTTTCACCTACGGTATTGACTTAAATTCACCACCATTTGCTTTATGTCATTGGCCATCTTGATATTTATGCACTTCTTGCAAATCTTCCCAAGATGTTTTCCTGATGCCCAATCTATAAGTGCCTCTACACCCTAGTATCTCCACAAATATTATTATATTAACAAGGAAGATTGTCGAGAGACAGGATCAAATCGAGAGTTTACAATTAGTAAATATTTTAATATTACATCACTGAACTAAAGAGTCAGTTTCACACCTAATGTTGACCAATGTAACGAGGGAGACTCCAGTAAGGCCAAACCAATTTCAGTTTCTGTTTTCTGGTAACACCTATCGAAATTCTGCCTTCAATTTCTTCAACAAAGCAAAACAAACAAAAAAATCATTGAAAAACAAAAAGTACTTAGCAGCTCGTCTCAAAAGCTTTTAATTACAAATATTTAATTTTTGAAATTTTAACAAAACATTGCACAAGAGTATTTAGTTCTTCGTCTCGAACGTTTTAAGTTTTTAAATTTTAACTAAATTATTGATCAAAGTCCGGAAGAACTAAAAAAAAAAACATTGTTTGGCCTAAATCAAACTTTTCTCAACTGTTATGTAATTAGACAAACAATCATAGGCCTGAAACAAGCGACAATTGATCAGTTAGTTTGCCTTCTGTCGTCTCTGTGTAACATTCCACAAAATAATAGCCCTTTATCTATTTCATTCTGTTATACAATAAGCAAAGACGGCCATTGACAGACGGTTGCAAAAGACTAAAGTCAACTACTTTTCACGAGAATAAAAAGATCAAACTCTTTTATAGCCAACCATGAAGATCATCAACTGTGATTCTATTGGGAGTCAACAAGGGAATTAGACAGTTTTTATACTCGAAATCGTGATTAGAAATAAGACATTCAACTCAGTAACATTTGATACAATGTAGTGTTTTTTTATAGACAGGGTGAATGATCATTTCGTTGTCGATTTGGATTTTTTGTTTTATCTAAAGGAATTCAAATTCGATTTTTACACACGTAGACGTGAAATTTAACTTGAAGGAGGGGTTGCTGATTCTAATTGTCATACTATTTAAATCTGAATACAAAGATACAAAGCGCTTTTCACATTTGTTATTTTATAGAGGAGGCAGCGCAAGAAGAGTTTCTTTTGATAGATTTCTTAATAGATCCTATAAAAGGGCCCATTATCCAATTAAACATCATGGGCAGAGCTATTTATAGTTAAGCTAAACAAAATGTACACAAATTATTTATGATTAACAAAATGTAGACATGCTATTTATGAATTACAAAATGTTCACAATGCTATTTATGAATAACAAATGTAAACAGCTATTTATGAATAACAAAATTTAGACAAAGCTGTTTATAATTAACAAAATGTAAACAGCTATTTATGATTAACAAAATGTACACTAAGCTATTTATGATTAACAAAATGTAAACAGCTATTTATGATTAACAAAATGTACACAAAGCTATTTATGATTAACAAAAATAAAACATACACAAAAATAAAACATAAATATCGTTTATCTTAACCTGTTAGCTAAAAGGTTATCATATAAACAGGGTCAATGGTATCATTAGGCCAACTAGGCTGCAGTTTCGGGCGCAGCCGCAGATTCCAGAGAGACAAAATCGATAGAATAATTTTTTTTATTTATAGGATTAACATTTAAAATCTCACAATCAAAATGTGTCGATTTGCGAATCAAGGTACAAGTTATCATATCACATTCACTACAACAGGGGGATACAATTGATAATGGCCCTTTTTAAGATTAAAATGTACACAACCTCAGTCAGACTTTTGAAGAATAAAAATGAAATCGGCTGCTCGTGTACGATATCACTGGGGGTTGTACTGTAAATTTTCTAAAAATGTTCAAATGGCTCATATAAACCACAAGTTCAGTCTTTTTTTTAAAAATTCAACTTAGTAATGACAATGTAAATATGTAGAATGTTTGGAATAATGACGCACTATCTCTAACTAGATGGTTGTAACAATACACTGTAAGCATTCGGTGCATCATTCGTAAACTTTGATTGTGGATATCTGCTCTCGGTGCCTGTCGGTGACGCCATGGGTGGTGACGAAACGTGATGAGTGCTGCCCTCTAACGACAAGATGTTGTTGTTTGGTCACCACCTTGTCTCTCGAGCTTAGATTCCTGCAATACCTGGGCTACTTGTGCTCTGAATTAGCAAACATAGCTGAAGAACATGATAGCCTTTCAATGGGTCTAGAAAGAAGTTCGCCTTTATACCTAAGCCCTTGTTCAAACATTTCCCGATCATCTCGTAAATTAAGCATCGTATTTCGCATACAGCGTTAAAATTTGAAAATGTTTGTCAGATCTGACCCAGTAGACGCGCATTTGCGAGACAATTTAAGGTGTAATTGATCGTCAAAATAAACTAAATAGTATTTCAAAATCTTGGAGCGGACAATGGTAGTGAGGAGCACACAGAGGGAACTATTATATAGGGAAAACAAAGATGGTTGATACCTGATCTGGAGATGTTCTAATCGTATGTTGACTATAAATTACACACGTGGATAAACTATGATGTAACTATAACCATGGAAACAGTAAAATGGACCGGATTATCCAGTACTTTATTCACTAATTATAATCAAACACTCGATCAGCCGAGGTATTAAATGTTGTATTACATTCAACATTCAAATTGCATTGTGTTTTCAAGCACGTATGATGATATAGTCTTTCAAAAAGGAAATAAAATGGGGTTTAACGTCCTACTTTTCTGCACCATGAGGGAAATTTTGATCGGGCATCCTTCGAATTCAAACTGTCTGGGGTTATTTCACGTGCACGCCTATGTGTACTCAGGACCTCGGGTTTTCGTCACATCCAGACGACTAAACACTGTCCTTGTCAGGTCTAAATCACTGAGCCACCGCGGCCCCCATGAATTAAAGAATTCAAAAACTAAGACTATAGTTAAGATAGCAATCCAACAATCGACCCGGTGTGTATACATTACATGAGAGATTGGAAGTAATTTAGATATTAAAGACTACGCCTAGAATTTGATATGACAAGATTTACCTAGATGATTAGAAGGACCCTTGATCTTCAAATATTCTCCTCTAATCACTAATCAAATAAACAAATAGTTTAACACCTGTTGTTCTTATTTACTTTCTATATTTATTTTGTTCACCTGGGGTGGGGGGGGGGTATGGCCGAATAGTTAGCGCGTGTGCGCTGTATCAGAAGGTCTGTCATTGAATCAACTGGCGTTGTTTCGATTCCACGATTGTATGTGATGAGGGGTAGGATCTCCTGTCCAACCTCGTGGGTTTTCTCCCACTGCTAACGACCCCTAAGCGCAAGCGAATTATTGAAATAAAATTGAACCATCTCTTGTTCACCTGGAGATTTGTCGTATACTGCATCATATTTATGGAATCGACTTCCTCTAGAATTATGGTTTTCAAAATTCCAGAAAAAATATACCAGCTCAACAAATTTCTGTTCCTAAATCCATTGTGAAAGAAATAATTAGTAAGAACTCTGAAACGAGCAACGCATTAGAAACTTTTAAAATTTTATGTGTATGCCCTTTATAAATGTTGATATATTTTTATTTTACCAACGATAGTCAAATCAAGTCTTAAATCATGAAATCCGTTGTTTCCAACTTTTCTTGTCTCATTGTGTTCTTCTCGAACCACTGATAGTTCTACCGTCCTTTCAGAATTGTCTTAAATCTATGTCCTGTATACATATAACTATATTTTGTTGCGGGTTTTTCCTGCCATCTGACCAAGTTATACATCTTTACTAGGCAAGAAATGTGATAGATAAAGACTGAGTCAACATCGTATAGAAGACCAGTCGATAAAAGGCTGTAAAATAAACAGAGAAATAAGATTGAAATATTGGAGTGTATATTACTAGCTGTTTATATTATCTTGATGTACTCTCTAGCTCACACGACGGTATGTCAATATTTCTCGGCTAAAATACCATATGTTAGTCTCAAAATCATTGTGTGAGAGAGAGAGAGAGAGAGAGAGGGGGTGGGGTGGGGGTGGTTTAACGTCTACTAGACATTTCGGGACTTAAATGGTTCAATTTTATTTCAATAATTCACTTGGGATTTTTAGCAGTAGGGGGAAACCTGAGAATACCAAAGAGGATAGACGAGCGACCTTACTCCTTGTTACGTGGATGAACAAATACAAAAAATTGTGATTAGGTTTTAAATCCTGTAAAATAAAAACATCATAATCTTCGTAATGTCGCACAAAAAAATTAGTAATTGTGTTATATTATATTTAACATTAAATATTGAAACCGTTGTAACGTGTAGAAGGTCATAATTAATATTTTTGCAGTAAAAAATACTTTTTGAATGAATTAGTAATTATTCTTCCATAAGTATTTGTTATAATTTATTTAAAATTAAACACTGAAAACCCCTGGTGGGAATAGGTATACAGGCCTGGGGGCTATATTAAACGTTAGTTTATGAAACAAACAACTAGGATTAATTGGTAAGTATACAAGTGCCGGGTATTTAAGTATTCTCTGTCAGTCATATTTTCTGGAAGCCGAAAGGTTATCAATGAAGTCTTGTATCGTTGAGTTTCGTTTACTTTTACCGATAGTTTTTAAAGACGATGATAAGGAGCGAGTGCTAACTGAACAATAAAAAACTCATTTAACCAAGTACTTCCATGAGAGATTGATCGCCTTCTCGCCCAGAACGAACATAAACTCAGATTGAAGATAGGAGGGGGCATTCGGAACATGGAGGTCTTCCGCCATCTTGCTTCGTCTGCTGAACGGTGTTTTACGATGAGGCAGGCGATAACCTCTGAAATCGCGCCAATAAATTTTCTGCCGATCTAGTCGAGCAACGTGTATCTGATTTCTGGCCTTTTCATCTTTCAACAAAGTGTTCAAGATAAAAATTTGGAGAGGGTGAGAAAAGAAATCCTTTTACAAAAGTTCCCAGCTGCAAATACATTTAATAAACCAACCGGTTGATCAAAGTGGGCTCAGGTCAACAAATGTCTAATTTGACGGTTGATTTCTCTTGTAATCCAGTCGATAAGATAACAATTCCCTTATATGGTTATTCTAATCAGTGTCGTAATACGGTCGTGTCCGTACCGAAATTCGATAGTCGTAAATTCATAATATTAGTCAAGTGTCATGCAGATTTGGTAATTAAAATTTGATCGTCTGAATCGTCAATTGTTCTGTGAATGAACTGTTTAATTAATTGAATCAATTTGAAAAAGTACACACAGACTGTCTGGTGATTGTAGCACATTAACCCCCGCAAAATTCTAGAATTCGTTTTTCTACTATGTGTCTGGTATAAACCAAACGAAACACTACGAAGAGTATGTTATCACATTGATTGGTGTATGGGTCGTTTGGTTCTTCTCCACCCATGCCCTTTTACAAATTTGTTTATATAGCTGTAGTATGCATCGAAGACTGTTTAAAATTAAAAATAATATTTGTACAGCAAAATATGTTAACATAGACCAATAGATCTTAGAATGTGACGAATAATATTGATGTTTTGGGGGCGGGGTTTGGGTTTTTTTTTATATTGAGATTTATGGAATATCGATTTAATTATAAAAGTACAATTGAAGTTGTCAGCTTTGAGAACTACTTGATAAAACAAAATACAGCCTACTATTTATTCCCCACGCAGTGCCGGTCTTATGCCAACTGAACCTATTTGATCTAATGGATCCCTGCGCTACCTTTCTGAGAACATAACGAGGACAGTGTCTAGTCGTTCGGATGGTACCAAAAACCGAGGTGCCGTGTACACATTTGCGTGAGTAGGCCTTAGCGCCGCTGTCCTGGCAAATTTCCATCACAGCACACTGCATGGCGTAAGCCCGTTTTCATTAAACAAATCGGTGCAGAAAAATAAGACGTCAAACCCCATTTCATTTCACTTACATATTTCTATCATAAACAACATGTCAGACGTTTTAATAGACCATGTTTTTTTTAAAACTTTATCTAACAGCATTCCTTTCCGCACTATACATTTATACTGATATACAACACTCACACTCCCATATATTAATCTTCCAGTTTATGATGTAACACCTGATACCACTTCACAGTTATTTGTAAACGTTAAAGCAGTTGATTGGCATTAATATTGATATACAATACTCCCATTTAACCAGATTATATTGTAACACCGCATAACACTTCTCGGTTATCTGTAAAAGTTAAAGGTGTTGGTTGACATTAATATTGATATACATTCATATACTCCCATATAACCAGATTCTGATGTAACACCACATAACACTTCTCGGTTGTTTGTAAAAGTTATAATAGGTGATTGGCATTAATATTGATATACAGCTCATACACTCTCATATAACCAGATTATGATGTAACACCTCATAACACTTTTCGGTTATTTGTAGAAGTTAAAATAGTTAATTTTGTCAATACACGAAGCCCCCTCACCCCCATATAGGATTCAGACCACGATGGATATTAATCATCTTCATTTGGTAACCCTTAAAGTAGTTGTTTTTCTATCAATAGTATATTACTTACGGTTTTAATATTAGAAATGATATAATAACTGAACCTTTTAAAATGTGCAATAAAATCCCATTTTCCTTCGACAGGACACTTATTAAATAAATAAAATAAATTAACATAAGTAATAAGCACATATATATGAATATGTATTATGTAAATAGAATAATTATATTAATCATATGTTAATTAATGAATCAGCGTTCTATCCATTGAGAACATGATATGTATTACATGTGTATAGAGTACTATCTAAATAGGATAATTATATATAATGAATCAGCGCTCTATCCATAAAAAACATAATATGTATTTATATACCACACTAAGAAATTAAATGCCGTGGATAGTCTAATCCAATTAATATACAAGCCTACCGATAGTCTAGAGAGTTGATTATGGGCTTATCATGTGAACAAAAGTCTTAATAATTATTTAAATAACATTTGAAATCAGACAAAAGACAAGCAACTGGTAAATTTAGCTCTTACATAATGTATCTTGAACATATGTAATTATTCAAACATACGACATGAATTACATAACAAAACCTTTCCAAACCTGTCTCGATTACTAATATAATTTTTATAAATCCTTATAATTGTCTAATTAATAAATTAACAATAATTTAAACTAATGATAGTTTTATTTGGAACTAAAATAAATGTGTAATTTTTATTTTGTTTGTTTTCCTTTCAGGTTTGGGAGATGCGTGGGGACACAGAACACCGCCAAGAACTCGTCTAGAAAAAGAACTCGGGTCTCATTTACTTCAGGTAAGTTATTCATGAATATGCATTAGATATATCAATTAACACTTCATACATATTCATGAACAATTGATTTCTGTATTCGTTGTAACTAAATAACAAACCTTGGGACTATAGACAGAATAATATTGTTAAGGATCGTATTTCAACATTTCTCACGCGCTTTATTCAATGTAAACATATATTTTCATAAATATAATTATGTTTTAATAAATCAATGTTTAGAATTAAAATAGTGTGGTTGTGTTAGACCTGGCATCTCCTCCCGGTGACAAAATAGAGTTTTACTGAAAAAAAATAGAAGATCGCCCTTTTCTAACAACCAAAACAACCAACCAACGTGCTTTATTCAGTAAAAACAAATATTTTTATAAATATGATTAAGTTTATAAAAATGATGTTTTGAATTGAAATAGGGTGTTTTTCTTTTTCCCTATTAATGGTATTTGATTTGGCATCCACATTCAGTAACAAAATAAAGTTTTACTAAAATAAAAAAAAAGAAATAGAAAATACGAATCGATCCTTTCTAACAACCAACACAACCAGCTTTTGTCAAACGATTTATTCAACAGATATAATTATGTTTTAAACATTTTAATTAAAATAGAGCGAAATTTCTTGTCTTTATTAGAATTGGCATCTACTTTCGGTGTCATAATCCAGCTTTGTTATAATTTGAATCGCCTTTTTCTAACAGTCAAGATAAATGTAACTTTGTTTGAATATTACATCAACACCCCGCCACGAAAAATGGCGAAGACTTTGTAACTTAGTAATAGAATAAGTTAGGTTTTGAATAATATAGTACTATTTACTGCTAGATATGATTTTAATTAAAATTCGACAGTTGAATACAATTCTGAAAACTTAGAAAAGCATCATAGGTAACAATAACAATTTTGTAAAACTAAATAATATAACCCCAAGCAAAACAACTCCAAATAATCCCAACAAAATAACACCTAAAGGCTACAAAGCCAAAACGCCCCCTCGCCCCCCCCCCCAAAAAAAAAAATCCACACACACAAAAATACAAAAAACAAAGCAAAGAAACCTACACCATTTCACTGCATTGGCCAGAACACGGAACACATTCACTCAAAACTCCGTCTATTTGGAACAAATGCTAGAAACGTAAATGGTTGCCGTCAATCTCAAATCTATAAGATTTTAATTTAAACAAATATTTACAAATTTGAGCGCGATGAACGATTGATTTTATTGTGTTTTAATTTAATTATCTTCGTCAGGCGAAAAGTTTTAATGATGAAAAACTTAGGCTGGAATTAATTACGTAAAAAGAGAGAAACATTAAGCGTCGAAGCCTTGTTAAAACTTTAAACAACAATGTAATATGACGTCAAATCGCTTAATAACATGCGCAGTCACGTAATCCGATCGCAGAATCCAACCTGCTCGCTTTTTTTCTCATCTTTAGGTCAGATGAGAGTGAAGTAGGCTGTCGGATTTGAGGAATATCCTTGTTATGTGGGCAAGGAGATAAACATTTATCGCGGACAGCTATATTAGGTATTGGACGGAACTCATTGAAAATGTCAATCAAGGGTTAGAGATTATGCAGGAGGCTGTCAATACTGGGCCCGAATTACCACAAACAATCTCGTTATTTGAAGATATAATAATTTAAAATCTGTTTGCCTTTCTCTTATACTTTGATATCATTAATCACCCCAGGTTTGAATCAAAGAGCTACCAAATGACCTCTGAGGTCACACGTGATCATGTCGCGGACAATGCTTGACAGTAGTTTATCGTAATAAAGACAGACCAACCGATACGTGACTTGGCATCCCATGTCTTCGTATTCTTGACGAATTACAGAGTTTAGAAAATTATCTATTCATGACTCTTTTCCTTAGCTATTTGTTCTTTAACACTGAAGTAGACGGGGATCGATTGACTCAAGAACTAAATGTCGTTAAATATTTTGGAGTGGCCGGATGATCATTCCTATCTATAATCGGCTGTAACAGGATTAGTCCAAATGAACCTAATCGTTTAGTCATCGTCTAATCACCATTGCTTCCTCGGCTCGGATTAAATTATCATCACAATCGGATAAAATTCATAATATTGATATTTCAGTTTAGTTAATTTAGCATATTTAATGAATTATGCGATTTATAAATGTATAATAAAATTAAAGTCACTATGCGTCATTTATTTTTTTAGGAAAATATCAAATTTCGCACGGCTTAATCCACGCAAATATGTACATTTAATTCAGAAAACAAAAATCGGTATAAACGGTGGATAATCTTCCGATGTGATTTTAATCTTATTCAAAACATTTCTATTAGAGATTCAAATTTTATAATAAAAATACGCAGAGTTGGCCGAGTAAGTCAGGTGCTGGCTCTATAACCAGTATGTCTCAGGCGCCATACAGTGTACTATAAAGGAAATGTTGTAATAAAAATACGCAGTGGTGTTTCTATCAAGATTTCAGTTACGTGTACACGTCGGGTTTTCGTACCACCCAAATGACTAAATGCTGACACAGCACCACTAACAAGAGGACACCACATACTGTTACACTTATTTTAATTGTCACTTTGTATTCATGGAGATAAAATGTAATTAAAGTTTAGGGTCGATGGTCCTAACTTCATGAGCTCCGGCTTCTGAAATCCAGGTCCAAATTATACCCCACTATATCCCACTGTCTAGAACATTTGATACCACTTCAAACGTTAACTTAACTACCGTTTGGTTGTACTATTTTCAGTTATTTTAATTGTAAAATAACATACATGTTACTTTGTATTAGTTATTCTCCTTATTATTTATAAAACAAATTATTGTTTTATTTGAGACTTTAGATGGTTTTATAAACTGTTTCTTGTTTTACTTTAGACTGTAGATGGTAGATGATTTTTTGTTTTATTTTAGACTTTAGCTGGATTTATATTTGTTGTTTCTTGTTTTTATTTTGGACTTTAGATGTTTTTTTATTTGTTATTTCTTGTTTTATTTTAGACTCTAGTTGGCTTTATATTTGTTACTTCTTGTTTTATGTTAGACTTTAGATGCCTTTATATTTGTTATTTCTTGTTTTATTTTAGACTCTAGTTGGCTTCATATTTGTTATTTCTTGTTTTATTTTAGACTTTAGATGGTTTTATATTTGTTATTTCTTGTTTTATTTTAGACTCTAGTTGGCTTCATATTTGTTATTTCTTGTTTTATTTTAGACTTTAGATGGTTTTATATTTGTGATTGCTCCAGATGGTAAAGTGATGTATATATCTGAAACAGCGTCAGTCCATTTAGGACTCTCTCAGGTAAGTTTAGTCTCTTTTATTTAAGTCAATAAACGATATCATATCTTCGTTGAGGAGTGCACATAGTTGTACTCATTCAAGTCAAAATAAAGTATTGAGTTAGGCTGACCTGATGTGTTCCTGTGATAAGATTAAATATGCATTATGTAAAAGCTAAATCTGCCTATTGCCGGCATCTATTTTGGCTTCAAATAATACATAAATTATTATTTAGACATTTATTCAAATGACAAGCCAATAATCAACTCTCCAGAAAATCAGATGGCGCAGATTACAGTTAATGATTTAATGTAAAAATGGAGAAGCAGGGCTGAGTCTCGATTAACAAGTAACGTTGCTGCGATAATAAACGATCTAAGTCAAACATTCAAACAGCGATAACGTCGCTTAGTAGAATAAAAGAATTTGAAAGAAATGTTCAATATATTAAATTTGAGTTATCTATTTTGAAACTATTATAGCAAGAACAGACAGCTCTTTATCTAAATCTTACATAATGCATCTTTAAAGGAAATGATTACAGCTTCATTTCGAAATGATAATTGGAAATCAGTTTGTTTACAAATTTTAGTATTGTCGCTCAGAATATTATCCCAAAACCGACTAAAAATACCATTTCCATTCTTTTTTTTTTCGATGCTTATGTATAATTATAATTATACCAATATAACCAAAGTTTAATAAAATTCTGAACTATGATATATAAGAATGTTTATGTATTAATCTATTTAGAGACTATAGTATTTATATATTAATCTATTTAGACTACGATATGTAAGAATATATTTATCCAGGTAGACTGTGACATGTAATATATATTAACCCAACTAGACTATGATATGAAGTGTATATTTAGTATATATATATATATTATATATTTTAGGTTGAATTAACAGGAAACAGTATATATGAATATATTCACCCGGCAGATCATGATGAAATGACGGCGTTATTAACAATACATCATCCTTATCATACTCATATATTACAAGGTACGTTAAAAAAAACCCTTCCACCACCAGCTCATACAAGGTACGTTAAGACAAAGCCACCCATCCCCTCGTCATGTTAAGACCCACTGCCACCACCAACCCTCACCCGACCCCAGGCTCATATATTACAAGAAATGTTAAGACACGCGTCACCTCTCTCTTGTCACGTTAAGACCCCCGGTCCCTATTAGCCCCCCCCCCCCATACTCATACAATGTACTTTGAGACACGCCCATCCATCCCTCGTCACGCTAAGACCCCCATGCCACCACCAGCCCTCCCTGGACTCATATATTACAAGAAATGTTAAGACACGCATCACCACTCTCTTGTGACGTTAAGACCCCGGCACCTACTAACCCGAACCGTCTCCCGGACCGCGCCCGATACTCTTAATTACACGGTACGTTAAGTCCCCCTTCGTTTCGTTTCATTTCTCCTCAGTTTCACGCTATCCCCTTACCACCCCATCTCCCCCACACTATCACACTTAAGGCAAGTCTGTTTACAACCCCCTATTACCGTAACACTTACTGACTGTCCTTATTATACTCAAATATTACAAGGCAAGTCTTCAGTTCTACGTCATACCCATTTTTTAGAAGACCAATTCAACAAATTATGTCTCCAGTCTCACAATCCAATCAGTAGGGTGCAGACTTATTACGTTTTAAGCGGAGGTCGGTTTGTTTACTAGATACTACTTTCGGTTTCATTGCCATTACATGCGAGTGGCTTAATCAAAGGTCCTGACATTTTAAATATCTAATGGTGATACTTCTTTCAAATCGACAGTTTTACTTTTGAATGTGATCCTTATACGTTCCCCGTAGAGTTTCAAGGAGAATATTTCACATAAACATTAAACCACCATCTTGTTTTTATATTACAGATATCGAGGTTGAACGATCATTTTTCCTCAGAATGAAATGTGTTCTTGCTAAAAGAAATGCTGGTCTCACATCTGGAGGATATAAGGTTTGTTGACTTTTTAAAGCTTATTTTGTTGTTTTGATTGTCAAACTCTTTTTGGTGTTTAAATCGCGACCTCGGATATGGGTTTATACACCAAATGATCAGAAAATGACGGCTGTTCCGAAGGACAAATCGTAGAATTACAGCCAGCAAAGGAACGCAATTTTTTATATATTATGTAATTTTTGTTTATCTTGTCCCAAGACGCATGTCAATAATTGACAAACAAACCTACAGTTGACCACGAATTGACGGAAATAATCGAGCATTCCATAATAAGACACGAGACACGGTTTATCTATTATAGAAGTTTATAAATGGGATAAAATGAGACATTCGTTAAATGGCGAGTCTCATGTCCATCCCGAAAAGCGTGAGGTAGGTCAATAAGTAACTGAAAAAACCGAGAAGTTACGATTGAACATACGTATTACCTGATCAGACAGAAGTACCGAAAATCCTCGGGGCTGCCAATCTAAAATACACACGTTCTACTGACCCATATAGATCGATCCGGTAAGTCTCTAATCAGCACGTAGTCTTTTGCATGTAAAATTATCGTTTCTTAGGGGGTTTCCCCCCGCAACACAACCAGGTACACGTTTTCTCGTTGCCAAGACGACGTCAGCCCCGAGGAGCACCACCGCGCATGTTATCATATCCCAAATTCCCCAGAAGGCGGGAAATGTCACGTTTTATGTGACGTGAATAAAAGAAAGTTGTTTAAATCGCGTAGAAAGCACAGTTTGTCATTGAATGATTTAGTTTGACTTTATTGGTTCACAATTTGTAGACAAACACGTAGTGGTTTTACGCATTCTTTCATAAAACAATCTACTTACATGTACATTGTTACATATGGATCATCAGTGTATCAGTGAAAGACAGTCTTAATATTTGAGCTAAGGAACTTGTTGTTAGTTGTTGGACTACATAATTTTACTGCAACTGAAAATTTCATTTGTGACCTGCCGGATTATACTTGCCTTTGAAACATGAGGTTTCTAGACCGGATCATTTATTGTCTCCACTGGCTGTTTGGTACCGGAAGAAGCAATTGGAAGGATTGATCAATCGGGACTACAATCAACTCTGTATGGAAACAAAATTATTGATAATGAAAAGACAAGAACTTAAA
Organism: Patella vulgata; assembly: GCF_932274485.2. Lineage (NCBI taxonomy): Eukaryota > Metazoa > Mollusca > Gastropoda > Patellidae > Patella > Patella vulgata. Next base: position 79,885,331 of record NC_065880.2, read on the forward strand.
TAGGGGTTAACGTCCTACATTTTGCTGCACCAACCGGGAGAATGAAGACGCGCATACAGGCTCCTCTGATTTCTTCAAATTCAATGGTTCTTTTACGTGCACGCCAGTATGTGCACGTTGCCTAGTGTCTAGACCAGAACGTATTGGTAGTGTTACATGGACATGTTTGATTGGTTATTTCAGGTTATACATTGTAGTGGTTATTTAAAGATAAAACAGTATACAATGGATGTATCACCGTATGATGGCTGTTATCAAAACGTTGGGCTGGTAGCTGTAGGTCATTCGTTACCTCCTAGTGCCATCACAGAGATTAAAATGTTCAATAATATGTTTATGTACAGGGCCAGTCTCGATCTCAAATTAATATTCTTAGACGCTAGGTATGTATTATTTATTTATTAGACGCTAGTTGCGTATTATTTTAGTAGACTCTAGTTGCGAATTATTTTATTAGAAGCTAGTTGCGTATTATCTTATTAGACGCTAGTTGCGTATTATTTTATCAGACGGTAGTTGCGTATTATTTATTGGAATTAGACGTTATGTACATATTATTTTATTAAATGCTATACACATATTATCTATTAGACATACGTACGCTATATGCGTACTATTTATTAAACGTATTATTTTTAATAGACGCCAAGTACGTATTAATTTATTAGACTCCAGTTACGTATTATTTTATAGGGGACATCTTTGTGGTATTTTAAAAAATAAAGCTTTATTTCCTCGTAACATATCATATACATAATCATAAAATTTATGAAATGAATTGAAATGGGGTTTAACATCTTGCTTATCTACTGCCACTGAGCATTAATAGCAATTAACATAATAATAAATATCATATAATAATAATTATGTTTTTCTGAAGGGGGGAGAGAGAGGGTGGGGGGGGGGGGGGTAACGTTCACTCGACAAAAAATAGTTCATTTCAGTACTCAAAAACGGTTCAATTTTATTTCAATAATTCGCTTGCGCGTGGGGAGCTTTAACTGCGGGAAGAAACCGGAGGACCCGGAAAAAACCCCACTAGGTTGGACAGGCGACCCTACTCCTTATCACGTACAACCGGGGAATCGAAACCACGCCAGTTGACTCAATGACAGACCTTATGATACAACGTACACGCACTATCCATTCGGCCATTCAATCCCCCGTTTTTCCAAAAGATTAATAATAAATTGTATCTGTAGAATTATGTTTATGGTTGTGTTTCTGTTTTCAGGGTGGCAGCTTTAACAGGTTATGAACCACAAGACCTGATAGAAAAAACGCTGTATCATTATATACATGCTTGTGATATTCTACATATGAGATATTCACATCATACTTGTAAGTAGAAACAGTTTTAATATCAAATTATATGATCTAGAATCTAGGTTACAAAATTCTTAGAAATAGTTCTCAAGAAAATCAAATCATCAATTATTTTTTTAAAAAAATTCACAATCTGATTAAAACATAGATCCTATTTCGTTTCGTTTTTTATAGTTCAAAATTTCGTTTTACTTGTCTTTACTACACTAGGATCTGGAAGAATTGTTATATAACCCGCGTTCTGGCTGATGTGGGGGATTACCCAATGAAACGGTCTGTTGCGGCGAGTTCTTGGCGTGCGATGCACGGAATTGTGGGCATCCTACTAGAATCATTAACGTTGATTGGTTAATTAAATGTCTGACGTCATAGGATCATAAACCGCTCGTATGATCCCTGACGCGACTTCCCACTACAACTGGTCAGATCTTCATATAATAGAGGCAAAACAAAAACCCGAAACGAAATATAGATCTGTATTTTAATCAGATTGAAAAAAAATCACAGCTTATCTAGAAAATATCACCAATAAATTATCCAAAGAATGTCATCGACAAAATGGTAAATTATCTAGAAAATATGTCCCTCATAAAATGACGTAATATTTAAAAAAAGTTCTACGGGGAAGGGAGTCCCGGTTATTATTTGACCATGTCACTCTCGATAGCCTCATTCGCCTCGGAACTGTTTTTTTATTTATTTTATTTTCCTCTTTCTTTTGCAAGTGGTAAGGATTAAAAAGGTTGTACCGTTAGATATAAATTTTTATAGGGTTACAATATTAATTTCACGGGATAAACATATTGGTTGACCTACGACCCCTGATAAATTTCCTCTTGATTATTGGGGATTAAAGTTGTCTGTCCGTATCAGAGAGATTATATGTATTGCCTGTAAGATAAGGGACTAATCCCTAATATGACATGTTGGGTCTGATATAGGATTCAATAACTCCATATGTTTTAAAGGGTTAACACTTCAATGTTTGTGTTGGTGTGTAACCAGTCAAATAGATTGTATTAGCAACTATCAAAGGATTTGTGCTGGGATTGCTGGATTAATATAAATAGGGATTAGGGATATATCGGAGGCGAGGCCCAAATTTATCGTCCAGTTTAGGCTATAAGTAGGGCAGGGTGTTTGTTGTGCATGGGGCGGGTATGGTCACCCTCTCTAGAACACATCATACCATATTTAACATAGTTAACAATTATTTATTCTGGAACACCTCATACCATAGTTCACATCTTAACAATTACTTATTCTGGAACACCCGATACCATAGTTTACATAGTTAACAATTACTCACTCTAGAACACCCCATACCATTGTTCACATAGTTAACAATTACTCATTCTAGAACACCTCATACCATTGTTCACATAGTTAACAATTACTCATTCTAGAACACCTCATACCATTGTTCACATAGTTAACAATTACTCATTCTAGAACACCCCATACCATTGTTCACATAGTTAACAATTACTCATTCTGCAATACCCCATACCATAGTTCACAATTACTCATTCTAAAACACCCCATACCACAATTAGTTCTTAATTACACATTCTGGAATACTCCATAGTTCACATAATTCACAATTACTCATTTAGAACACCTCTTACCACTTCTCAATTATGTATATGCTGTTTATAATTTTACAGTGCTGCTGAAAGGTCAAGTAACCACTAAATATTATCGATTCCTGGCTAAAGATGGTGGCTGGGTGTGGATGCAGAGTTATGCTACAATAGTTCACAATAGCCGATCGTCTCGTCCACATTGCATAGTCAGTGTTAATTATGTTTTAAGGTATGTTTATAATTAACGACTTATAATTGCGCTATATTCCTAACATCCTTACTGTGTTTCTAGTAGAATCACTAATGAGGGGAATCCCTGCTATGTCCCCTACATTACCAATTAGGGGAATCCCTGCTGTGTTTCTGACATCACCAATGAGGAAAATCCCTGCTATGTTCTTGACATCACAAATTGGTGGAATTTCTATTTTATTCCTAACATCACACATGAAAAAATTACCACCTTTTTTCTGGGATCACAAATGAGGGATTTCCTTGCTATATTTCTGACATCACAAATAAGGGAAATCCCGGCTATGTTCTCGCATTGCAAATGGGGAAATTGGGGGGGGGGGGCTACTATGTTTCTGACATCACAAATAATCGAAATCTTCGCTATGTTTCTGACATCACACATAAGGGAAACCCTCTATATTTTCCTGGCATGAAATGAAAGGTAACTCGCTACTATAGATCCTGATATCACAAATGAAGGAAATCCCACCAGAAAGGATAGGAATTCTTGCTAAAGCTTGTACCTTTAGAACGTCACAACTTCCTTTCTTTATTCTGAACTAATTCAAATAACCCCTTTAAATAGTTTTAAGTGGAATTGGTGTATATTTATTGTGAATATAAGAAGATAATTTCACGATAAATTTTATCATAGATATTGTCTACATCGTGTTATATTATACTTTCAGTGATGTTCAGGCAAAGGATCTCCAAATACAGCTCGAACAAACCCTTTCATCAAAGGAAGTGTCTCCATTTTCGTCCATGCACGATCGAACGAAATCAAATGGGAAAGTTAGGCAACCTAGAAATAAAAACAGGCGTTCGCCCTATCCACAGATGCCGGAAACTACCGAGTATACCGCGCCGGAATATCCCGAAAGAACGCTTGAATATCCTGCGGATGTGTCCGTCCCAATGCAAGGTTATCCGAGTATGATGTATCCTCATACAGCCGAGGGTATTGATAGATACAGTGCTCTGTATGCTGCTGCGCCCTATGCTCACGCTGGAATGTCCATGTATCGCGATGCGGCAGCCGCAGCTTGTGTTTATCCGTACCAAACGGCCCACCAGAGATATCTAGATGAACGTAATGCTTATCGATCTTACGAGGAACGTTATTACCCTGCACGTGATCCGGCGAATTATCCGGGTTACATACCGTCTCAGACTGCTCTGCAAACTCGATTAAATCATAACGAATCAAGTCGAGAAAGTTCTCAAAGTGCGGGACAGCAATATGGCGACTTCCGGTCTACAGGACAATGTTCTAGGAGTAGTTCACGCGACCCTTCTTACAATACCTCACATTATCAGGCACCGTATAGCAACCGGTCGGAATCTTCGGCATCGGAGGTCGATGTGGGAAGTGAGGAGTACGAAAAACGTCACCCAAGTGGACAGTCTCATAGATCAGATCGCCAAAATTCAAAATATGAATCAATCTTGGAGGGTGCTCCGCAACTAATAAAAGACGAGGGATATAAATCTCAGGACCAATCAAATGGTCCGTTACAAACATTATCACCTCCTAGAGAATCAGTGCCACAGTCTGTTATAATCAGGCGACATTCAAACCATACTTATTCTTCAAACGAGGCGAGGAACAACAACGGTTCTAGTGACTATACTAACTCAGCTTTTCTCAAGTCAACTTCATCCGCATCGGCTAGTCTAACTTCAGACGTGAGAAAATCCACGAACTCTACTGAGAGCAATCAATCAAATATTCTGAGTGCTACTTCCGGTTCCGAAACTAGCGCCGGTGATAAACTGCTTAATATGAGACTACTTCACGAAAAATCTCTCAATTCCTCACAAGACTATACTCAATGTTTAAAAGCAGCGGCAGCGTGTGGTTATGACAATTACGGTCAGAACGGTATGTACCAAACCACCGCCCTTCAAAACCAAAGAACATATCCCGTCATGCCTCAGGCCGGATATACAAGCGTAATTGTAGAACCGCAGCAATATCATATGGCTAACGGATTTGTGCATTAATTATTATCAAGTGTGTGTGTATATGTATTTTATTAATTATGCCTGTGAATTATTAAGGCAAATAATTTTTACAGTATTTTAAGGTAAAGATCTTTGCTGCTCAGCGAAGCTGGGAGTATAAAATAGTCCTTTTAGTTTAAAAGACTAGAATTTGTGAAATTCACAATCAGGTTTTTTAAGTAGGCAGTGCTGGTCTACCATATTTTAAATGAAATTAATTAATGAAATCATGGTTAATTGGTGTGACGTATTTATTTTTGTTTCACCAGATAAATTTGCATGAAATTCACCAAAAGATTTACTAATTGTCTGTATTATTTAGCGTCATAATACTTTTCTACATTATACGTTTAAAACAATATGTCTATTCAATCTGAAATAATGTCTTCTAATACAAATACTTGGCTATATTTTCTTTGGAATTAAGTTATTTTGTTTATCTAATTACTCACAATTTAAGGATTCACCGTGTCAGACCCAAAGTCAGATATAGAATTTAGGACTATAGACTCAATCATAAGTTATCACTATTTGAAGTTTACGTTATATTCTGTTGATTTTAAGAAACCCTCTTGATTTATCACACGACATAAAAATAGCATTTTTCCTAAAAATTTACCATAGAATTAAACCCTTTAGAGCAGTATTTATGTTTGTATATACCATGTTGAATATCATTCAATAATCGCATGAAACGATGGTGAAATTTCTAAGTAGACTGGGTAATTATATAAATGGAAGGCCATGTCTGCATATGGTTCCTTCAGTTGTTATTTTCTAAGGCGTAAGCGTCTTGACCTTCCACTTGGTCTGTCACAGTTAGCCAGAGTTAGCTACCCTTGGTAATAGTCAGAGTTTATAAAGACAGGTGTGCTATGGGCCCGACTGTGGCCCCACAGGTTGCACCTCTTTCGATCTCCAACTGTCAATGGATATTTACCATGGTGTTATTGCCCCTCCTTGGAACGACTGGGCGATTTTCGAGAAATGGTCAAAACCGGTTATGTTCGTATTGTCCTATTCGTTATATTATTTGCGCTGATTCAGGGTGCTATATGCTATATAGATCTATTTGTTGTTAGTTTCAAGTAGACAGTAAAATAAAAACGTATTTCGTGTTGTTTTAATAAAACTATCAGTCCAATTCTTGTTGTATTTTAAAATAAATAGAACTTAAAAACTAAGAAACAATATGGTGATTACTGGATGCACTAGGATTTGACTGAATCTATTAGTTGTGCATGGAATTTAATTGAAATTTTTTATGTATTTTAATTCCACGACTTAATCCACGCTAAGATTTACTTAAAATGGTTCTTCAGTATTTAATTAAAGATACATTATTCAAGAGCTAAATTCGACTTTTGTAGGTCTTTCTTTAGGCCTTAAATGCTATTTGATTATTAATTAGACATTTGTAAACATGACCAGAGACCATAATCAACTCTCGATGTCATCAGATGTTCAAGATGTTAACTAGATTAGAACGGTTCGGCCATTTAATGATTTAATTTAAAAATGGAGGAGCTAGTCTAGGTTTCGAATATACCAGTACCGTGGTTACGATAATAAAAAATCAATGCACATAACTACAAAATCAATAACTTGGCTCAGAATAAAGCAATTACATAAAATTTTCAATATATTCATTTTGCATTATCTATTTTTGAACTATCATAGCAAGAACGATCAGCTCATTATCCAAATCTTACATAATGTATCTTTAAGGAAATACAATCAAAATATATAATCTCCCTGTTTGGATTCAAAGAGGCCAAATAAAAGATATTTGAGAAGATTTCAGGTGATCTGGTTTTTGGTCATATCCCGTTAATATTGTCTGCATGCATACGATGCCGAATGTTGACAAATATCCTTGTAACGACTGAATGGAATATTGTAATTTAAAAAGGCTTCCACCATCCCTCAGATGACGTTCAGCGACATTAATGTAAGCATGTCTCAGATTTTCTTTCAAATAATGTATGCAATCAAATTATTTAATTTCCGGCCTCGTACTTACCCCACCATTACAAGAGCGATGTTTTATTAAATGTACTAAAGAATTATGTATACTAACGAATTATAGCGAATTATGTATACTAAATTCATGTTGGTTTGTAATATGAAGGACTATAGAGTCTCATTAAAAGGGTAATTAGCTTTAAGTTTTACCATATACGTGGAATTAAATGGCTGATTAAAGTAAATATTATTACAAATGTTTGGCTTAAATTGGAAAATTAAAGCATATATTGCACATTGTAGTGAATCGGATCAGCTTCATAACCAAGTTATCACTGAAACATTATAAAAAGATTTTTTGAAGCATTTCCCCTGAGAAGATTTATAACAAGGATATCACTGAAAGGTTATAAGCATTTCTCCTGAAAAGATTTATCAATCGTGGGGGCTACGCTGCATTTTCAATTTAAGTTACAGCTTTGAAATACATGTAGTGGAATCCGTGGAATTTTCGAAAGTCATTCTCGATTGTTACTATTGATAACAAATATAAGTTAAGCGGTCTGTTTATGTTACAACATTCTGTCAATGTTAGTTATCGAAGATGAGTTAGACGACCCACCTCCTTAAAAAAAAAAGACAAATTGCATTGAATCAATATTTATGTCGTTCGTTTTTCTTTTATTTGTCATAATTTTGTGTTAAATATAAAGATTTTCATATATTATTATTCTGTTTTAATTATATTTCTTGAAAACAAAATGTTGCAATTTATTGGCCAGGACCCGCTGTTAACAAAACATGTTAAAAATACTGCAACCGGATACTTATTTTTCTCAAAGCTATTTATTCTGTACAAATATTCTATCGTAATATGAATATAAATACACCAAGCATGGCTGCCTACAATTAATAAATTCATCCGGAATATATTCTAATGATAAGAATGTCTTAAATAAAATAAAATAATATAATTAATTTTTTGTAAAAAAAAAATCTAAATACGCAGGGACGTGTATTATTAGCTTTATATGTTCCTGGAATACGTCATGTATGAATGACGTCATCATATGTAAATGAATCATCGCCATTTAAAGTATGTAGTATCTCATTTGCATAATGTGAAAACGAGTCCAGTCGAAGATCTATTTGCCTATACCTTTCTGTATACATACACAATCTTTATGTGTCCTATAAATATATATATATTAAAACATTCTAGAAATTCTCGCTGTATTTGTGTTGATTAATGGACGCCCCTGCAGTCAGCCAGTCAGTCATCCAAGGTCGATAGCTATGTCAAAAGGTTACATGTGGGTGACCGGTATATGCCCAATAAACCCCTATTGTTATCCGGTTATCCGATAAGACAGCAAGACTGCTGCTGAAAAGCAGCCAGTAAATAGAAAATTGCCAATACTTAATTATCGCTGATTTTGCGTGCAGTTTGACACTGTACCAAAGAATTCTAAATTCGGAGACGAGAATGCCATTAACCGATAAATTAATTGTTCAGATAACAAGATAACTACAAAGAGTCTATCGGCGTCACTTCATCATTTGAGATCCAGAAATCAAGTTTTACATTTTACCAAGGTATCTTTAAATTAGAACGTTATCGTTCCGACAGGTTAACCTCTGTCCCTTTAGGTGCACAACTAAAATATACACGGAAAAGGGCATTTTGGTTCTGTCAGAACGACCAGACAAATTCACTTACTTGCCCAAAAGCTGTTACCCCTGCTAATTTGGAAACGGATTCGAACAGTCCTGCGTTATCTTAACCGGGTTCAGTCCTCGAACCATAGGTTTATTTTAATCGGATTGGTGTAAGACCAAGTTGGATTGTTTGTCCCGCCCACATGCCTGGGCTGATAAGCAAAGCATGTCCAGTTGTTCGGATTGGACGTAAAAACGGTGTCCTGTCAAAAAATTGACACTGTACTTAGCATATCACTTGGGACTCCGAATTTTAAGAAGAGTAGACAAAAATACCGCTGTCCAGGTAAAATGCTAAGCCTCCCCCACCCCCAACCCGAATGACCACGTAACTTGTTTTGGATGGTTGGCGACCATTATTAACATCAGTAAAAACCCTTCGGTCCTTCTTTATTAATCGACCATTTTATATTTATATAAAGTGAATATTAATAGTTTATCTATCGTCCCGTCTTGATATAAAATATAAACACTAATACTAGTATCTGACCGTGAGCTGTTACGTCACACCAAACAGGTGCGCGCTATCAGCAAGTTATAGGTAGCAATTTGTCAAATTCAATCAGAATTTGATGGTTACGAGTGGCTTGTTGAGACGAATCTGTGGACATTTCACACCTATAAGGGTTTATTTATTATTATTACTTGCTTTATAAACTAGAGTCAACCGGAGATTATTCAACATTATTTCAACTTGGCGATAAATTTACGATCAGGTCAGGAAATTGAAATCTCAATGTTGTACAACGTGTGATAAGTTTTAAGATGGTCGTTATTAAGTTGTTGTCAACTTTTAATAATTTTAACTTTTCAAATATACTTTAAAGATACGATACCATTAAATCGCTGAGATAAAATAGGGTTTAACGACCTGCCGTTCTGCTTCGACTGGGCTAATGAATGAGGGAAATTTTGAGCGGACGGCAGGGCGCTACGGCCAACACTTATTTTGAATTCCAATTTCCAAGGGATCTTTTACGTGCCCGCCAATGTATACACGGGACCTCAGTTTTTCGTCTAGACAGCTGTCCTTGTCAGGCCCTAGGTCTTTAGTAGTGGGGGTTGGGGCGAAAAACTCACGAGGTTAGTCATGTGAGCACAAAGTCACGCACAAGATTGAATCAAAACAACGCCACTTGACTCATTGGCAGACTTTATCATGTACAACTCTCCCTCGCTCCGGAAGACCGTGGTATTGGAGGTGTCAGGTCAAATGTCCGTCACAAAATGACCGACGTAAGGTGCTGACGAGGCAATAAGCACCACCCACCCCCCATAAATACGTCACTGTTTAAACCTTTCAAGAAAGAGAATTTTCGAATATTTACAGGGGACGAACCGATGATATTTCAGAAGACTGATATACCGTTTAAAACAAACCATATATAACCAAATCACATAATATATACATGCCAGCAAGTCCATTTATATACATTACGTCATCTAAATAATAAACCGTTTCGCCGTTCATATAACATTTCAAAAATAGCCCCAACACATCTCTTACGTGTCTACTTATTGTTAAAAGCCAGCAGTGGGACAAATTGAATAGATATGCAAATCTGGTCATTGTCTTGGTTACACAAGATGGCTGTCATGTGACGATAAACGATGACACGAAGTTCCTGAATATTCTTGTTTGGATCACTTGAATGATAAAACGGGCAACATAAAAGATGCTAATCTGGTTTATTTGAAAATTACTTCAGATTACATGCCCTAATAATGCGATAATGTAAAGTTGATGTGCTGCGAACATGAAAAGGCAATTTCCCGCCTCTCTTCACAGAAGTACTTCCGGTGAGCTCTTCTTTGAGAGAAGTTAAAGCGAACCTTGACTTAAAGGGACTCCATTTCCGATTCTCTTTTTAAACTTCTGGAGTTTTCTGGCATTTAGAATGAAAATGGTATCGATTTTGATATTGTGAATGCTCGACATTTCGTCCATTTATTTGTTACCAAACAAACAATTATAGTTCATTTAATTTGATTTTATCGCTTTTCTTTCGCCCGTTTAAACACTATTTCGTCCACGTAAAAAGATTTCTCAGCTTAAATTAGGAGAAAAAATATTAGGATTATTTCAATTAAGAGAGCAATAAGGCATGTCATAAATCGGAAAAATAGCAGATGTCGTATTTGATGATGTCACAATAATACTTTTTATGTAAGGATTGAAAAAAAATAAAATTATTCAGCTAAAAATAGTTAATGCATTAAAACAGAATTAAATAAAGGTTAAGAAAACGAAATGAAATTGGGTTTAACGTCCTATTTATCTGTACCAACCAGTTTATAAAGACGGGGATGCGCCATGCAGTGTACTATGAGTGAAATTGTGCCCGGCCGAGTATTAAAAGACCACATAAGATTAAAAATCTTAATTGAATGTACTTTAAGTCTATTCTTCCACGAATTCAAAGGCTAAGGATCCTTTTATGACTGGGCCTCAGTTTTTCGCAACATTCGAATGACTAGACGTTTTCCATGGCTTCTTATACTACTGACAATTAAGGGAAACATCGCTCGAAATTGTGCCGTGGCCAGGCCGCGTTGTTTAAGTCTACTTCTTCCACGAATTCAAATGCTAAGGATCCTTTTATGGCTGAGCCTTGGTTTTTCGTGCCATTCGAATCACTAGACGATGTTTCTTGCCTTCGTATATAAACTGACAATTAAGGGAATCAACGCTGGAAAATTGGCCAATAGCGGAATCGAATCCGGAACTTCCTCGTCAGTACCAGTGTCTTACTGGCTGTGTTACCATGGTCAGTGACAGTGTTTTACTGACTCTTATTGTTGGTACAGATTAAGTTTTTTAAAAAACAATGGAAAGAGGGAGAGAAAGACACAGAGAGAGAGAGAGAGAGAGAGAGAGTTCCAAAGTTGCCTACTCTCCCTCTCTCTCGGAGATTAAAAAAAAAAATCATAACAATTCTTCCACCCTGTAGTCATTGATTTTTTTCTGTACTTTCCAAAGGGAAAAAACCCCCAAAAAGTCTTTATGTAAACGAGTAGATACTTTTGACTTCTTGAGAATGATATGAACGACCTGACATTTTGAGCTTTGGTTGAACAATTTTGATATCACTCTTTTTTTCTCTTTTAATAAAACTGTTCTCAATAATAAAGTTAACTTTCAAACATTTTAACAAAGCGCAATTTCAGGTCTTCGGTTTTCGATATTTGGCATTGTTCTTTCCGTTTTAAACTCATCAAAGTTCAATGGTTTTGTCTTTTTCTGAAATCAATACGTCACAAGAGATCACGTGCATATGTAATAAGCTCAAGTAGCATTATCTCCCTTTAAACCAATTATTTTGTTAACTACAAATTATTAATCTTATAAAATTAGTTTCCAATATCGAAAGGATTAATAACGGCTGTTTGATGAACTTGACGACCATTGTGTTCATATCTAATCCCAATTGACCCGCATGATACTCTTCAGCGTTGAAGATTATTAACCGTCGTTTGTAAACTACAGCCGCTCTCATTCACCAAAAACCCTCTTATCATATTCTCTGTGTTTGTATCGAAGATTTATTTCTCAATAAACTGAGCCGATATCATCTGACAATCTAAGTTCCGTTATTTCGGAAACAATAAAAGACGGCTTTCTAATAAACCGGAAATCGTACAAGTCGTGTTAAAACACTGTCCTAGCAGCGCGAGGTTTCGACATGGCATTTCCGGTGTCATGGCGCAGAGAGTGGATTTTTGCATAAATTGCTGAAAAGAGGGTTTCCCGTTCCGTCAATAATCCGTTTAGTCTTATCTCCGAACAATAGTCGGGGCACTTTGATTAAGGAGACTTATTTGACTTGAATTATAAGGTAGACTTCGCTTGAATGAGTTTTCTCAATAAAAGTCCTTTCGGCAATCGCCAGTGTTATTGAAACGAAGATGTTATTAGCCTTGTTTGATCTTTTGAGCCTCTTTGTACTCTTTTGCTTTACTTTGTACAAACAGATCAGCAACAACAACAAAAAATCTTGACTTATATTTTTCTAGGAAAAAAAATATAATTATGAAACGTATTTACATATAGGTAAGACGCTAACAATGGCCGTTCCAAAATAGGACAATGATGAATATATTACAGAATACAACAAACTGTGGTCACATCTTTCAGGAAATAATTACTTGTTTGTTGATAGAAAAAAAAACGGGTATCAACTATACTAGACACAATGGCGGGAGGCTGATTCGTGATTTCCGTTTACAAAATTGAAGACCAGACTTAGAACATATAGTTTATATGGCTTATTCATCAAAAAGAAGGTCGTTTGTACAGAATAAAAATAAATTCTTTTCGCGATGGATAAGGGTTGATTCGTGATTTCTCCTCACGAATTCCAAATTTGAAACAAATACATGTATACTAAAATATCTTTTTAATTCTTATTCCCAAACAATAAAGAAGCTTTTTTTTTTCAAATAATAGGTTTCTTTTACATTTTTCTTTCTTTTGTTGTTTTTTTTGCAAGTTTCAAACAAATTCCTAGAATAAATATTTATTTAATCTATCCAATTTAAAATCCACTTACAAGGTTATTTTATCGTTTGAAATTTTAAAAAAAAGGAAAACGGGAGAATTTAACTCATATTTATTCAGCCAATTATCAAAAAGATAAAATAAATAAGTAGACATATTGGTCGAAATAGTTTGAAGTTGGTTATCCAATTATAAAATTATTTAAGATTCAGGGAAAAGGGCTAATTTTAAAGGGGCTATACGTCTAGTGATTTCTTAAAAGCAAACCAGCTTCATAGACCCGTGGGAGCCGCGGTGACTCAATGCTTAAGACTTGGCTCGCTATCCGAAAGGTCCGGATTCGACCCCGATGTTGGCTCGGGGTGTGCCTCGGAGTTTTCCCTTAGTGGTTTTTCTCTTCCCAGTGGTGCAAGACAAATGTCTGATTCGCAATCAACCGGGACTAGCCGTTCAGGACCGCAACTTAACGAAGCTTGCTGAAAACCACGGGATTGTTGTAGATGCATTCGAACTTGTTACATCACAACTTACTAAGACGGGGAGCCGTGGTGGGTCAGTGAATAAGTTGTTGGCTCGCTAAAAGTAGAAAAGTAGGACGTTAAACCCCATTTCATTATATTTAATTTCACTCCGTCTCTCTTTAAGCCAAGTGATTATATTAGGCGTAACCTTTATATTGAACGATATACAACGGAGCGATTTCTCCACATTGTTTGGAAATGTTCCATTAAGTTTTTGCTTTAATGACATGAAATGAATACCCTAGCTAATATTACTTCAAATATTTTATTATCTTAAACTTCTATTGTGCTACAAACGTTCCCTAATTATTAATTCTATGCCCCCGTTATAGATCTATTCATTTAAACACTTTTTAAACGTTTCCATCCAATAGATTTTAGATTAGTCCTGCATTAAATTGAGTATGGATACGATATGTGAACCTGTTCTTGTCAATACAAACGCGTGAAATTTTACACATGGAGGGTCTCAATATGCCTATGGTAATTAATATGAGTTGTTGATTCTTGTCAGTGGTGTTATTTCAAAGCGAACATAAGCTAGTAGAGGAAATGGTTCAATGAAATATGATATTTATGATTAATTAAGAACAATTGGTAAAACCTGGAATATTTGATGATGTAATTCTATCGGGTATCCCTTGTTTAAAAATAGAATTAATCGTTAAAGCATGTGATGTTATGCAATACGAACGAAAGTTTGTGCAGCTTTTGTTCTCCGGACGAGCCCTCTCCGAAATTTGTATTATTTCCCCACAAAACAATATGAGGACAAATGTAAAATAAATATGTCATATATAAGTTTAAACTCAAAGAAAATTTTACAATACTTTATATATTTGTGAAAATGTATCGACTGAGCATTGATAACAGAGGGCCTAAAACTGGACCACGAGGTACGCCATATTAAAGACCCATGTTGATTTACCTGTGGATAATTAGCAACCAATGAAGAAACGGCTTTAAGGTTTTCTAGAATATAGTCCCAGTTCTTTATCTTGGATCTACATAAACCAATCTATACTGGCTTCACGGGCTATACTGACGTCACAGGTTATCCTGGATCTACATACACCAATCTAAACTGACGTCACATACAACAAACAGTACTGACATCACAATACGCACCTACATGTATATCAATGTTGCAAAGATATACATGTAATTGGAAATAAAAACATGAATATGATTTAAAGATACATTATGGGAGATTCGATAACGAGTTGGCAGTTCTCACTATAATAGTTAAAAACTAGATAATGTAAAGGCAATTTCATTCAAATTAATCCACTATGAACCGAGAACTAAACGATTGAAATTTCCGCTTAGTCTCGATCATCATTACTAAAGTCAGTACGATAAACAGCATATTCTCGATTATCCATTTAATCGTTAAATCGTGAAGGAAAGTTTTGCAGTAAATCGGCTCATAGCGATGCCATCTAGAGTTGATTATGGTTTGGATAGGTTAATTAATGTCTAATTAATAATTTAGATAACATTTCAGGCCTAAAGAAAGGCTCGCAATAGACAGGTTTAGCTCTTGAATAATATATGTTTAAGTCAGAGGATACATTAAGGCGGCATGTTTAATTTCCATTTCACTTTTGGGAGCATTCAGAGGGTGAGGTCAAAAGTAGTGTTGGAGTAAATATTTATGACGTATTATAGTACCAGTGGAAGTATAGACGATCGAGACTAGGCTAAAATTGAATCGCTAATATCTCGGTTCCGAGTGAAGCAATTTGACTGAAATGTTCAACATATTCTGTTTTCGTTATCTATTTCTTAAACTATTATAGCGAGAAATGTCAGCTCTTTGTCTAATCTTACCTAATTCCTCTTTAATTAACGCATTAATTAACTCTCGCAATATATATTTTTTTTAGTTTACGATATACTTAAATTTGGATCCAGATCTGCCCACCGCGCCTCTGATGACCTAAGAGCTGTTCATGGATTTAATTGGTGTTCTAGCCCGGCAAGTGGCTAATTCACGTGAACTGAACAACACCACAACTCAATCATCGCAGTCTCTTGAAGCGGTGAGCTCTAATTTAAAGTGATGGCCCTGTCACTTTTAACATGTGTGTTTTATGTAATACGCTCCTTCATATGTGTGAATAACCCCGCTTGAAATCGTCGCCTGTAATACTTGTCCCTCTAACAAAAATTCATCGTACTAAGAAGTGTAAGGTTACGAAACGAAATGGGGTTTCACGTCCTGTCTTTTTGTACTGCGTTATTGTGGGTACAGATTAAGGTTAGAGAAAAACAATGGAGAGAGAGAGAGAAAGAGAGAGAGAGAGAGAGAGAGGGGGGGGAGATGGTTTTAGCGTCCACTCAACACATACTAAGTCATTTCGGGTCTAACATATGGTTAATTTATTTCAATAATGGGCTTGCGCGCGTGTGGGTCTTTAGCAGTGTGGCAGGGGTAGGGGCTGCTGGAGGACTCGGAGATAACCCATGAGAGGCGGGGAATTGAAACCACACCACTTGACGCAAATATTTAAACCATTCCCGCCCCCCCCACCCTTCTACCAACAAACTGTAGGTAGACCGAACGTGTATGTACCCAGACCATGATATGGCGGCTAGCTTACAATGGGGGAAAGGCGTATACATGAAAATTACCCCTGCCCCGCGCCACCACCCACCACTTGGCTACGTAGACACCTTTATGAAAATCATTATCTGGCTTGATGCTACCTGAGTCCATCTTCTTGCCAATACAGTGTGCTATGGGGAAAATTTTGCCTGGGCAGGAACTGAATTCAAACTGGCTTGTAGAAGAATTCTTGGGATATAGCTTTAACATTATATTGATGTCACATTATTCAAAGAAATTTCAAATGATCGATTTTCCCGCCAATTCTAAAAGCTAGAGAGTAATTGCATACAGCAACAGACAGAAGGTTGCTGGTGCATTTTTTTAATATTGTGCTTCATGCTTAGTCATAAGTTAAAAACAGGCCCCCTTTTAATGTCAATCTTTAAAATATTGAATTTTCAATTTAATATTTGATTTATGAGTGAATTATTCGGATCTTTTGAGTAAATTTGATCCTTTTTTCTGCTGCTTACATGGTCCAGATTGAACACCTTGTCTCTTTCGTTGTTCGTTAATTTCCCCATCTCGTGTCAAATCAAGTGTTTTATATGCAACCATACAAGTTGAGACGAAGAGACATTGTTTCGTATTTGAAAGATGAAGCATGCCAGGTTGCCCACATCGACAGTTGGGTGACAATTTGCCATTTGTAAATAAAACCTTATGTACAATAAGGACAACCCAAAAGAAATTAATTTCAAGAATATTCTTTTAATTGCCAATCAAAAATTCATCATGTAAATTGAGTCAACATCAATCTGCATATTTGGGAAATATGAAATAAAGGACGGGGAGTTTTTAATATCTTATGAAGTGCTTCAAATTTCAGGTAATGAATGCCCTGTCCCATTTGTCAGGGTTTCCAAGACTGGGAGTAGAAAAAACGAAATGAATCTATCTGTGTCGAGTAGGTTAGGTTAACAATGGCCGAACAATAAACTATCCGGTTTATAGGCTTGTTCAGAAAGCTAAGTGGCGTGTATCACCGTCTTAAGGAGCATGCTCCACATGAGAGCAAATTCAAAACCAATTGAGCCATTTTCAGAAGATTATTTAGCAAACAATCAGGATGGTGGCCATCTGACAAGGGAGGCAATTTTTCTCGATCATCGCTAATAAGCTTTGACAGAAGTTGTAAATAGAACGGCTCAAGCGATATATGCGTTAACAAGATCATACAACTTACGCATTAAGAAATTCGAGGAACAGATTAATTGATGCTTCCGTATTCTTTCGTTTTTCGTTTCATTTCCGTCGTCAACCGTAAATAAACTAAAGTATATATTTATACCGAAACGAAATATAGACTAATATCCATTGGATTAATTTGTTCATTTTAATACCTCAGCGGGTAAAAGACTACACATAAAAATGGGTCTTTCCAATTGACTGTTTGATTCTGAAACGAACGAATTAACAACAATGCCTCGGTATGCGTAATTAAGATAATTTGGGGAATGCTCACTAGTCCGTGGGTTCATTTGTCCACCGATATCTATTATTAGGGGTTGGGTTAGGGTTAGGGTTAAGGTGCACTATCCCGGGGTTCATTGGTCCACCGATATCTATTATTAGGGTTAGGGTCGGGGTTCGGATTAGGTTTTTTGATACCCATATTTATAGTATTTCTTATAGCGGCGGACTAGTGAACTCCTCTCGATAATTGTATAAAGCTCGCATGCCACCAAAACTAGAACGGATATGAGACCTTTACAAAGACGTGTATGCCCGTCTACATTAGCCCAGTCGGATCGGAACAGTGGGACGTTAAACCCTATTTCAATTCATTTTAAAAAGACTTATACTTTTTTATTTGAACGATTCGAGTAACAAGCAACATTTCTGACGCCACTTATTCATGTTCTTGCTGCTAGACATCATTTTCTTATTAAAATAAATTAAAATTGTCTCTTTTTATCGTTCCTTGTGCAATCCCCTACCAGTATATGCTGACGGATGCAAACACGGTTTCTTAAAGGGGTTGGAGTCGTCTTTGTTCAAGGTGGTCCTGTATGTCAAATTATCCCCCAGACGTCATGTTGATCGAGTGTTGTTGAGCATCATCAAGACCTAAAAACACTTGAGCAGTGTCTTGCCATTCATCCAATCCTACTTGAAGCAGCGTACAAGCGGTGTTTTTATACTATAAAAAGTGTAGAAGTTGTATGAATGAGTCGCGCGACGTGGTATCAAACATTTTTACTATAAATGCACAAGTGTCTACTTATAATATACAAATATTACATTTTATATTTTCACGACTTTTTTATGTTGAATATTAAACAACTGCACTGGTGGTGGTCTATTCACAAATCATCCCCAATTACCGAAATTAATTCGCTTGCACGTAGGAATCTTTAGCAGTGGGAGGAAACCGGCGGACCCGGAGAAAACCCACGATGTTCAACAGGCGACCCGACTCTTTGTCACGTACAAGCGGGGAATCGAAATCACGCCACTTGACTCAAAGACAGACCTTATGATGCAACCATTCGGCCACCCAAACCTCCTCCATCAGTTAAAGACTCTGATATTCAACTGAAGGATTGTTAATCTCCAGTCGAATTAAAACAAGGATCCTATATTGTTTCATTTTCTATAGTTCAAAGTTTCGTTTTACTTGTCAATATTTAATACACTATGGTCGGGAACAATTGTTATATAATACGTCAATACTGTTTCATGAGTATTTAACCCCCAATAAACCCCTTTACCTTTAAACCAACCAAATCAATGCTGTTTCAGGAGCTTTTAACCCCCAATAAAGACCTTTACCTTTAATCAACCAAATCAATGCTGCTCCAGGGGAATTTAACCCCCAATAAAGACCGTTACCTTTAAACCAACCAAATCAATGCTGTTTCAGGAGCTTTTAACCCGCAATAAAGACCGTTACCTTAGCAACCTTCCCACACTTCAATGTCATTTTAAGTCATTTTAGTTCATTCATTACTGCGATTTCTGTTTCGAGAAGGAGTTTGACGTCGACGCATGCACACACGGCAATGAATGAATGGGGTTTAATATCAACACAGTAACTGCGAGAGTAGGATAATTGCTAGTTGTTTTTAGTGGTTTTAGGCTTGATTCGGGTATCCTAGGGTTGGTGGCCGAATGGTCTAATGTGTGCGCTAGTGGACGTTACACCCCATATCTCTCTCTCTTTCTCTCTCTCTCTCTCTCCAGTGTCCTAACCACATAGAAAGAACACCAGAAGAACAGTTGATCGGTTGATCAATTTGGGAAAATATTCGATCATCATGTCGATCATCATCAGCAGAGTCTTATGGGCCAATCATCGCTAGAGAAAAATAGTTGATGATCATGAGATTTAAAGCGTTTCAGTATGAGGACAGTCGATCAAACTGAAGAACAGTCGACTAATCCGAAAAGCAATCGACCAGGCTGAAGAACAGTTGAGCAAGGTGAGACGAACAGTGATCTCGCTGAGCTGTCGAACAGTTGATCGAAGTGAGAAGAACAATCGATCAAAATGAGTAGAACAGTCGACCAAGGTGAGAAGAACATTCGACCAAAGTGAGGAGAACTGGTGATCAAAGTTCGAACAATCGAAGTGAGAAGAACATTCGATCGAAGTGAGAAGAACATTCGATCAAAGTGAGAACAGTCGAACTGCCGATCAAAGTGAGAACAGTCGATCATAGTGAAAAGAACAGTCGATCAAAGTGAGAAGAACAGTCGACCATAGTGAAAAGAACAGTCGATCATAGTGAGAAGAACTGCCGATCAAAGTTAGAACAGTCGATCAAAGTGAGAAGAACAGTCGATATCCTTTATTCATCGTGGGATAACTACAGTAGGACGGTAAACCCCAGTTCATTATTTCTGTCCAAAGCTGACTGGTTCTATTCTTGTTTCGTATCGACCACTGACTGGCTACAAGCCACTACAAGAGATGCGTATTCTCTTTATCTGAGATCAATTGACATCAAATAGACATTGTCGACTAATCAACTCTTCCAATCAACGTCTAGTTGTTCTAGACTACTGGAAAATAAACAAAAACTCGAGGTCAACTTTAGTTTCAATAACTGGACGATCCAGTCATCAAACCAATCTCCTTTTAACTCGATACAAAAATACTGCCTTTCCAAACTATTATGTTGCTAACCAACCCGATATGCGTTTGTTTGTTCAAACCGGTTTCAGTTTACGATGAATATTTCAGACAAAAATGAGATGCAAGTCTCAGAAACACTTCATGAAAAGCCATTAGCAATATTAAAACTAGATCAGACAAAGTTCTGACGTCCATTACATTGATCGACCATTTGACAATGGCACTTTAGACTTTGGCATCTTAAAATGAGTAGAAGTCTTTGATTTGGGTCCAAAATTTAATAAACCCCAACAAATTCTCAAGTTGATTTGTGACAAATGAAATATACTACTTATCTGCATCATACGCCATGCGGTGTGCTGAGGGAAATTTTTCCCGGACAGTGGCGCTGCGGCCTACTCTTATTTCGAATTCCAATTGACAAGGGTTCTTTTACGTACACGCTAATGTGTACACGCTGTCTCGTTTTTTTGCCCCATCCGAACGACTATACGTTGTCACTTGCCAGGCACTCTGTCCTACACCACTGGGGGGAGGGGGCACGACGGAAGATCTCGATGAATTTTCTTGGCAGGGATCGAACACGAGACCTTCAGGTTAGCGAGCCAGCCTCTTACTCACTGAGCCATCACGGCTCTGATTTGTGGCAATCTATCTTCGTTAAAGAAATACGTCTATAGATAAAGCCACTATTGAAACGGTGACCACAAATTAAATTAATAATCCTATTCCAATTTAGTCTTTCAAAACAAACATTTAAACATTCATTATGCAAGAACTAAACCTGCATATTGCAGGCCTTTCGTAAGGCCTTAAATGTTATCTAAATTATTAATTAGACATTAATTAACTTACCAAGACCCTAATCAACTCTCGATGCCATCGGATGCCTATGATGTTTAGTGGGTTCAAATACGTTTTCTGGTGGATGCGGTATAAATGGATAAACGAGGCTTTGTTTGTTATCGTAACAACGGTAGTAGTGACGATCGAGGATAGCCTATAATTCTGTCGATAATACCTAGACCCAGAGTGAAATAATTTGACTGAAATTTTCATCATATTCTTTTTTCATTATCTAGTTTTGAAGTATTATATCGAGAATTGTCAGCTCTTAATCAGATAGAAATGAAATGGGATTTAACATCCTACTTTTCTGTAGGCACTACCAGTCTGGCTAATGAATGTGGGCATACGTCATGCAGAAGCCACGAGGGGAATTTTGCCAAGGCAGAGGCGTTTTCTGCACTCTCTATTGAATTCGAATTGCCAGGGGTTCCTTTACGTGCACGTCAACGTGTATACGAGACCTCGGTTAGCCTAGGCTATTCGTCCCATCTGCACGATTATACGTTGTCCCTCTTGCCATGCCCTCCGTCCAGCACTACTGACAAGGGAAACCACGCTGTCCTCCTGTATAGTGAGGCAAAACCTTACTCCATGGAGCATCTTAATTATCCGGGTTTGAGAAGCAAAGTAGGACGTTAAACCCCATTTAATTTCGCATAGAACACAAGTAGAATGTCAGGTTATCCAGAGAAATAAATCAATAGCGTAACTAGGCGGTGCTGAAATAAAAGACCAACCAAACGATTTCTTCTTTTTTTGTTTTCTATTTTTATAAGAGTTGGAGCTGATTAATAAGAGATCATATTTTTGTTTCATTTTGTTATATTATATGCAAGAGAACCGAACAGCACGTTACAACCTTACAGAAAACCAGAAGTCAAACTCAAGCAAAAACTCGCCACACATAATTTATTAATTAATTATGTCAAACGCGAAAAAAAAACAACCCCAAAAAACAAATATGTAAAATTTCAATGAGAATTTAAAAATCTGAAGTACAAGTTTGTGTAAATGATTTTGGTTACATTCATAGGCGTAGGAGCCGGGGGGATGCCCCCGCCCCCCCCCAAAAAAAAAAATTATTTTCGGGCAATGAAAAATTCGACGTCCTTTTTTTTCTATTAACGTTTAGAGAAAAAATATAACTAACTTATTTCTATGAGATCCACACTGTCCGAAAATTATTTTCTCGTCTTTTTCTTGTCCACTGCATGCCCGAAAATATGCCCGAAGCTCCCTTATGATATGTATGCCCGAAAAAACGGTATTAATTTCGGGCAATTTTCTCTTATGCCCCCCTGAATTACTTTGAGCTCCTACGCCTATGGTAACATTGGTAATTTAATGGTAAAATAGAAAGAAAAATAGCGAGTCTGCAGCAGTCGGTATTCCGCTCCAATTCCAATCAAACGATATTGCCGGTAAAAGGGAGGCTACTTCATTTTTAAGGCATAAATACGATTACCTCCCTTGGATCAATAATTTGTACTTTTTGATGTCGTAAATATTTATCAAAGAATTTCGGCAAACATTTTGAATATTATTTCCATTATAATTCTTAAATTGATTTTTAAATCGAAAGAATCACCTTAAATATATCAATGATCTGAAACTTTACAGACCTTTTAAAGCGAGATATCGCAATTACCGTAAATAGGTCGCGATGTCATCGCCATATTTTTACTTTCCACACGCTATTGAAATTTAATGCCTTGTGATAAGTCACATTTTGAAATATTAGCAATGTAAATCCCTGCATCATTCCGAGCTTAAAATAAAGATCAGAGAACAAGGTATTTTTTCATTTTTATTTGAATATTCTTAGTGGCTTCGATCACAAAGATTCCCCAACTCGAAACTGAAAATAATTCCGGAAATTCAGAAACGTGTTTTCTTGTTTATATTTTTAGTAAGCATGATTGAACAATATTGCATAGACAACCTGCCAAAAATGTCATGTGACTTTATTATATATGAATACCCTATTGTCAATTCATGATATAAAGTGCGATAAGGTTCATTTATTTATAAGCTTAAACTAAATGAATATACCCGACGACAGCAGTCAGAAGCTTTGTAATAATCTTGGACTTGAAGGAGGAACTTATTTATTTATATTAGGTCTAGGCCTAAATGAATCGGCATTGTTGTTAATCAGTGTGTTTATTTTAAAAGACTAGTGTAGATGAATTAAAGTAACATAATTTCATCAGTGTGTGAATTGAAAAGATCTTATTTGAACCTCAGCCAGTAAACAAATTGAAGATACATAACCGCAAAGTGATTCTCTATCTATGCCTATACTACATGTATATGGTTGTTAAAAATTATTGTTGATTTTGATATTACTGTACTGATTCTAATAGAATGATCTAGATGAATTAAAATAACATAATTGTGAATGATAGTGTGGGCGTGTTTGGCCCTCAAC
This sequence comes from Patella vulgata, assembly GCF_932274485.2. Taxonomy (NCBI): domain Eukaryota; kingdom Metazoa; phylum Mollusca; class Gastropoda; family Patellidae; genus Patella; species Patella vulgata. The sequence continues at coordinate 79,909,162 of NC_065880.2, forward strand.
CAGTAAACAATAAAGGATATAGTAACCACTATTTATGGAAACATAGATTGATATTGACAGTTATCCACCTTGGAAGCTTTTCACAGTTTAAGGATACACACATACTAATAATATTTAGCCTACAAATATCTGGGTGTAGACATCCAGTTATTCGATAGGGTAAATATAATATAAACGTGTAAGAACATATTTTTGTCTAGCAGGTAGGTACATGTATATTTAACCGTGACGTGCTGCATTACTCCATGTGGGTGTTTTGATTTAATACCATTATATAATAAAAATCTAAATGCATCTATTAAATCAGTGATTCTGCAGCACACAGGTGTGCAGCAAGATCTTCTTAAGCGTGCCGCCAAATTTTGAACGGCATACTATGAAAATGTGAAAAACACGTGATCCCAATTGAGTATTCACTGATAAGTTCTTAGCTGTTTTTTCTTCGTTTAGTTTGAGTCATTCTATGTGTCTATGACTAGTCTGTCTCTACGGTTGTATGCCGTCTATGACTTGCCATGTTTTTATTTTGAAAAATTCAGATATTTTTCATATATATTTAGCCAGGTGTGCTGCTATATTTTCATGTGTTCCAGGGAGAACCGCTGTATTAAATGCACAAGAAGCCAGTTCATTCACATTTATTTCAATAGTTGTTATCTGCATGTATAAACAAGCATGAATTTCAACCCCACAATTTTATGTGACAAACAATATAGGGATGCCTACTTAATCTTTTTGCTTTTCTGAAAGATATTAGAGAGTTACATGTAGGGCAACTGTTTCGATCATGTATGACACAAGACTAATTCACAGCCCAGTTTTGCATATCCAAGCTGCTGTACTTTTGCCTGATTACTAGCTAGACATCGATTAAGCCAAATATACATAAAATTGACTTTCACAAATTGTAATAATCGACAAATTCCGATGACTGTCTTGCCCAAAATTTCGGTTGCCTAAATATTTAGGCGGGTGGGGCGGTGCACAGTGTATTCCACTGATTGAAATGACTTAGGCACTTGTAAGGGGGGTGGATGGCCGATTACATGTCATTTGGGACTAAAAAAAATATGACCGCGACATTTGGGACTCCGGTATACACAGTTTGGGACTTTGGTATACGTTGTTTGGGACTCGGGTATACGACTTTTGGGACTCGGGTATACGGTGTTTGAGACTCGAGAAAAAATGGTGGACACACAATGCCAATTGAATTATAAATATATTTTATTATAAAAAAAAAATACCAACGATTTAAATAAAATTTAATTTCTTAAAAATAAAAGACAACTAATAATGTTTTCATTTCTTTATTATTATTATTAAAAGACAACTAATAATGTTTTCATTTCTTTATTATTATTACTATTTCTACATAATACTGTTTTAATTTCTTTATTATTATTCATAATCTTCAGCCATCATCTAAAACGAAAAAAGATAAATTCTTAAGAGTCCCAAATGTCATTTATATTGAGTCCCAATTGTTGTTTGTGTTGAGTCCGACTACCGGTACTCATTTTTTTGTCCCTTCTAATAGTAGGCCTAAGTGCAGATGGATTGCACCACACACAAACAAATACTCAAATCAATTCTACGGACAAGACACAATACGTAGTAATCACAAACGTACATATCAGATTAAGTGAATGGATCCAGGAGCTAGCCGTAAGCGTCCACTGTGCTGCCTCTAGTGATACAGACTTCACTCAAAAATAAAAACTAACAATAAGGAGAAATATATCCCAAACCATTGTATAATACTAATATGAGTCCGCTATATTCCTCATGAAATATGAATGTAAGCATATTGAAGTAACCATATCGGCGAAATGTATAAAAAAGCTAGTAGACTGGTTTTGCAGAATTACCTGTGTTTTTTTAGTTGGATTATACGGCTCCATTTATAAATAATTAACAGGTGTTTTAAATTTTCAGTTTTTAACTAAACAACATCGATGAGAGTTTTGGAAGCAGAAATAGTATCGACCTATAAAATGGGTAAAAATAAAAAACATCGATTGAGGAAGAGTAAAGAGAATGAAGCTGGGGGATCAGACTCGACAGA